>NC_141108.1:21522907-21685101 GCF_041138505.1 Cibotium barometz | reverse complement strand
AGAAGAGTTGTGTACTCTATGTGATTAGCTGAGTTCTGAATGCTTGTCTTAAATATATGGCTAATAATTGCCCCCCCCCCCCCCCCCCCCCCCCCCCCCCCCCCCCCACACACACACACACACACATAAAAAAAAAAAGGTTTCAAAGATTGATTGCTAGGGCAATTTTCCCGGCCAAAGAAATAAAGCCAATTATGAAACCTTTTAAAGCAGAGACGTTAATCCCCCTCTTTAACAATGGTAGTGTCCAATAGAAACGAAGGCAGCCGTCAAGTTCTGGTCAAGCATCTCACGAGTGTCTTCAATTATGACACCCTTAAAGTAGAGACATTCCTCCCCCTCACCCTTCCACTTTTCACAGTAGTAGTGTCTAATAGACGTCAAGTTCTCACGAGTGTCTTCATGTGGTGGCATTTCATGTAAGTGGGGCAATGCATCTGTGATTGTCGCCTATCTCAATGTGTAGAGATAATACTTGTGGAAGTGGTTTGTAAGTTTTTCTAATATCATATTTGGATTTGTTTTTGTGAGTTAAGTTCATAAATAGCCAGGTACTGTCCTTTGCAACCATGCGTTAGTTTGAAGGTTGGTTTGCTTCAAGCTTTTACTTAAATTGGAAGGAGAATGTATACGTAGAGGCAAGGGAGACTTGAGGATAGATCGCACACTTGTCTATTCCCCAAAAGTAGGTAGGAGGTGAAAACCTAAGCCTTGTTCCATCGCAATGAGAATCTTCTCCGATTTTGGTTGTTACAACTATAAGCAACCATCTCAAGGACCTATTTCGTTCCAGAGAAAAGCATTCATTCGACCCGACGCCCATTGTGGGTAGGGCAATTCCTCTCCAGAAATCTGCTGGGTTTGCAGAGTTTTTAGTGGGTGAGCCTAACGGCAAGTCCCACAGTACCTGGGCTCCTTCGGGAGTTCTTAGTTGTTGTCATGCCCAGTTATTGGGTCTTCCGAGGTCATGCCTTAAGGAAGTAGCGAAACCGTTCTCACGACCGAGACGACGAAGCTAATGACAAAAGCGTTTCTATGCTCAAGTCTCAGAGACGAGCATGCTTGTCTTTGACCCCGGCTCGAAAAACAAAAAAGAAAAGCTTTCCATATACGCTCTTAGAGAGCACCCAACACAAGGCACCGTGCAAAAAGCAGTGAAGTAGAGGCTAGGCTAACTCAACTGAAATGCTGAAGTACAAGGAGCCATGTTCCTCTTGGAGTGCAAACTCAGAGCGGTAAAGTAGTAAAGTTCTTGAAGTGCAATCTCAGAGCGGTTAAGTAGCAAAGTGTGAAGCATAAAGTCCTCAGGAAAACTTTTCAGCGAAATTCCAAGGTTTTAAGAAGCCAAATTTCTTCCAAACACCAAGCTCAAAACATGTCTTTTGGGCGTATGGCTCTAAGGTCAAGATATCTTTTGCAACTTTCATCGTAGCGAATCTTAAAGCAACGGTATCTAGTGGAAACTATATCTAGCACGGTTGAGTACATTCGGTAGTATTACTAGCTAAGGAAAAGAGGGTGCAAACTGGCTTGGAAGCTGTCGGATCATGTTCAAAACATATAAAAGCTTATCACAGATTGAGCTGGAACAAATAGAGTTCAACAGATTCACAAGTTTTTACTAGCTTTTTGTTTACAAGCCATAAGCTGTATGTATGTGAAAGCACGACTGAATTGTTATACTAGGTCAAAGATGATCTTATCTTAAATTATACCAGGTCAAATATAATATTGGACTAATAACACTATCGTGGATCAAATGGGTAATTGCAAATATTCCTTCCCTTTACAATGCCCCAAAAATATGCTATATGTAAAAAGGGGGGGGGGGGGGGGGGGGGGGGGGGGAAATTGCACAATATGGCTTAATCTTGCTTGGATATTTATATATTTTGAGTAATTTCGAGGATTTTTTTAATGGACTTGAAAATAGCTCAAATTATAAAAATTCTATAAAATTTCTTTGTCTCATGCATCAACAAAAGTTCTAAGTTAGGTATTTGCATGCTCCTCAACACAAATAAACTTTTAATTGTAGCAATTTAGATAATTTATAAAAAATATATATAATTATAATGAGCTTTTTGAGAATGTAGAGATTGTAGTATATAAAATTGATGGAGTAATCAATAGAAAATATTGGAAATCTTGGAACTTCTTACCAATTCCTATTTCAAATTAATCAACAATATAGGCCTCCCTAAGACAAAAAAAATATTGGTTATGCATCTTATACACAGAGCACAAAGAACAAATACATAACCATATATAACAATTTAAGCAATTTGTAAACCATCTATAATCAATAATCTATGAAGAAGATAGAGATTAGAGTGTTTAACAAACATCAAATGATGGTATCATGAAGACACATACTTAAACATATCAAATCTTCAAACTTCTTAGCAATTTCTACCTCAGAGAAAATTAGCATCTTATTAATATGTTCTTAGCTTTTGAAACAATCATTGAAAAAAACATTAGAAACTTCTTGACATAAATCTAGAAGCTAGGGAGGATCAAAGGTAAGCCTAACACTCATGGTTAATTAAGGAGATAATATAATACTAATTACGAGTAATTAGAAGCACAAATGAAGATACCAATATTATTACAAATCTCTCACCAAAGTACATAGATTTGTAGTTTCCAATGGAACCCAATCTTATCCACCACCTTCACTCCATTAAATCTCTATTAATCCAACTTATCACCTTTTCACTCATTCTAAAGTATCGTCTATCCTTTTACAATCACCAAACAACTAGACCTTTTTTTTTCGAAAGCCCCTTTCAGGGGATGCAATGCAAGCATTGTACCACTCACACACACCACGGATGTCAGGGTTTGAACCCATGTCCATTCGTTTGGGTAGGGTAGAATGGCCTAGGCTAGAGCCCGCCACCGACAAAAACAACTAGACCTTTGAGTAACACAACCATACAATTTGACATTGCTATTTTTTCACCACTCTTGTCCAATTGGAGGAGGTTATTTAAAAAAAACATATGCTACATGCCCATGGCCAATAGTGCTTGTACGAAAATGATCGTATTGCACTCTCCCACAAGGAATCTCAAGCACATGTACAATCAAATCCTTAAGAATATGAGGACTTATTGTTAAAGCATGGTTCACACTACCATACGTATGCACATACATCCCATATGTGTAGAGCATCCATACATAAGCACATGCAACCTAACTGCATTCACCTACCAAGTGCCGGTTGTAACTACTACCTACCTCTCTCCTTCTATATTTAGAAAGGCTTATCTCTTTGTAATCAATCGATCTTACATACATTAATACACTACCTTTCTTGGTATTTCCAAACACTCGTGTACCTCATCATCTTGTTCATTTGTAAGAGTTGAGATTAGGCTTGAGAACTGGCTAGAGTGCTTGCAAGGTAAGGTCACCATGGAAACTATATGAGTAGAGGAACATAGCAAAGTGGTATCATTGTTCCTACCGTGGGATCATGTGGGTGTTGAAAAATAGGTAGAGGGAGAGGAGACACATACACAAGAGCAAACCCTAATGTATATTACAAACCCTAACCATAGAGGGAAGCCATCTCTCTTCTCACACAATGCATAAAGCCATAATCCATAATACACACAACACACTATGAGTTGTGTCCACACACATCTAACCCTAGCTAATGTCCACACACTATGACCAGCTGGACGTGGTCATTTATGTCTCACACATGTTCCTACCTAACATGCGAGCACATAGCATAGCTGGCTCACACTGACATTGAGCTTGAATCTCAACAGCCCCTCTCAAGCTCATGATGTACTACCATAGATGAAGATGTAGATGAGCTTGGGATATCAAAGCTCTCAACACTCCCCCTCAAGCTCATCCCACGTACTCCCAACATAGTACGGAAGTACTCAAACTTCTCCCTGCTAAGTGGCTTGGTAAAGATGTCAGCCACCTGCTCATCAGTCTTCACATACTGTAGATCAACTGTACCATCCAGCACCTTCTCTCTGACAAAGTGATGATGGACCTCTATGTGTTTGGTCCTCGCATGAAACATTGGATTCTTTGCCAACTGTATATTGCTCATGTTGTCACAATGAATGACAACTTTGCCATCAATAGGCTCACCTAAATCTGCCAAGATATTCTTTAACCATATTGCCTCACAACAAGTAGCAATGGCTGCACCTCTGTATTCAGCCTCTGTACTGGATAAAGCAACTGTAGGTTGCTTCTTGCTACTCCAACTCACCACACGGCACTTCCAAGTGTAAAAGCATAACCACTAGTAGACCTCCTGTCATATGAGCTACCTGCCCAATCAGCATCTGTGTAGCCATGTATATCCAAGCCTTTACCACTCTCATAAAGTAGACCATAATGTGCAGTGGTCTTTACATATCTCATAATGCGTCTCACGACATCCAAATGAGGTTTTCTGGGGCTCTGCATAAACTGGCTTACTAGCCCCACAGCATAACTCAAATCCGAGCGTGTGATAGTCATGTAAATGAGACTACCAAACATCTTTCTGTACATAGATGGATCATCCAACTCCTCACCAAAATCAGCCCGCAACTTCACATTCTGCTCCAAAGGTGTACTCATAGGCTTACACCCTGTCATGCCATATTTTGCCAACATATCCAAGGCATATTGGCGTTGCACTAACCATGTACCTGCATGGTCTTTGATCACTTCAATTCCAAGAAAGTATCTCAACTCACCAAGGTCTTTCATGTCAAATTGCCCACTCAATGCTTTCTTGACATGCATCACATCTATACCATGATCACCTGTGATAATCAAGTCATCCACATAGATGACAAGTAAAACAATCCCATGATCTGTTTTCTTCACATAGAGTGAAGAATCTACTGTAGAAACCTGAAATCCAAGGGAGATAAGATATCTGCTCATCTTATCACTCCAAGCACGAGGTGCTTGCTTCAAACCATATAATGCCTTTTTTAATCTGCATACATGAGTGGGATACTTTGGGTGTACATAACCTTCTGGCTGTGCCATATACACTTCTTCTTGTAGATCACCATTTAGAAATGCATTTTTTATATCCATTTGATGCATTTCCTAACCATTCGCTGAATTTGCCTCTTCCACCTGTGTGTTGTTAATGTTGTTGTTGTGTATTTTGGGACTGTTATTGCTGTTGCTGCGCCATAGCAATGACTGCTCTCATTGTTCCCATCTTTGCCACTGGACTAAATGTTTCATCATAGTCCAAACCTTGGGTTTGTGCATAACCCTTAGCTATCAATCTTGCTTTATGTCGCTCAATGGAACCATCTGACTTGCACTTCACTTTGTAAACCCATTTACAGCCAATGACAGTTTTGTCATGTGGTAGTGCAACCAAATCCCATGTATCATTATGAACCAATGCGTCCATCTCAACATCCATTGCTTTCTCCCATACATGCTTTCCAACAGCTTCTGTATAGCATGTAGGTTCCACATGCTTCACCAAAGACGTCATATATGCATAATGCATAGCAAAATCTCGATATGTCAACCTGTCAAGTGGATATCTGACCCTTTGGAATCTCCGCAATGCATGTGGATCACTCTGAACACCTGCCACTCTAGCATGTGGTGGCACATATCTATCCTGCCTTGCACCAGGTGTGCGTAAAACAGGTATGCCAAGCTCCTCATCCAAACTCTCTGAACATAACCTATAATTCTGATTCCTTCAACCTTCTTCTTTCCTTTATCCACAGCACTACTCCCAGTGCTCACACTCTCATGCCTCAAACGTCCTGACCATGGACGTACAGTACTACTCTCAGCCTCTGCTTGCTGGCCCAGACATAGAAGTAGAACTAGAACTTGCTTGTGACAAGTTCACAGGCACATCAGCTTCAAGTGACTCAATGACACCCTCATCCTTTGCTTTGTACCAACTAGCAAGCTCATTAAACACCACATCTCGTGAGATAACCACTTGTCTAGTTTGTGGATTATAACATTTGTATGTCTTACGATCCTGTGCATATCCAACAAACACACACTTTTCTGCCTTAGGATCTAACTTCCTCCTTCTCTCATCAGGCACATGTACATAAGCTATGCATCCAAAAACTTTGAGGTGTCCAATGTCTGGCCTATAACTTGTAAGCCGCATCTCTGGCGTACTTCCATGAATGGCTGCTGTAGGTGTTTTTTTAAGTATATACACTGTAGTAGCACATGCTTCTGCCCAATAATAATCTGGCATGTTCTTTTCATTGAGCATTGCCCTGGCCACTTCACAAATGACTCTATTCTTTCTCTCAGCCACACCATTTTGCTGAGGTGTATACCTGCAAGTCAATTGCCTTCTTATACCATGCTTTCTCAAGAAATGCTCAAAAGCATTTGAGGTGTATTCACCACCTCCATCTGTCCTCAAACACTTAATCCAATAGCCATATTGCTTCTCTGCAAAAGCTTTGAAATCCATAAACTTTTCTAACACTTCACTTTTCTCTCTGAGAAAGTATATCCATGTCATCCTGCTGAAACCATCTATGAATGTCACATAATATAAACTGCCTTTGATAGATGGGTTTTGTGCAGGGCCCCATACATCACTATGTACTATCTCAAGTGGCCTGCTACTCATATTTCCTTGTCTAGGAAACCGCAACCTTGCCTGCTTTCCAAACTGACAGGCTTCACAAACATGCATATGCCCATCATACTTGAATCTAGGCAGCCCACTAACAATGCCTCTTGCCTGCATGTTCTTTAACCTTTGTATATTGACATGTCCAATCCTCTTATGCCACATATCAATGTCATGTACCACATTTCTGCTTTTAGAGAACATGGCTGATTTTAACTCAGAATCCCAGCATCCAGCTTAAACAACCTGCCTTCTTTCTTGCCTTTAGCAATGACTCTACATCCATGTTTGAAATCCTCAACGAAGCAACCATGCTCGTTGAAACGAACCTGTAATCCCTGTTCCACCATTTGACCAACTGAGGCCAAGCTTTTTGTAATCGAAGGCACATACAATACATCTGACATAGACTTTGTTTGACCATTATGTATAACCAATGGTACACTTCCAACATGTGTAATGGCATGCTGAGTATCATCTCCTGTCTCCACATAGCCTTTCACATCCATAGGCTTCATATGCTCAAACCATTCACTATGACAAGTCATATGGTTTGATGCTCCAGAGTCCATATACCAAGTGTCATCATTCTCAGCATTTGTCATCATAGATCCAACAACATGTTTCATGGCAAACAAGTGATTTGCGCTGCCATCATTACTGCTTGATGCATAATTTCCACCATGTTGTGCATAATTTCCATGATGTTGTGCTCTACCCCCTCTCAAATCATTCTGTTTGCGGAAACAATCTCTTGCCATATGACCAAATTTTCCACAGTAATGGCATTCCACATCTTGCATAGATGTTTGTTGGCCTTGCCAACATCCTCTACCACACGAGGATTACCTCTGCCTCTCTGAGGTGTATATCCACGACCACCTCTAGCACCATATGAAGGCTGAAAATTCTGTTGTGGTGACCTGTCCTGCCATCCACGACCATTACCACGGCCACGTGATGTGAATCTCCCCCTGCCTTTAAAACCTCTTTGCGAATAGAAAGCCTGATTGCTGCCATTATCATCATGGCTAGTAGATGCATCCAGAAATGAATCACTGAGTTTGATTTCCTCAACAAGCAAGAGTGAAACCAACTCATCAAAGTTTGGTAAACCTGTACTCCGAACTGAGATAGATGTATCAAAAGATTTATATTCCTTGCCAAGACCACGCAAGGTAATATCCACCAAATCATTATCAGGAATGGGGGCATTGATTGTTGCCAATGCATCTGCAAACTTCTTTATTTCTTGCACATAATCATGGATGCTCCTTCTATTTCGCTTCACATTATGTATCTGTTGTCGCGCAACTGAGACTTGCGAGCACTCGTGTCTGTATCAAACAACTTCACCAATGTATCCCATGCATCCTTGGGATTCTTAGCATCATGTATGTGTATGAGCATAGCATCCGAAATACATATAGACAGATAATGCAACACTTTGAATGCTCTTTCTGACTATTGCTTATTATGAGCAATGACCTGCTGCTGTGTAGGTTGTTGGGGTAGTTCCGGCTCTGGCTCAGCACCTGTAATGAGATTCCAAAAACCTTTTCCCTTCAAGAAACTTTTGATCCTGTACTTCCATGCCTGGAAGTTCTTCCTATCCAGCTTTTCACCAACAATCTGTACTGGATTATCCGACATATTTGCTCAATGCATACACCTTCCGTACACTTCAAATCTGTAAATGAGCCTTCCTCAGCTCAACCACACTCCAATGAGTGTTCCAGATACTTCAAAGTAGTCAACAATATTCAAATTTGATCTAGAAAATCAACCTGTATGCATCCAAAATGAACTGACTCACACAGTCCAAGATACCCTGATTTGATGCACTTTCCAAGGCTCCAAATTACAATGTAGTGGTGCAATCAAGTATGGGCAACTTGCATTGACACCTAAACAACCTCAATGTTGAGTATCAACACCATCCGACATGTGTACATATCCATTTTGTCAAACCCCCTTCTCTGTTCTGAGAAAAACCAAAAAAACCAGTAGTAATTTTGCTCTAATTTCTTCAATCTTTGTCCAAATTGAGCAACCATGCATTCATTAGCTTAGCAATGATGTCCACTAACTCCATGTAAAAGGAATTAGTCCAATTGTTTAAGGCCAATGAGTAATTGTTCGATTAAACTCCTCTGTTTCTCTGCAACCAGTAGACAGCCTGTTTAATTAGCTCATTCCCAGCTCAATTGATGATAATTGATCAATCCAATCATATAGCCTTCTTCTCAAGTGTGTGTAGCAACCAATTGCTAAGCCAATTTTGAAATATATCAAGCACACAAGTGATAATTGACCTCCTCGTACCAAAAATATCAAGCACACAAGTGGTAATTGACCTCCTCGTACCAAAAATATCAAAAAACTACCCTGTTTCTCTGTTCAGAATGCGCCGCCTGCTGTAGGGGGATTTGGGAGTGTTTGTAGTACTATTTGATGATGGGATTAAGTGCCCAACACACCTAGGCAAGTGTGTAACCAATCAATGCTTTGATTTTTGCCAAAAACATGCTCCAAATGCATCAAAATTTGAGTTCCTTTTCTTTGTTTTGTGAGAGCTCAAAAACCAGTGAATTTCACGCATTCAAATGCATCCAAATTGCTCCAAAATCAGTTTAGGGCTTGCATATGAGTTGCCAATACATTCCTCCTTGTCAGATACATGTGTCTTTGCCAGATTTACATGTATTTCCTCCATACATCAGTGCTTCCAAGCTTTAATGGAAAGCTTTCAAAAACCAGAAATTTCCTTTGCTTTGGGTTGCTCTAATTTGCTTTGTTTTTGCCTGAATCACCTGCAATCCGCTCAAGGATGTTTAGAATACCTTACCCGATAGGCCAAGCTCTCAGATCTGATAGAAATCGATGTGCTCCAAGCTTCACAGCTTCAATGGCAAGCTTCACAGCTTCTTCTCCCTCTTCTCTCACTCACTCATAAACCCTAATAGACAGCACAAGGCTCTGATACCATGTTGAAAAATAGGTAGAGGGAGAGGAGACACACACACAGGAGTAAACCCTAATGTATATTACAAACCCTAACCATAGAGGGAAGCCATCTCCCTTCTCACACAATGCATAAAACCATAATCCATAATACACACAACACACTATGAGTTGTGTCCACACATCTAACCCTAGCTAATGTCCACACACTATGACCAGCTGGACGCGGTCATTTATGTCTCACACATGTTCCTACCTAACATGCCAGCACATAGCATAGCTGGCTCACACTGACATCGAGCTTGAATCTCAACAGTGGGTTCCATGCCCAAGCTTTAAATTTGAAGCCCAAGGAATGGTTTTATCCAAAAAAAATCCCCTTTAACTTCGGCATCAATATGCCACTTTCCTAACTATTTAGGGCTTCAAAAAAGCTATCTTTATCATTTAAAATGTGCATGTATCTCTACAAAATGTACACGCAATAATATCAACCATAAATGTAAAAACACACACAAAAATACATGTGAGACACAAATTTTGTTGAACCTAATCAATAAGAATAACATCATTAAAAACCAACATGGCCTTCATAGTGAATAACAAAAGCTTTTGTGCATGGTATAAAGATGCAAGCTTTTGTGCATTGTGAATAAAAAAGGATCCCAACTAGAACATCATGCATATAGTCCTATTAGAAATAGTAGTGTTACCACATTTGGTTGCTTTTCGAAAGAAGAGACGTTGGAGTCTTGTGTTTGTGTGAGGCTTCTAAGACCTGCTTAGGAACTTTGATGTGTAAGGTTAAGAGTGATCCAATTCCAGACATCATATGGGGGATTTGCGTGAGCATGAGGCAACATGCTACTAACAAGAGCAATGTGGACGTTAATAGCTAGGGGGTATATTTTATCACTCATTCTTGAAAGGTTAGAAGTTTTTTGTGTCTTGATAACATAATTTAGATTATGCGTGTACCTATACAATTTTAGACCTAAAAAGGTTCATTTAAATTATGTTTGATAACATAATTTAGATTTTGTGTGTACCCATACAATTTTAGACCTAACCTAAAAAGGCTTTATTTTGAAACTTTTGGTAACTTAATAGCGTTGTATTGTTGCAACCTTGGGTGAATTTGGAGGTGTCATCTGAAGCCCAAAAAGGCATCTGAAGCTTCAAATTTAAGTTGAAAAAGCCCTCTTCGCTTCTTAATATATTGTTCGAAGAAGTTTGAGCGGGACACTTGCCTCTGTTGAGAGGGTCGTGCTCATTCTGAATTTCTGCTTTGTATTATTTTATTTTTTTAAAGGGTTGGCTGAAAATTTGAAAGTACACTGCTCACACACACTAAATGATCTCTTCTTTTCAAAGGCTCCTCTTACTAATTTAGAGTCTCTATAGATTCTTTTCCACTATATGTGAACTATTTGTCATCTTGCTATTGAGACTGAAATGGCCACCTTGGAGAGTGCATTGAGAAGTTCTCTCTTTCTCTACAGAGCAAGTAAGTAAGAAGATGCCGAGGAGAAGAAGAACATAAATCCTATCCTAATCACACTCAATCATGCTCTAAATTAATACAACATAAGGAGAATTGGCTTATCCTAGTCTAGCCCTAGTGGCTTTGATACCATGAAACAAATCTAGAAGCTAGGGAGGAACATGGTTAACTATTGGAAGATTCTCAATGGGATTGTTGACCAAGTGTCTCTCTTGCTCAAGAACAATGGTCCACCATTCCTCAGGACCCCTACATGACATATGTTGTGGGCTGTCCCTAAAAAGCAGATAGAACCAGAATCGGATCGTGAAAGATTGATGGAATGAGTGACATGACCGAATAATTGTTTAGCTAGTGAGATTTTACGGGTCTTAAACGTTGTATGCTTCTCGAAGTGTTGAGCCCTAAACCTTTCTTTCCTCATCACCTAGCTCGGGATTTAGTGAAATGATTAAGAAAACACAATGGCCGAATAATTGTTTAGCTAGTGAGAGATTTTACGGGTCTTAAACGTTGTATGCTTCTCGAAGTGTTGAGCCCTAAACCTTTCTTTCCTCATCACCTAGCTCGGGATTTAGTGAAACGATTAAGAAAACACAATGGGAAGCACAAATGAAGATAATAGTTTCACTGCAAATATCTTACAAATGATTACAAAGGTATATAGATTTATAGTTCCTAATAAAACACACTAGATCTTATCATTACAAGGTTATGGGAAATCTTTCTTCACTTTGTCTCTCTTTCTATTTTATAAGCGGCTCACTAGATTCAATATTTATTTTATACATGACATCACTTGCAATATTCTCTCTCTCTCTCTCTCTCACACACACACACACACAAACTCACAATCCTCTCTCTCTCTCTCTCTCTCTCTCTCTCTCTCTCTCTCTCTCTCTCTCTCCCTTTTTCTCACTCACACAATCATTATCACTCTCTCATTATACTATCATTGTGTACAAGATATGATGTATGTTTATGCATGTATTCATGATGTAGTTAGCCGCTCTTTTTGATAATTCCTCTCTATGGAGGTTGGCTTATCATTCGTATTGCTTGCATATATTTAATTGGTTATAAAATATTAAAAAAATATTAAAGTATATGTAAATATACATGTTTCTTTTATAAGAGTTTGTTAATACAAATGATATAATGTACTTACACAATAGAATTAATAAAAAGGTATAAACGTAAGATCACACTGACTATGTGTGTACATAAAAATATAATAAAGAATAACATGGTTGAGTAGTGACCAAAATCTTTTTTTTAACAAGTTGCACTAGTGTATGTTCATGGCATGGATAGATAGTCATGTACAGAGACAATAATGGATACATCATCATGAAAGAACATACAGATTTAAAAATCAGAGAAGATCAGACAACGATCAAAATCAAATAGAAAAACTCAAAAACATAACCAAACATGGCAAAAAATAACTAAAAACATGCACGTGCTACATTGTGCATGCACGTTTGCACACGCACATGCACACAACACAACACTCACACATGCATACACAATCGTTTGCACAGGCACGTGTGTAACAGGCACGTGTGTAACACACACATTTTTCCATCCACACGCATGTGCACCACATGCATATCATGCACCCTACACATCCACACGTGCACATCTTGCACACACATATACAACGCACATGCACGTGCACCCCACACCCATTTGCACATTGTGAACCACACACATTTGGTCACAGGACATGCACACATGAACCCGTACACATGCACCCACCTTCATGCACACATAGTCACACTCGTGCGCATGCACCCACGTGCACGCTCTCGCTTTCACATGCACATGCACACGCACTTTCATACATTATTACATTGTGCTCACACACTCACACACATATGTGCACATCCATTCACACATTTGCTCCAAATGTGTGTTGCTCGCTTACTCACATACACATCCCACACCCATTTACACATTTGCACCGTGCACACACTTTTGTACTGTGTGCATGCACATTAACACGTGCATGCTCACACACATCTGCACCCCCACATTGCATGTGCACATGCACTTCGTACATGCACGTGCATCCCACACACATTTGTACCTCGTTCATGCGCACACGCATTCAGACACACATGTACACCCATGTCAGCACAAAGCCCTCCCACCCCCTCTCCTTATTTTGACCCTAACAATAGATATAATCCCCTTTCTTTTTATTTTTCCATTTAAAAAAAGATTCACTCTATTTATTTTTTCAATTAAGTAAATTTAATTAATTAATTCATCCCTTGAAATGCTCCACACTGTCCGAGGCTGCTACCTACTCCATGCCCAAGTCAAAACCCCCCTCAGCAATCTCTTTAGGGTCGAGCAGAATGGCATGTCGTCTTCCATTTACCCGAAGTAGGGGGGTTTTTTTGGCAAGCATTTTCGAGTGAGCACTTTTTGGGAATCGGGCGAGTGGATTCCAAAAAGATATCCCCCCCTCTCCATGAAGAGACCATGAAGAGAGAGAGAGGGGCAAAGCAAGTTATAGAGAGCAACATGACATAATTATTGGAGAGGGAGAGGGCGATATTGAGCCAGAAGGAGTGAACACAGAAAAACATGTCAACAACGCATCCTCTACATTGAGGTTATTGCTTCAAAGTGAAAATAAAACCAAGTTCATTCACTACAACTTCCAATTACAAAAATGTGAAACCCCCCTCCATGAAGAGAGAGAGAGGCGAAGCAAGGTGGAGAGAGCAACATGACATAATTACTTGAGAGGGCATGAACACAGAAAAACATGTTAACATCACATCTTTTACATTGAGGTTATTGGTTCAAACTGAAAATAAAACTAAGTTCATTCACATACACCTTCCAAATACAGAAATGTGAAAACCATCATCTTTACTACTATGGGCCTCGCTTGCTCTCCGGGGTGTAGGCACAAAGTAAGCGAATGATGTTCGTACCCTTCCACACTTCCTCTAGCAAGACACGCTCATACGATTCATCAATAAAACCATGGACTTGCTAAATTGCAATTAAGTCCACCACTTTATCCTTTACTTGAGAAATAGCATCATCATTTCCAAGAAGTGGAAAGGATGTGAGACCTTTCCATGCTTGTGCACCATCTATGGTCTTTTGCTTGACCACCACATTGGTGGCCTCCCTCTGGATACGCGCAACAACAACTTCAATGCTAACATTTGATGAGGCCATCACAAACAAAACAAAGGAGGGTTTACGGTGGTGTACTCTACTAACAAGGCTTGGTAACAATGGTGTATAACAAAGTGCTTTGGAGCTTACCTCTATATTTATAGCAATGGCCGAGGTGCACTCTTCTTTTTCAATATACAAAATAAAAAATAATATTTATCTTTTTTAATGTTAATAATAAAGGTATCTTTCCTCTAATTTCTACACCACAATAACAAAGGCATCTTTTAAACTTGTTTGGGAAAGAGTGAGTATGTATTTGAAGGAGATAGACATTACACAATTGAACCCTCTACAATGAGGTTACTTCCACAAAGGTTACATAGGTCCCAAAATATTGAAGGTCAATTGATTATCCATGCATTCATCTTTTGAACTTGTTTGGGAAAGAGTGAGTATGCATTTGAAGGAGATAGACATTACACAATTGAACCCTCTACAATGAGGTTACTTCCACAAAGGTTACATAGGTTCCAAAAATATTGAAGGTCAACTGATTATCCATGCATTCAATTGTCTAAATTAGGGTACATTCTCCTACGAGACAAGACATTGTAAAGCTCAAGGTCAGATAATATAGGTTGGTGGATGAACATATTCTCGCTCTTGCTTAAGCCTAGCACAAGTAAATAAATGAAGTACAAGTGCTTGCATGCAAGATATGGTTTCTTCTTGGATTCTCTATCTACAAAATCTGGACATGTACAACACGGTTCGTCTTTCACTGCACATCATATTTTCCCACGTGTGCATCGTTCTCGTGTGATTCAATCTTGAAAACTTCATACTTGTGCTCCACTCTCTGCACTTCTTCTACCACCATAGCTTTCATTTTCAAAGCGGCCTTTATTTTTTTGGCCTCTTCCTCTGATATCAACGTGTGGTACTTGACTCTTATGCCATTTCGCATGCATGAGCCACCAGTCTCTATATTAGTAGTGGACCCATATAGCGGATATTTGAAAGTTGTAGTTGTAAAGGACCTTGAAGTCCCACTACTACACGATGGGGTGGGCATAACACCTTCTGCATTCTTTCTCTCCACCTGGTATCCACATTCCCATAATGAATATACCTCCTTGGCCAGGTTGGTTCCTATAGCAACTGGCCATATCTCGGGTGGTGGATTGGGCTTTGGGTCTATCTTGTTGTCCATAATAAAGCAATGAAGCATGTGGTCAGGGTAGAACCACATCTATTGTCTAATGAGACCATTAGGGTACTTGTGATAGCCTTCAAAGGAAGGTGCAGGCACACCCTGAGTAGATCCGACTATGTGTTGCACCCACACCTCTTACCTCCACGAGCATACAACCTTGCTGCCAATGCATGCCCTTCGGATTTCCCACATTGCTTCATTCACCTTGTGCTCAATGACATTGCCCTTTGTGACTTCTGCTATTCTTCGGATTTCCCACATTGCTTCATTCACCTTGTGCTCAATGACATCGCCCTTTGTGACTTTTGCTATTCTTTTTGGAGTACTGCTTGTATCATGTTCCTTGAAATTGATCTTCCGTGGCCTCCTACCATACTTGCGGTCTCTTACATGTGTGTTGTACTTTGGTCTATGTGTGGCCTCATCATCAATATCAATTACCACAGTTGACGGTCTCTTGTAACGCGCACTTTCTTTGTCACCGGTGAGAGGGGTAGGTGCCTTATACATGGGTGTTCCTTCAGTTGCTTGATTAACTATTCAGACCACTTGGGCTGGGCTTATAGAGCACCGTTCTTTTAGTTTCTCTAAGCTTGGGCCTCCCCTATGTGCTTGCCTTGAGAGTAAGAGACTGCTTTTGTGTTGCAAAATTGCATTCGCCATATTGGTAGTACATGCATTGTAAAGAGAAATCTTGCGTCTATATCCTTCCCCTGCCAGCCAACTTTCATGCTTGCTTTCTGCTAGGTTTGTTCTTGGGGAATTTGGAACATTATTACTTCTCTCTATCATTGTCATCATGACTGAACCCTAATGTATTATCCGCACCTCTCACCAGCTCATCCAAGAGTCTATTGGTGACAAATTCCTATCCATCACATGATCATTGTGCCACCATTGACATATCAATTGAGCCTCCGTTGATGCAGCTTCACTAGTACGAGCCATGCGCCACTTATCACACATTGCTTTGTGCTCTCCTTGAGACGTAACACACACATACTTTGTTGTTTGGGCAACCATGCTCTGCTCCTAATGAAATAGGAAAGACCTCTCCCTATCTATCAAGACGTTATTTTTTCCATCATTGAACACATGCCAAACTGTATTCCAGTTAGCCTGAGCCTCGTCTGCCATGAAACCATAGAAATCTGCACTCTCACAACCATGGTCGGCCATCACTTCATTAATGCATTCCCATAACAAACATTGGGCCTCCATACCCTCCTCTTTCATTTCACATGTCGCAATCGTGAGGAGATTCTACATGCTACATAAAAACTCTAGTCATTTAAGAGGGTGTACAATTAGCTAGCTCTAACTACCTAAATACTCTACATTGGTATTTTTCTACCTTGGATCATGCACATGATAAGCCATGGTCACCCAATCTGATGTTCGTCGGGTGTGGTTGAACTGTATCCATGCATGTTGCAGGTCGCCAGAGCCGGTCCGTCGCATTCGATTCACCAAATCCAATCCTGAAGCGGGTCCAATGGTGGAAATCTTGAAAACATAGCACTTCTCACACCTAAGGACCCTTGATCCGGAAATCTACTTCGACCGTGGAAGAAGTCGAGTGCACTCTTGCTTCAGCTTCAGAAGTGCATCCAAGCCAAAGTTCTCCTTTGAAGGCCCTTGTTGGGCTACAGACCGGGCCGCCGACCTCCGAAACCTAAAAAATCAAATTCTTCAAATATCACAATTTACTTATCTAGATTTTAATAACTCTTTTACACAAACCAAATTGCCCAACCAGTTGTCTTCCACTAGTGGTCCCATCTCCTCTGCAATGTTGATGAAATTTTGTTCCCTAATGAAATGTGAGGAACCACCTTATTTCACTAGTGCTGCCATTACAATTTCTTTGGCCACACACATTTGTACCTTCCTTGCTCCAGCATTGCAATCCACCCCTAGCACCCTGGACACCATTGGCCTTGTCCTATCAGTTGATGTTCGTGCACGTACATTATGTTGATGATGGGAGCCGATGTGTATCATTAATCTACTCATCATCTCGTCGGAGGGCATCACATAATAGATGTAGCAATTGCAAGTAGCAATGCACATTGTCAGAACTGAGTAGTAATGGCAAAGAAGCTTTCTAGATGCATTTCTAC
This sequence comes from Cibotium barometz, assembly GCF_041138505.1. Taxonomy (NCBI): domain Eukaryota; kingdom Viridiplantae; phylum Streptophyta; class Polypodiopsida; order Cyatheales; family Cibotiaceae; genus Cibotium; species Cibotium barometz. The sequence continues at coordinate 21,667,519 of NC_141108.1, read as the reverse complement.
ACTCCTCTCCAGCGGTTGGTGCCTTTAGCAGGCTTCCAATAAAATGTGAAGTATTTGATGGCTATTGGTTGTGGGTTTGAGTTCAATGAAGCTATTGCCGAGTAATTGGCTAAAAGAGAGTCCTTAAGTATATAGAACTCCTTCCCCTCATGATTAGAGGTTGCCTCGAGAGGGATAAGCAACTCTTTGGACATGATATTTACTATGGCTTGCAATCCATAAAATGAGTGGGGAGCTACTTGTTTATGTACAAACTTTGCAGTTACAAAAACTCGTCCATTGTCGAAATTTAGATTCTTCTTAGAAGATGGGAATGTGATTGTACAGCTCATATGAAGAGAAATAAAAATGTACATAAGAATAATAAAGAACGGCACAACAGGTAGGGTGTACACAAGTATTGAATGGTGATTAACACCCTTAAAAAAGTTGGCCTTTTTTAATTCGATCGTTTTAAATTAATTATAATTTTTAAATTTTATAAAAATAAAAAAGTTATCCTTAAATATATATATATAATTTTTTAAAATTAGCATCTGTACATTCTCTCCCCTCTTCTCTCTCCATCACTCCTCTATCTCTTTTTCTTGCATCTCTCTCCTCTCTCTTCTTCATGATGGTTTACAAGATGAACATCCAGAAACATAATAATCGTTAAGCTATAAAAAACTAGACAAATACATTAAAGAAGTTGGCACTATAAAGTAGTGCCAACATTATTACTACATCAAAGAAGTTGGCATTATGAAGTAGTGCCAGCATTATTACTATGCTCAATACTTAGGAAACACACTCATTAGGCTCTACGATGCGCAACCATTAATTAGGTCGAATTCCTAATTAATTACCGATTCTCATCGTTGATGACTCTGTATGTCCTCCAATAAGCAATTGCACTTGATATTCTGAGCTCGAACATATCTATCGTTGCAAGGTCGTTCTCCTTTTCTTTGATTATTTGCTTTAATTCCCCAGGCCTCCAAGGCTATCGAAGGCGTCCATGCTTTCCCACCTCGTCAGAGATCCCATGAACCGTTGCAATATTGCAAGATTCCTAGAACAACAAAGCATGTAAGGGGACTACAAACGCTCTAATGTGACAGTGAATGAAGAGTCACTAGCATGCCTGAGAGATTTTACCTGTGTTTTCGCTTTCCCAAAAGCACGAGATAGAGGTGATCAATGTTGGAGCTCAAAACTAAGTACAAGGGGTCCAGCACAACGGGACGGTAGTCTTCATTTAGACAATACCAAATACATGTCATTTCGACAACACCAAATACATGTTATTAGTGTTGATGAATAAATGATCTAATGAATGTTCAAACATGTTAAGCTCACTTACTTGATCCCAATAGGTCCGCCTTGTCATCTTTTAAACTTTTCGACCCTTGCTCTTGGGCCTCACCATGCGAAGGGGTCACCTGCTCTTCGCCTTGTGCGTGGGATTGCCGCTCATCTTCGTACTCATCATCCTTGGAATGGCTGCCCTCAGATTCCTCATCAATGTCATCCCCTTACCACTCTGGCTGTGACCTTTCGTTTATGGATTTCTTACCCTTTTTCTTCTCTTGGGGGCCAACTGTTGCTCGGTGGTAGGATTCTTGCCCTTTTTGGCTACTAAATTTAACCAACATTAGAACTTTAAATTATCAAAAAAGAAGCTTCATACTTCATACAAATTAAATACTGTACACAAGGAAACGTACTCTGAAACCGCTCTACCTCCTCTGGAGGAAACTTCCCTCTGGGTAGTCTAACCACCATGGGAAAGTATCCATGTGTCCTTGCCTTGAAGCTCGTCGTCGATCCACTCTTTGGGGTACAATCATGTCTCCTCTATCTCTTAGACAACACCCATGTGTCTGATGGGTGCTCAGGAATGTAGACCCGATCAACACTACTTCTCCACCACCTAATACAGAAACATTAAAGAAGTCTAAGAAACCAATATAATACGAATGACAACTTCTCCACCATGCAAGGCGAGAAAAAAGAGTTGTGGTACTTCATACATGTACAAGAGGCGTCGTGTTGTGCACGACAGGTGTGGTTGTTGGTAAGGATCCAAGGTGGCACGCATTTGTCCTTTCCACCTAATGAATGCCTTCTCAAAATGAGACTTCGTGTAAGATTTCAGGGCATCCATGATACCTACTCCAGAGTCTACTAGGGCTCTCTCGTGCATGCCAGCTCTACTGCAGGTGAGCCTACCTCTCCCAGCATCGCATATAATTTTAATGTGCACTCGGCCAATTAAAACTAGTACACACGACAATGGCTCCACATGAAGAATGCTCTGTTGAATGGCAGAATCTATGCGTCCCTCATAGCAAACTCGCCACCAACCAATATGTCAAGGAGCTTACATTTCCTGCATTTGTGAACAAGCATTATGTTTCTACTTACTTTGTTTTAAAAATGTAATGCACCAAAAGAGTTAGAGATCTTACTCTTTCTTCATTTTTGAAACATGTGCTCAAGCAACCTCTTCTAGCTTCGGAGTAGTGAATTTGCTAGCCTTTTCACCCCAGCCCTGGTGCGATATCACTTTCTTAAAAAACTTTCCCACAGTTAGGGTTGGCAATTTGTGCCAGCTCATGTCCTAGTGAAAAGTGCCTCCATCTCCTTAAGGGCATTCCTATAGTTCTCCTCTAGTATCGTGTCAAATTCACTTGACAATGATAGGTCGTGGCTAGTTGCACTTTGACGGTCGAATGGAACGGGTGCTTTGCCAAGTAATCCCTCAGAGAAAATGAATGCCACCATTGTCGATTGGTATTTTCGTCGATGCTTTTGATCAATCCCTCGATAGAATCCTCGTTCGTGTGGATTGCCGAGTTTGCAAGGAGGCGACAAAGTGGCACTCTAGGAAGGTGGTTTTGGTTGTCAACCAAGTGGTCCTCCACCCAATTCATAGAGATGTGTCGATCAACCACTTGGCAAAAACTCTCTTTCATAGACTGCTCTTCTTCTACAATCGTAGCACTACTGTTGGCCATACGATTGTCGGCGGCGTTGAAGAACAAGCTCCCATAGTCAATTGCAATTGAGAGGTGTTTGTTACCTCGCTTGATGTGGCCACTTGTGATATGCCCACAAACACCTCTCAATTGCGAGGTAACAAACACCTCTCAATTGCAATTGAGAGGTGTTTGTTACCTTGCTTGATGTGGCCACTTGTGATATGCCCACATCTTGCGAGAGAGTGATCTCATCTTGCGATCCGACGAACCCCTTCGATTGCAAACGAGTGTGTGGAAGCATTTTGTCTTGAATAGTTTCATATGCAACCATATTTATGAATAGTTATTAAATTAGTCTCATGGAATGCTTGACTGCGAGAATTACATGTGGCGAAACCACGTTGACTATTCAGTCCAGGTGGTGAGCCACATGGACTGAACAATTCTCGTGGCACGCCACATGTAATGCTCGACTACAAGCATTACACGTGGCAGTCCACGTGGACTGTTCATTCCACGTGGTGAGCCACGTGGACTGAACAGTTCATGTGGTGAGCCACGTGGACTGAACAGTTCATGTGGTGTGCCACGTGTAGCCACATGTGTCATCGATTAGTGACACGCGTGGCTGAATTACACTTGGAGCCACATGTAATTCACATGGCACCCACGGGGACCGCGCAGTCCATGTGGGCGCGCCATGTGCAGTACTGCGCACTACATGTGGCTCATGCGCGTGGTGCAACAACGTGGCGTTGTGCCACGTGGCCACGCTTGGCTTGCATGCTGTCAGCCATGCCGTGGCCAATGACATGCAGGCGGCCTTGCTGCTTGTGGCATGCATGCCATGTCATGTCAGAAGATGACCAAGAAGAGGTGAGTGTAGGATTCTTTGGTTTTTATCAAACTGAAGCTCAATGATTTCCCTCCCTAACATACTTACTAGTGTGTACCCATAGGTCTCTGCTTTGGTCATCGCTATCTTCACGCACCCCAGTGAGAGTACGTCTAGTCTTCCAACGTATGACAGGCAGGGAGGCAAAGTAGCTGCAGATTGTTCAGGTTTTGAGGTGGGCGACGATATCTTCTCGGAGCCAAAACTGCAGGAGGAAACCTCGCTATACCAGTTGGATGCAGACGCGAATCCCATCCGATATACTGTTGAGTGTAGCGAACCTTTCGCAAGGTAATTACAGCATGATTCGAGTAGTGAAATCGTTATATAGTCATTGTCTTAAACATTATCGTCCATTTGTACATATGCTAATTGTGAGCTTGTACACTATGGCATGTGGCTACTCGGGATGTTTACCGATCGTGGGGATGCAGTCCTAGATTGCTTTGTCGGTACTGGGACTATGGCTAGAGCATGCATGACACTGCAATGACATAGCATCAACGTGGAGAGCAACAAGGTGTGCCTTAGTTCATGTCCTATGACCACTTACCATTGTGCACGATGATTTGGGCAACCAATTTTTCAAGGGTAAGGTCAGTGAGTATGCTTGACAGGAGCAGCAGATGGACGTGGGGGCACCATATCCTCCACTCCTCCAAGTACCCATGAGCCTAACACAGTCTAGTGCCTCATCATGGCCACTCATCATGGCCACCTGATGTTCCAATGGAGCCCCAATATCGACATGTCATGCCACATACATCCCTCATAGGTTCTTTTGCAATTCCCTCATGGGCACCACGGCCTGATCTTGCGAGGCCACTTTTTTCGGCCGCACCTACACCATTTGGTAGAGCTCCATAGCCCATACCACCTTCCTTCTTCCACTGGCACATGCGGCATCCGTACTGATGTATTTCAGTAGCTTGTAATGCCCAAAATATATTGGTTTTAGACATTATTGTTGTTCACTCATATTATGTCAATGTCTTTGTTTTTTGCTTCTTCCATGGCATTTATTTTTGAGAGAGATGGAGAAATTGGTGTGAGATCTCAAAAACACGAGAGAGAGAGAGAGAGAGAGAGAGAGAGAGAGAGAGAGAGAGAGAGAGAGAGAGAGAGAGAGAGAGTGAAACAGAGAAAGAGTATTTGACCGAGACATTAAAATAATAACAATTATCCTTAAAGTAGTTATTCTTATGCTTACCGAAGAATTCTAGTGCTCAAAAAGTATTTTTTATTCCTTTGAAAGTTATAAAAACAATAGAGATTGCCATGTTCCAATACTCTTCTTCTAAACACATCCCACACCACTCTCCCCTTATATCTTCATATTGCAATAGGGTCCTTTTGTAAAATCCTTTGTCATGGATTCATCTAGCAATCCCTCTAATACTACTACATTTGCAACCATCTTAAGTAAAGCTCTTCAATCTTTCATGCACCTCAAAGGAAAGGAACCTAGATCGGATGCCGTTTTAGAAGCATGGACAACAACGTCTGAAGTGCATGAGCTCTACAAGAAGCTCAAGACATGCCAAGCGATAGACCTTGCAGAGACAAGAACATGCTAGAGGTGAAAGTAGCAATAGCCATTGGGATAAGGAGAGCTTTCGGCATCATTGAAGAGGCAAAGGAGGATCCTCTTAGAGCTGAAGTTGCAACCTTCATTCACAAGTTAGGGTAGATGGAAAAGGCCAAGATGATAGTTGAGGCCCAAAATGCTTTCATAGGGTGTCTTTGTAAATAAGTGTAAATGATCGTGTCATGTCATAGGTGTTTGTCATGTAATGTTGTGACCTTGTAAGTTTGCTAAGGAATATAATGAAAGTTTAAGATCGTGTCATGTCATAGGTGTTTGTCATGTAATGTTGTGACCTTGTTAGTTTGCTAAGGAATATAATGAAAGTTTAAGATCATAATATGGTGACTTTGTAAACAAGTTGCAATGATAGTTGTAAATGAGTTGCATTGATAGTTGTAAATGAGTTGCAATGTGTGTAGTGCTCTTGTATTCTACTCCTCTCCTCTACTATCACCATGAGTTGCAATGTGCGAGACAGTAGAGGGAGACAAGTGTAGAGGCTCCGCCAAAAAAATACACCCCCCGAAATAGCCCCTTACCTCAACAAGCTCGACCTCACGGCCTTCCGTAACCCATCCCTATGGGGCCTAGATCTCCCTCGATCCATCTCACCAAGGATCTCTTGTGAAGAGTCCTATATCTCTCAGCCCATGCATCCAAATTCCATACTAATGGGAAGGGAGGCATGATCGAGACTCGACACTTGATCGAAAATGATGGTCTCAATTCTAATGGGACTAAATTTAAGGATATTATCGTTCCTAGAACTAACCCGTGTGCTCACCTTCCTCAGAAGACCTGAGAGACTACAACAAGGTGTCCCTCCCCATCCTCGCCAAATTGATTTTTGGCCTAGAAATTGGGTTGAAGCCTACACCGTCAAGCTCCAAAGCTCTTATAAGAACCCAATAGGTGAGGTACATTACATACATATGCTCATCGAGATCCTATGCCATGCCATTGACAAAGAGCTTCCACCCCATGTGCCTCACTGAGCCCATTTCCACTCCTTTATAGGCCCAAATTCGGTACAAAACCCTTGTCTTGGGCTATCGCACACAAGCTGCCTAAAAAAAGAGTTAAAGAAAGCAAAATGAAAAGTGTTGAAGAAAGCACTATGTTAGATTTTTCACCACACGAAGCTTCTATACATGCCCACCTTTTGTCCAATGCCCATGCACACCACCTACAATATATACATGGGCTCTATATGTAATAAACACGTAGGCAATGTTATTTCACAAACCTAGACTGGGCCTCATCGTCGACAATCCTTCACGTACATTTATGGATGGGGGGCACCATGGCAGGCACAAGTCTAGCCCATAGTACGCTTGGACCTTCCTCAAAGCAGAAAGAACCTTATGTGGCTTCATCTTCGACCACACTACCCATTGTTCCATGCTGCCTCTATCATACAAGCTTGATAATGCCAAATCCCTCGAGCCTGCCCATTGCAGATGTGGGCACAACCATGTGCAAACTCCATTGCCATGCCTCAAACAATGAAATAATCTTGACTCCCCTAAAAAAAGTGTGTCAAGTAAATGTTAAGGAAAGCAGCCAAAGAGAGTCTAAGATAGTCGAGTTGGAGAAGTGCACACATGAGTACACCTTCCACCCATTATTACCCATACACGCTACCTGTATATTTCAGTGCAACGGACACACCTTCCGCCCATTGCTGATGCATATCACCTGCATAATTCATTATAGGCATTACAATTTTTATTCACTTCAGCACACACAAAGACATGCACCTGCAAATAACCTTGTCAACACTAACCCTCCATGTACATCTCTTGATGGGGAGACTATGGCACTGGCCCAATACTACCATCAGGGCTACCTAAATCTTTCCACCATTTTGACCTACATCTAGGTGTGGATCAATCCCAAACTATACTACTTAACTTTGGCAATTAACTTCATGACCAGTCACACCTTTCCACCCTGGTAACAACTTTACCACATCGACTTAGGTGCACCGACGCGTGACGGAAGGATGCGATCACCATTACGAAAGGGGGTATGTTAACCATTGCATACATTAACATCCCCTTCCTAATGGTGATGTTAGGATGCAATCACCATTAGGAAGGGTAGTACATCAAAACCATACTTCCTAGGTTAACATGGTTTTACCCACTCGACCTATCATCGTAAGGTGCTTTTCCATCTTACCCACTCAAACGTGCACTCATATTTTGTAAGATGGCACTAGAATATATAAAGCAGCCTTACAATGTACTTAATGTCAAATAGGGAAAGTCTAATGGACTCTATGTACATAGCTGCTTAAGACTAGAAAAAGGCTGGGTCATTTTTAAGTTTGATCGACCTAGTGTAAAAATTAGTCATTTGTAAATAAGTCATTTTAACAAGAAGTAAAACATAATCATTCCCTTGCAATAGGTTACTTGTGAGCTCTCCTCTTTCCTCCTCTTGCTTGCTTGTATGCTATTGGATTCATGCATGCTAGATGGATGCTTGCTTAAATAGGTTTGTTTGCAGGTTGCATTAGCTTCTTCTTCCCTCACCTTTTGTGAGAGAGAACCATTGCAAAGGACCATATCTTGCCGCTTCCATCTAGGCATAGAGCTCTTCCTTCATCCCCCTTGCAAAAGGAGCATTCCGGTATAACAATGGAGTGAGAATGGAGTGAGGACGTGACGATGAACAAGCTAGTGCATCCACATAGGGAAGGTGCATTTGTGACTCAAAGGCAAGACCCAATGACACGTGTCGGCAAGGCTAAGGTAAGTTCTTGACTTGAATGGTTGATTTCTTACTTTTGAGGTATTTCATTTGGTATCACCTAGCATATTAGCTAGAGCATAACTCAATGCGTCATTTGGTATCGCCTAGCATATTAGCTAGAACATAACTCAATGCTTTATCCCCAAATAATTTTATTTGCAAAGTAGAGAAACAATTCTGCCGTGCCTCTCTCTCTCTAGCCCTTTGGGCATTTGACCAACATTTTCTCATTCATTGACTTCACATACCAAAATACAAACACTTTTTCTTGAAGTAGCTCAATTTCGAGAGTCATTCATTGGGATTAGAAGGGTGTGATGTGTGACTAGTGATAAAAGTGAACGTGTGTGACACAATAGTAGCTGGCATTGAGCAACTTCCAATGCCATCAATGTTCCCATGATGGCATGTGTACCTTGCAATACAAAAAAAATCAGAGGTAACTAGACCCCTCTACATTTGGACACCTTGTGTTAACATGGAGGAGAGGGCTACTTTTGGGTTGGTGTCTAGTAAGTGGCACTGCGATAGTCTTCATTTATCCTTAAGTTCAAAACTTAAGTGATGGTCTTCATTTATCCTTAATTTCACAACTTAAGTGATAGTCTTCATTTATCCATATAGTGACATGGAGGAGAGGGCTCTACTTTTGGGTCGGTGCTGCCTAAGTGGCAGCCAAGATTGATCATTTATCCTTAAGCTCACAACATTGACTCCCCTTTGACCTCACAAAAATGGTTAAGATGTCTCATTAACTTCTAGACTTGATAAGCTTGAGGAAGCAAATCCCATTGGGATTAAGAGGCTTGAATATGCAAATGATCTAAACTTTTACACATTCATGCCCTTCTTGGAGAGTCTAATCCCAATAAAAGGCATCAATGAGATCTTTCTATCTCTTTTATCTACATACTCTAGGTTCATAATGAACCTATAAATTATTCCTATCCTCTGTTAAAATAAGGATGGAAAACCAAGTAAAAGCTTCATTAAAATGATAATATTGTAATGTTTTATGATTGATGGCATTGTACATTCAAATCCCATCTTGATGGAATGAATTTCTTGATCCTCCACTGTGAGTAATTTCCATGGAAATAGGAGACATGTATCTTTAGAGCTAAAACCTATAGTGGAATGTAATAACTGTATTTCCTTTATATCGCTTGGAAACAAAGCATAAGGTTTTTGTTTTCAAGGACATTGGAAACATCTAGTTTGGGTATCTTAATCGGTTCACCACCCATTTCCCAATCTAGTCATGATAGTCCTAAGAGAGTTGTTAAGGTTGGATATCAATGCTCCACCCTCATAATGTCATGTCAATAAAGGTTAGCTCATGTTTATCCATGTTTAAGTAGGCCAAATAGTGACCTAGGAGGCCATATGGTTTAGAAATAGTAAGATTTTCCACATTGAAAAATAGGCTACATGTTAGAATAGATTGTTATCCCATAGTAGTCCACACATAGAGTAGGTAGACTTTACTCTTGGACACCTTGTTCTGACATTGGAATGCCTGATTGGGACCCAAGATGAGTTTGGATGGTGGCCGTGGAAGGTGGGTGATTGCTTGTAGTTCTTTATGGGACAAGTATACATCACATGCATTGTGGCATTGACTATAATCACAAACCTACACAATCTACTCACGATCACCCCACATATACATCCTATATGGAGACATGGCCAACCCCTTTTCCATAGAGTTTCATTAGACATTATTATGAGATATCTTAGATAATATTTTGCACACTGGCAAATAAACTACATGCTAGAATGGATTGTTATCCCATAGTAGTCTACACATGGAGTAGGTAGAGTTTACTTTTGGACACCTTGTCCTAACATTACAAAGCTAATTGGGGGCCAAGATGAGTTTGGATGGCTATGGAATGTGGGTGATTGCTTAGCCATTCTAGTAGTTTTTTATGGGATGACTATACACCACATGCAATGGCATCGACTAGGATTACAAGCCTACACAATCTATTCACAGCGGTCACCCCACATATAAATGCGTATATGGAGACATGGCGAACCCCTTTTCCATAGAGTAGATATTATAGTGAGTTTACTCCCTAGTTTCTATTGGCATACAACCTCTATCTTAGCACTTTCTTACAACCACTATTAGCACTTTAAAATAAACAATCGAAGCTCCCTTTCAAAGGAGCACATAGGTGTGGGATTTGTCCATCTATTGCATCATATCAATAATACGATATTGTTCTCTATCTTTTTAATTTCACGATTTGAATTTTAAAGTTTTGCAAGAGACATCCTAATTTTTGTGAGTGTTTCTTGCATATATTTTGTGTTGTATCCTCTTAAAGTTTAATCCTTGACAAAGCAAGCAATATAATGGTGCTATTTGTTGTTGAATTAGAGTCCACTTTGAACGAGCGTATATGATTTCTTCGAGGTGTCTCCATTTTGGACCCAAAGGATTTCTTCCTTGGAGACTACATGCGGCCCAAATAAATGAGAATAAAGTGCTTACCACTTTCTTAGCTCTTGCCTACTTTCCCATACCTTGAGAGACAATGCAAGCATGACAAGTGTTCCTTTACCTCATTCCATTGAAGAGAGGGATACCCTTGAAGGCAAAGCATGCAAAGATGCTTCATTCCATTCAAGAGAGGGATATGCAAAGATGCTTCATTCCATTAAAGAAAGGGATACCCTTGAAGGCAAAGCATGCAAAGATGCTTCTCTAGGGATGAAGTGCTTAGTTGCTAGAGTTCTTTCTCATTAGGTAAACTAGCCTTTGGCCCTCTCTCTCTCTAGTCTTTTGGTGTGACCACTTGATTTTTTTTGTCTTGTGCTTCTATCCCCTCTGTTGTTGTATAGTTTCTCTTAATCATATAGGCACTTTCACACCTCAACCCACCCCCCCAAGTGCATCCTTATGTAATTTGGATGTAAAAAGTCACCAAGTTTCAAATTAGAGAAGGGTGCAAGAAAGCTAACTATCCAATTTATCCCTCAAAGGGTTTCTAAGTGCATTATACAAATTTCTAGCTAAGATGGTCACAACTCTCTTCCTACGAGCTCCTCGAAGCCGGTCTTGTATAATATAGAGTGGCTTATATATTTATGGATGTTTTGTACTCAAGATGGGGCATATAGTTAGTGTCATACAAGATGGTATAATATTATAATTACTTTTATTTTAAAAAAAGAGCAGCTTGAAGTCATTTGTCACAAGATTCAACCCTATTGATGTATAGTTATCCACCTAAAGCCTCATGGATGGTTGGCTTCAAGAAAATTTAAGTCGATGCTATCATTGACTTCTTGAAACAACAAGAGATGCTACAATTTGTAAGAGAGAGCATACGGAGTGCACAAGATAGAGGACAATTCTATGCTAACAAAACACAATTAGCTAGAACCTTGGAAGAAGGCCAATGTGTTTACTTGAAAATTCCTAAAATATTCTAAAGTAACAAGGATAGGAAAAGCTATTTCCAAGATATTCTAGATCTTATTTGAACTTGAAAAAGATTAATGAGGTAGCTTACATATTATATTCTAGACCTTATTTGAACTTGAAAAAGATTTTACATCTCTCGGATGGAGTTCTTATGCATCACCTTTCATGTAAATAACTAAACTAGGTGTTGGGTGCAAGTAATAGCTTATAGATTTCATGTCAAAAGACTGAAAGAGGTGCTCGCTGGACTGCAAGAAATATCTTACAAATTACGTCTCCAAATGGAGTTCGTGTGCATCATGCCTTTCATGTCAATAGACTGAAGAGGTGCTGGGTGCAAGAAACATACCTTAGTATTTGACTTAGAGATTATGAGACTTGAGGATCTAGCCATTTAAGTTCCCATGAGCTCGTTGTGGTTGTTGATCGTAGGCAAAAAACCCTTAGAAACAAGCCATTTTTTAAGTGGTATGGAGATCTTGCAGATGACGATAATACTTGGAGAGTATTAGTTCACTCTAATGCTATTTACTACTCTTATTCTTGTTAGGAAGGGAAGAATGGGAGGGGCCTCCCAAGGACCTTAGCCCAATGGCTAGTCATACCAATGACAGTTGTGAGGACTTGGGTATATGACAGTTGTGAGAACTAAAGACCTATTGTGTATGCATATATACCTTGAGTTACTCTAGGGTCCGACTAGTCTCTAGCTCGATGTTGAGGAGCGTTATATATGATTTGGAGCCTATGGTTGGGTGCTGAGTGCTATCCAAACCTCATGATAATATGTGTTGATGATCATGGGGATGCTTGGATATGCTTCACGAGTATTTTATGCTTGGATATGATTCACATGTATTTTATGCGTGTATCGATTTTGGGCAGACATACAAGTGGACTTGTTACTTGGGTGTTTCACATATCCGATCATACAATAATGCCAACAATGCTAGTGTTGTCTCTTTTTAGATTAGATTAGTGTAGAGATCTCTCTAGCAATAGAAACCAAACCACTATTGTTTATTTTGAAACGAGAAAACTCAGATTCTGTACTGCATGAAGCATAATTCCAAGAGTTTCATTCTACTAGGATAAAAATATATCTCAACAATTCTGGTGATATCATGTCCATAAAAATCTTGGACCATGGACCTAAACAAATGTGTTTGTTAATCTCTCCCATTACATCTATGTGACCACAATGGATTGATTTCCTTTATATCCCATTGATAAAGAAGAAAAGAATCGGTGCATGCTAGCCCAAGCTGACATCACTTTGGCTTAATAGAAGTGTCCATGCAAGAGCATACTCAACTACAAGCATGCAAACCAAGGAGCATGCCATGCTAGCATACCACAAGTTCAAGGGCCACTTCCATTGTTTACTGAGAGAAAGACTTGGTCCTCTTCGGCAAATTATTATGAGGACCAAAAATTTATGGCACTTCACTTTGCTTGCATGAGATACAGAGATACCGGTGCAAACTCATGAGGCGGTAAAGAACGCGAGAGGACTAAGGGCAAACACTCATGACATCGATCTCAGGCATCACACAGCTAGAGAGCTAGACAACGAGGAGACAAATGACCCTCATCCCACAGAGTCCTCACCACCTCCAGACAATTGGCTGCATCAAAACACCCGTAGGCTTGTCTCAGGACGACTATGAAACTCAACATCTCACCGGCGACCATCTACCACAGACGACCAAAAAGGGCCCATGAATCCTGGACATGTTCCATGGATGCATGTGAGGTTCAAGATTAGGGTGCTGATTTCTGCCTTTGGCTTTGCTTCCCATTGGCCCTTAAAGGACGAGGTCCTCACCTGCCTCTACTTCAAGGTCTACACACAGAATGAACTTGCAGCCCTAGCAATGGAGTACTTTGGCAGGAGGCACTTTAACATCCTTAGCGCTCACCATGTGACATTTGTTCACTTTTAATTTTGTGTTGATGAAAGTCCTAGGGGATACTTTGAATCTATCACAAACTACCTGCACATCGTACTGCTTTGGCCTCACAGTCAACTTTGGCCTTTTTAGCAGACACTGATAAATATCTGAGACACCATAGAGATGTAACGCCACATGAGGTGGACACTGCTGCACCATACACCATTCAGGAGGACGATGGCATTCAAGGGAAGAATAGAATCTGATGAGCTTTGACTCTCTTCACTGTATACACTGGCCTATGTGTACATGGGCACATTTTCTTTGGTAGATGTTACTTTTTTCATGTCTCTGTCATTCTATTCAGGGATCATATATTCTCATTCTCAGTCTCATGGACCCTCTCTCTCTCTCTCTCTCTCTCTCTCTCTCTCTCTCTCTCTCTCTGTGTGTGTGTGTGTGTGTGTGGCTGGCAAGTAACTGATTTTAAGCAGACAATAAATTAAGAATTTGTGAGAGCTGACTTTGAAGGGTGAAGCGATACGCAACATTGTCATTAAGCAAGGGCATGTGTAAGCCTTTGGAACCAGAGAGAAATCCAAGATGCTGACTCTTCATCACCCTTGGCCATGCAACATTCTGTCTTTCGCTGGACAACTGGCACCAGCTTTCCAACCGCGCCCTCAACTTCGCTGAAAAATTGTTCAATACCTTCCTGCAGCAGCAGTAGCCTCACTGCATTCCTGATTCTATCCTCCCATTTGCTTTCAACTGCATCCTCAGCTTCACTTGCAACTTGCTGGGTTTCACCCTCTTGCTCCTTTGCACCATCTCCAACTTCTACAACTTGTGTAATGTTTACACTTGGTCGAACTTCCATGGAGGGACTGCTCCCCAAGATCTTCCCATTATTTGTTGTGGGTACTTCGGCTGTAGACACCTCTCCTCTACTTTCAGTTTCTTCAATTAGACCCCTCTTCATTTCCTCCACAACCTCCTCCATCTTATTCACAAACCTCACAAGTGCCTTGTGCATTGCAGTGTGCAGAATAGAAGTCGGATGAGGAGGTAAAGCTGCCAACTCTACTAAATGAGCTGCTGTTTGCTTCTGCTTTTCTTTCTGTTGTTCATCACTTACGTTGTTTAAATATAAAATGAGGTTTGAAACAGACTTGTCCCATGATACTGCTTTTGGGTCAGAAATGACATCAGTCTTTGATGGGTCAACTTCTGATTCTGCCTTTGTTTCTGTAAGTGTGTTGTCCAGTAATGCAAGTACCTCGAGTGCTAGTTTCTCGAATTGTAGAAATACAGAAGGACTGTAGTACAGAGGGGTCTCAAAAGACTCATTGCTTCTCATGAAACTGAAGCTATCATGGGATAGAGTAAAATCTGGCATCTTCTTAAAAGTGGCCTGCGCTTCCTTGATTGCATTTCCAATAATCTCACAAAAGATCTCTTCCAGGCCACGAGTTCGCTGTTGAATCTCAAGGCTCTGGTTTAGAAGCTTCCGGTGCATACTGCAAAATCATTAAAGATAACAATATATAGGTCAGTTCTCAAGTGAAATAATGTTACTGCAGATAAGCCTTTCACATGAACGGGGTGCAATGGGGGCAACCTGTTTCTATCTTCTGCAACAGCCATTCCATGAAGATTCAATGATTCTAAAGGAGTCAACAACTTTGGAGCAAAACCCAGAATCCATGTCTCAATAAATGTCCCAGCAGACCTTGAATGGAAACTGATAAAAAAGTCA
Source organism: Cibotium barometz (assembly GCF_041138505.1). Lineage (NCBI taxonomy): Eukaryota > Viridiplantae > Streptophyta > Polypodiopsida > Cyatheales > Cibotiaceae > Cibotium > Cibotium barometz. The sequence goes on along the minus strand of NC_141108.1, from coordinate 21,652,217 downwards.
TTGGTCTCTCCAGGCAGAATACTTCCAGCTTGAGGAACTATAAAAAAACAGTGCCCTCCTGGACCTGACATACTCGTTTTCAGTAACCGTCTCAACACAAGTTAACATTTATCATTTCTAGTCCTGACAGAAACCCATGAAGTGGCATGGAATCAGCCTTCATAATTTTGCTTCTTACCCACACACGTTAAAATATGATACATTTGATTCTCACCCTTTTCTGTAGCTTCCACAAGGGTTACTGCAGGTTGCCGCTGCCATTGGTAGTAAAGACTGGTAGAGCCCGTATTTCGTAACGTCACCAAGGAACTTACATGTTCTCCTGTTACATTAAAACATCACATTCGATTTCCTCATTTATTCAACATTTCAGAGAGGTTTGATTACAAAATAAAGTTCCATGTCCTGTAAAATTTCAAAGGAACTTTGAACCTGGTTTTCCATTCAAAAACAACTTTGTGTGACTCAACTCTGCTGTAGGTCCAGTCAATTCACATGAACCAGACCCCGTCTCCAATTCTTTAGCCTGTCAAATTTTGTTGTTTTCTTGTAAAACTCAAGTATGTCTCTTGCAAACTTTTACATAAAGGGAAAATTTGCTTCCTGAATCTCTCATGGACAGACTCTGCAGCATGTATGGTACCTAAAATTTTGCTCTTATGAATCCTAAAAATATACCGGTTCAGTGTTACTTTGTTCAGTTTTTTCTTCCGTTTGAACTGTATAATTCATTGCTAGCCTAGTCCCAATCACCTGTTATAAGCATCAAGAAAGAGTCTAGTCCCATGTAACTGCACATCTTGTTTGAAAGTTGTGTATTCTCAAAGTTTAGATTGCTAAAAGTTAAACAGCCAAACACATGGCAAAACTTGGAGAGTTAACATGCAAATGCTTTGCATAGCCATCCACGCATATGATATTTAAAAAACAGTATATTTTTCTTGACCAAAAAATAAAGTAATATGTTAATCTTATGTTTATGCCTGCAAAACATAAGATAGCACATTAAATAGCATAGATGGCTTAATCACGCATAGAGACATACATAACAAACAAAAATTTCCGCCACAGATATACATAGAGCCATCACCTCAAGACCAGGGAATTCAGGCCTGTGCAGAGTCACTTTTGCAACCTTCTTTTCACATTTCTCTAAAAAACGTTTGTACGCTGTAAATGTACTCTGTTGCTTTGTATTTTTGGAAGCTGAAGCGTCTGATAAAAAATCATGAAGGTTTGCCTTATTGGGGGATCCAATCTGCTCCATGTCTTTTTGATAACCTTCCCTTAAATAGCAGATTGGTGTGGAGTATAGGTCTCCAATCCGAGGCTCAACTGTCCAGTGATCTCGGAGACTCATAGCCCACTGATTCATTGACCAAACAGCAGATTGGCTCAAGATTAGCCATGTCATTTAGAACCTCATGACCCTTACAGGTCAACAAGCATCTAATCTTTTAATTTTAAATTTCAGTACAAGGTGCACCATAGTCAGCTTATTTTCAGAAGCAATAAAATATCACAGCTTTAGAAAGCGTTTATTCACCATCTAGGTTGAGGAAATACCAAAAACAAAAAATCAAGATGGAAGCTTTCTTGTATAGCAGGAACAAAACAGGAAAAACCTTAAGTAAACAGAGATGTTAAGGTCAAGAGGGATGCTAGCCTTTTCATGAGGTAGAGGATAAATATCTAGATCATAGCACCCAGGTACGGGACGGGACGAATACGGCAAAGTATAATACGCGTATTATACGTCTTTTTCACAGGGCCAAAATAAAAAACACTAGTTTAATTACATTTGGTCGAGACATGTCACATACATGTTTAAAGTTGAAACTTGAAGTGTTGAACTTTAAGACTCAAGACTGGAGTTATAACTTATGAACTTATGAACGTTTAAACTTTAAACTTTAATTTTGAAAGACAAGGAGAGACTTGAGTTATGAATCATTATCATGCTTAAAGAGATTAAAGAATACAAGATAATCATGAAATGTACTGAGTACTCATGAATCTAAAATCACAAAATGGGAATCTTGAATCCTGAATCCTAACATAAATAAGGACGAAGCCGCAACATAATAACAATGAACATATGTCATACATAAAAATGAGCCACTAGTCTGTAGATACTGGAATGTGGCATACAAAATGTGACTCATGAGTCATTCATGAGAGTCAAGACTCGGACTCTGAGCTAGAATCATCCCCACCATGGTCACGGTCATGCTCATCCTCCTCACTAACACTCCAATCACTAATGCTGGCCTCTCCCTCTGGCTCGGGCTCTGCCTCTGCTCTTGCCTCTGCCTCTGTCCCTACCTCTGTCTCAAGGCCCCTGCCCCTGGCTCTGCCTCTGCCCCTGCCTCTGCCTCTATCCCTGCCTCTGCCCCTGCCTATGGTGCTGGTCCTCGTGCGAGTCTGATGTGCAAAAGAGGCTCTCTCTGCTGCAAGGAAAGCCCACACTTCATCTTCTTCGTCACAAGGGTGCACTAGCTCCTCCATGCGAATCTCAACCTTGAAAGTGTCGGGATTGATCTCATTGATTGCTTTCATTTTTTCCCTCTTTCGAAGAAGCTTCAGATTGGAATTGACAAAGACAAGACGCTTTAATTGTGCAGGCAACAAGCAATTTCTTTTCTTTGTGTGTATAGCCGCAAACAAGCTCCAATTTCTCTCACAAGCGCCGGAGGAGCAATCTTGTGAGAGAACCCTCATAGCAATGCGCTGTAGCTCGGCACAGTCACCACCATACTTCTCCCACCAACTGACAGGTTTAAGCTGGGCATCTCGAAGACTAGCTCGTGGTGAGCCAAAATCAACATCATGCATGTCGCGAAACCGAAGAAGCTGGGTCTCGAGAAGATCTTGCGTTATTGGGTCTCTCTCCACTTTGGTGGTGTACTCTCTCCATCCCACATTTAGCTCGCGATCATGTCTCTGAGCATCTTGTCTCCAAAGTGGATGCAAGATGTGGCTAACAGCATGAATTGGACGATGAAACCAATCCCATCGTGTTTGCCATATCTCCTTGATTTCATCCATCCTTTTGACATAGAAGTTTAGAACAAAAGACAATAAATTAGAATCTAGAATACATTATAAGAAAAAAGACTCAAGAGTCAAAAGCGAAGAACAACTTACATCCTACAACTTGCAGGTAGCATACCTATTATCATCAAAGAGGTTGCTTGCATTGAAGGCCGCGCCCACCTTCTCCATGAACTCGTAGATGAGGCCCATGGTGCATCCCTCCGAGTCGCTAAGGCGTAGTGCTGCGATCAATGGCTTCATGAATGCTACAATGCACTCCGCATCATGCCAACAGACTGCCTCATAGATGAGATCCTCAAATCTTTTGCCCTTTTCGGTGCGGCTACCATCCCATGAAATCCATCTGTCATCCGTAATCATACGCCGCAAACCACGTCGACATTTTACCAATTTTTGGAGGACAATGAAGAGGTAGGCAAAGCGGGTACTTGAAGGGTTTGCGAGCTCCGTCTCACAATTTGCCCGATAGATACCAAGAGCTCGTTGCTTTCTTGTCACATAGTTTACCATAAACTCAACCTTCTTCACCACATCCGCCACCCATGGTATGGCTCCCACATCTTCAATTAGAAGATCAATCGAATGCGAAGCACAAGGAACCCAACTGATTTGTGGATAGTCTCTCTCCACTAGTGCGCCGGCAGCCTTGCAATTGGATGCATTATCTGTGACTACCGCAACCACATTCTCGCTTCCCACTTGTTCTATTGCTGCCTTTAGATGCCCATAGATAAATTCAGCTGTATGTGCCTCCCCGGAGCCATCTATGACAGTCAAGAACATGGTGCCGAGACAACAAGAGACAAGGATATTTAAGAGAGGGCGGCGTTTGGTGTCCGACCACCCGTCACACATAATAGTACACCCACACCTTGCCCATGCCGCCCATATTGGTGCTAGCTCCTTCTCAATGTCCATGACCTCTGCCTTCAATTCTTTGGTGCGAAGAATCTCATATGATGGAGGCTTGAATGTGAGCCCCGCATCCGCCACCGCACTAAGCATGTGTAGAAAAGCCGGCTTGCGAGCATGATCAAAGGGCACATTGCACTTGAAGAAGTATCGCCGAACTCTTCGTCTTGCATTCTCATGCTTGATTTTGGCCCAACTTTGTTGAAGAGACTTCTTTGGCACATTTGGAGGTGGAGGGCTTGGGGTGAAAGATGGATGTGCACCACCGCTATGTGGATGAAAAGAGGCTAGAGCTCGAGAAGAACCGGCAACTGATGATGCGGGAACATCCTGTTGTGGTGAAGTCTGGGAGGAATCTATGATGGAAGGTGCCGTACCTTGAACCTCAACTCGGGCTCTCTTTCTGGCACGAACAACACTTGGATCTTCACCCAATTTCTGAATGACATCATCGGGAATGTCGCTGGGACACACATCAACTCCCTGGCCAGTAATGTGGAGAAGGTGAGCTCTAACACGCGGTGCACTGCCGGTGTAGACAATGTTGCAATGCTTGCACCGCCAATTTTTGTCGGCCTTGTTCTCGATCACTTCATCCCATACCGCTAATTTCTTTCTCCCCATGTTGCGTCTCACACGAGTGCCGCCGCCTGCGTAGCCTGTAGGTAGTAATAAGTATGCGTGTGTGAGTGTGTGTGTAGATAGTATGTAATATGTATTGAGACGAGAGAGAGAGAGAGAGAGAGAGAGAGAGAGAGAGAGAGAGTTATGTTGCTGCCTTGGGGGCTTGAGCAAGGGTGGGTGGGGAAAGGGGGCCGGACAGAGATGGGAGAGAGTACCGTACCAGCAGCCAGCACAGCAACGAAGCGAACGGCGAACTAAGGGGTGGGGAAAGAGGGCCGGACAGAGATGGGAGAGAGTACCGTACCAGCAGCCAGCACAGCGACGAAGCGAACGGCGAACTAAGGGAGAGAAGGGGGGGGCGGCGAGCAGGGGCGAAGGAGCGGGGAGAGAGAGAGAGAGAGAGAGAGAGAGAGAGAGAGTAACATACAGGGTACCGTACCGGAGAAAGGGGGGCGGCAGCGAGGAAGCGAATGTGAACTTGGGCGTGCAGGTTCGGGAAGGAGCAGAGCGCACCAGAGCGCACGCGGATCACAAAAAAGCCCAGGCATAACGTTAAACGTTAGCCTGGCAAATTTTTTAATAAAAAAAAAACCTCACGTTTTTTTTCAAAAGGACGTTTTTTATCCAAAAAAACGTCCCGTCGAGTATTTTTTATAAAATACGCGTTTTATAGCTGCTATGATCTGGATGCTATATGATAGATCTCCTACTATAAATGATTAGGCTATGTCAGCTGGGTCTGGAGGTACTTAGTGCTGAAAATGAGAAGTGCCTGTGTATTGGAGATCATCTTCAGCCTTTTCCAATTGTGTTTCTGACTTGTGAGCTCCAGAACATAAAATGCATCACCAAACCCTTTCAAAGAAACCCACTATTGCAAAAAATAAAATAAAAAAATCCAATCCATAGATCGCAGCCCTCAAACCGTTGTAGCAAACCTATACGCTCATTCCACCAACCCCATATTGGACTCCGATGCTTGGCCCTCTTGACGAACACCTTCCAATGGAACATCCTATGATATGCCAAAGCAAAAACTATGGCCAAGTTTGCACAAAAGGAACCATGTTACGAATGGGAGTCTCTGCACTTTATTCTGCCGCCGACAGCCAGAACCTTATTCAGGGGGCCACAGGGGACAGATTTCCGATCACCAGATCAGTTCGTCAAATCAGTTTGTAAGGGGTGTCCTCTCGCCCCCTTCATCTTCCTCTTTGTTGCGATGAGCAGTTTTTTGTCCACTCAAGGGACAGGGTTACAGGGTCTTTGTCTCCCCATCAAGAGCTTCTAGACTCAGAGTTTGCGGATGATATAGCCGCCTACCTCTTAATCGTGGAAGGGAATCTTCAGAGATTTGCACAGGCAATCGAGAACTTCTGTTTGGCCTCAGCTTCGCAGATCAACTAGCACAAGTCATGTGGTTTTTAGGTTGGATGCTCTATGAGAATATGCGAATATGAAGCGGAAGCAAATAGAGATCACACAAGAGAGAGTAGACAGCCAAGAGAGATCCAACACTTGAGCTAAAGACTGAAAATATTGAATGTATTGAATGAAATATGAAGGAACAATGGCCATGCTTATATACATCTCATGTAGAGCAGTCGACCAGTAGCACTGGAGGACAAATGTCCACAACAGATAAAATGCCTAAAATAGCCTTAAGAAATATGGGAAAAATCCCTAAAAATATCAAATAAATATATGGATAAAAAGGGACATAAAATGGAGTAAAAGAGAGCTGGAAATGGCATGTCCAACACCTCTCAACTCCAGCATGGGGTCCGACTCCCATACGGGTAAGGAGCTCTTCAATAGTATCTCGAGGAAGAGGTTTGGTGAAGAGATCAGCAATGTTGTCCTAAGAAGGAAAATACTCCAGTGTAATGATGTCGTCGACGACCAGCTCACGAACAAAGTGAAAGTGGACCTCAATATGTTTGGTCTTGCCATGAAAGGATGAAGTTCGAACCAATGCCAAGGCACTCTGGCAGTCCGTAAGAATACGGATCAGAGAATCTAAGAGTACATCAAGATTGCTCAACATCTAGAACAACCATAACAACTCACAGCAAGTATCCAGATAAGCACAGTACTCAGCCTCAGTAGAGGATAATGAAACTATATTCTGCTTCTTAGATCTCCAGAAAATAAGACTGGAACCAAGCGTGAAGCAATAACCAAAAGTGAATCGTCGAGTATCCTGATCACCTGCCCAATCAGCATCAGAGTATCCAACAAGCTTACTGCCTCCTTTGAGAGAGAGACCATAGTCCAAGGTACCGGATAAGTATCGGAGAGCCCTCAGAGCGGCCTGCCAATGAGAATGTGGAGGAGCGGAAGAAAACTGACTGAGAGTACTGACGCTGTAAGAAATGTCGGACCTGTGTAAGTTAAATAAATAAGAGAACCAACAAGCCTCCGATACTGTGTACTGTTCTCGAAGAGGGGAGAGGGATCATCACGGGAGAGCTTGGAGTTAGGATCCATTGGACAAGAACTTAAATGGCACTCGATCATCCCAAATGTCTCCAGAAGCTGTTGCAAATATCTGTATTGGCTAAGAAACACTCCATCAAAAGACTAATAGACCTCCAGAAGTCCTAAATCAGTCATCTCAAAGGTGAGAGCTAAATCTAACAAGAGTTGTTTAATCTTGGCAAGATGTGAGCCAGTGATCAATAAATCATCAACATATAAGACAATCAAGTAGAACAAAGACATAGAGATTGTTGTCTGCAAAGCATCTCTGGAATCAAAGGGAAAGAAAGAATGCATCAATCTTATCATACCACACCTTGGGTGCCTATTTCAAACCATAAAGGGCTTTGTGCAATCTATACACCACCTTACCCTCATGTCCGGGAACCTGCAAACCTTGAGGTTGTTCAACATACACCTCCTCATGTAAGTCACCATTAAGAAAGGCAGACTTGGCATCCATTTGGTAAACCGGCCAGTGCTCATGAGCAGAAAGAGCAAGATTGTCCGGAAGGTGGTGTATCTGGCTGTAGGAGCAAAAGTTTCCTCATAATCCACACCCTCAATCTGAGAGTACCCCTTCGCAACTAATCTGGCTTTGTGTTTGTCCAAAGATCCATCAGCATGAAACTTGGTCTTAAAGACCCACTTGACCCCAATAACCTATCGATGCAGAGGCCACCAGTCCACATGTTCCCATGTACGATTCCTCTCAATGGAATCAATCTCGGCCTCTATGGCTGCTCGCCACTCTAGAAGAGCAAGAGCCTTTTTAGCTATAGTAGGCTCATATAACTGTATCCTTGTACTCATCAAGGCGAGGTTACAAGAATAACAAAGCTGTTGTAATCTCCAAGCTGGTGTCAGAGATTGTGCTGAAGAATCAACAAGCTGATGAAGTTCCATACCGGTTAGATGAGAATCACGAATATTGGTTTCCAACCATCGTGGAATCTTGGGGACAATCCTCTGTTGCACAAGAGCAGGAGGAGGAGAAGCAAGAGGAAGTGGGGGTGGAGAGGCAGGGAGTAAAGAAGTTGATGGTGGAGAAGCTAGTGGTGGAGTTTGGGTTGCCAAGGAAGGAGGAGGACGGAAAATATTGAATGAAATATGAAGGAACAATGGCCATGCTTATATACATCTCATGTAGAGGAATCGGCTAGTAGCACTCGAGGACAAATGTCCACGATAGATAAAATGCCTAAAATAGGCTAAGAAATATGGAAAATTTCTCTTAAAATATAAGAAATATGGGGAAATCCCTTAAAATATCATATAAATATATGGATAAAAAGGAGCATAAAATGCAGTAAAAGAGAGCTGGAGATGACCATGTCCAACATCCTCGCCCACGCCCCAGATTGGCATGTGTGTGTGTGTGTGAGTGAGAGAGAGAGAGAGAGAAAGAAACTATTAGGCAGTGTGGCATGAGGCAAGGTAGCCAAAAGGCTAGCCTTAGGGCAGCCAAGACAAGCTACGCTAAGCGGCTGCTGTGCGCAACAGCCAGGCCAGCGCAGCAAGGCAGCTGGCCCACCGTGCAGGCCCCGCCAGCTTGAACCCCAAGGGGTTTATGTTAAATTTCGGGGTGCTTGCATACGTGGCACCCCGTGGGGCCCCAGCATGAGTGGTCACCTAGCCGGTGACCGCCTCGGTCTAGACAATGGTGCAAAAGAGTTATGGACACACGTCCGTATGTCCGTGCATTTGCTGGGATTCAAACCCAAGTCCCTGCCAAGGGAGGTGAAGCTCCTATCCACTACGCCGCATGCACTCGTGATATACACACATGTCCATAACACGTTATAGACATATGTCTACAAATGGGCCCGTCACCGGTCATTGACCGGGTGACCGGGCCCGTGGGTTGCCACGTATGCAGGCACCCCGATATTTAACGTAAGCCACCCTAGGGCTCATAGTAATGCATCCAAGATGGCGCAGAGCAGGCAGACAACAGCTTTGATGCATGGAAAAAAGCAGCACAATGGTTGTGTGCACAGAAAGAAGCCAGAAAAAGCATGCGCAGGCAAGGATACAGAGAGGCGTTTTAGGATAAAAACAGCATAACGTTTTTTGGAAATAGCAAATGTTTTTTTTTAATAAGCAAGAAAAGGGGGAAAACTATAAGTCAATAAAAAGCACATCAGTTTTTTTGAGAAAAGCACTTCAGTTTTTTTGAGAAAAATCCAAAAGCAAGTAAATTCCTTGGTTTTTTAGTATAAAAGAGGATGTTTGCTTATGAGTTCTCCACATTCAAAAGTCTATCTCCTGAAAGTACTTGGCTAGCTTCCAAGAGTGGGATTGGTACTTGAGTACGTAGACGAACGGGATTTTTAGCAACACTTCATCTCGACACAGGAGTTTTCCTTCAGCAACAGCAAATTATCTTGGGTTTGTCATCGTTGATGAAGTACAGAGCGATCGTGGGATAGACGAGAATGTTCAACCTGACAACAACCATCAGGACCACAATGTGACGGTCGATTGTCATGCAAGCAACCTTGGAGGGTTTGGTGACATCAAGGGGGTTGGGACAGCTTTAGTTGCACCCTCTTTTACTCCAAAACCCTGTAACGGAGAGAGGAAACAAAAGACTCAAGAGAGAGTTGACTCTTGGCTTTACAAATGGGATACGCCCTTTGGGTTCCATCCTTTTCCTAAGGATAAAGAGATACATATGGTACAAGGATTCCTGACAAGAAAAGCCCTTACTTGGTGGAAAGAATTACAAGTGAAGCCCACAATGTGGGTAGATTTTGAGAGGGTTTTCCAAGAAGAGTTATGTCCAAGTTTAAAAACTTGGAAATGAAAAATATGCTTTCGACACATATTTGCAGAAATTTAGAGAGTTTTAGGCTCAGACAAATCACATGGACCCCATTACTATTTTGTAATTCTTTGTGGATGGATTGTTTGATGGTTATCAGCTCCAGATCAGAAATAATCGAAGCAAAACATTGGACGATGCCATCCGATATGCCAAGATTTTTTATGAGACCATGGTGAAGAAACAATCAAAGAAACCCCAACAACCCGTAGTGGCATACCAAGCAAGATCCCAACATAAACGAAAGTTTAAGCATGGGAAGACTTCGCGAACTCCTAACGAGACCCAGAGTCAATCGCAGACCACTGGTGACCCCAATTTGAAGAAATCGAAGAAAGCAAAGTAGACTCTTCAGTTCATTAAGGAGGACTTGTGGTCAGCAAGGGCACATGAGGATGAACTGCCAAGCAGTCAAGGGCAAGTCAAAGTCAAAGGGAGCCCGTGCGACTGAGATTAAAGATAAGATTACTTCTGTACATACTATTGTTTCAGATCAGAGTTCTTGCAAGGGTTGTAGCTTTAATATGAAAGTTTTCAGTCCTACAGACCATCTTAGATGTATGGGTCAGTCGGGGAAAATTGTACACATTCTTTTTAACCGTGGAAGTACTTAGTAGAGATGCCTCCAAATGTGAAAGTTTATCCAGTCTTGCATGTCACTTGACTACAAGAGATGCTGGGAGCTGAGGATAACCTTGTTACCCCTCACGAACTTGTTGAGGTTGAGGACTTGAACTAAGAGGATTATAGATTTAGGGGCAAGGCAACTTAGGAACAAGTTGATCCCTGAATATAAGATTAACTGGAAAGATGGGGCGAAGGAGGACTCGACTTGGGAGCCAGTAGCTAGAGTAAGCATTTTCCTAATTTCATTTAAGAGTAAATGTTTTGAAGAGGGGAAGAATGTTATGTACTTGGACACTAATCTATGGATTAAGGATCTCCAATGAGGTTAGGAGGCACCAGGATTATAGTAAGCTAATACTTGGCTAGGGTTCCTGGATTGATAAAACAAACTAATGGCCTATTATAGCAAGTTAGCTTTTTATGGTGTACTTATTACTATATAAGTGAGAGCTGGGTTATTATGAGACACATGTTACATGCACTGAGGTTGATTGTGGTAATGCACAACAAGCCTTCTTTAAACCTTTACTTTGGTGAGATCTTTAGCATCCATTCCCTGAGTAGAGAGAGAGAGAGAGAGAGAGAGAGAGAGAGAGAGAGAGAGTAGAAGAGAAAGTAGACAACACAATATTGGGTCCCAAATACCCACTGAGGGCGCACCCCCCACCCCCCACTCCCAAGCAAAAGTATTTGCTTATATTACTTCTTTGGAGAACTCTTGCATAATGATCTAAGACTACCCAACACAAGAACGAGGAAGATTGTACGTCGGCTGAGAATCTACCAATCCAAAGGCACTGTAGAAAACTCCTCTCGGCCACTTACGCAAGTCCAGGATAGCTATAGGACTGCACATATGCTGGCTGAATGTTGAAGAGGAGCTTCAATGCTTGCCTCGAGAGGAAGCAAACTGGTTGCTGATTTTGATGACTAAAATCTGCTTGATCACTTGACCAATGATGAATGATTTGTGCTGAATACAAGATTTTTCTTATATATGAACACCTGCTACTGGCCGACCAGATCATGTTGTCGGCCAGTTCTTTATTAAAGCTAGCGCTTACAGCATTTAATGCTGCACTTACTTCTTCTGCCCAATCTATGCTGGCCAACTGCCCAATGGCCACGATTTGTTGCTGTAAGCCCATTAAGCTGGCTGACAGAGCATAAAAGCTCCCTCTTACTGTTGGCTGCCTCATATGGTGGTTCAAGGCTGTAAACAGCCCCAACCAAGCTGCCAACTGAGGCCACTAGCCCCGCTGGCCCATAGGCATGCCTAACTAGCCTCTACATGCTTACTACATATGCTAATGCTTCTGATGAACAAACCTAATGCTAAGGCTGATTGCTACATGAACTTATCTAATGGGGTTCTCCAAGTGGGTTAAGAGGACTGACTCCAAACTGACCTCTATGGCTCAGAGACTGACCTACGTAGTGCATGGCTGTCCCCGAGGGCTCACAATGGGATTACGTTGTACGACAAATGTTCCTAAAAGGTACTACTTCTGTACAAATGTTGAGCTGATGATGATAACAGTGTGTAACTGTGTACCCCAGTGCAGGGTGCATGACTCACCATGTGCGTGGCATGAGCATGTCTGCTCTCTTGGTCGAAGTTGACCTTCAGTGGTGCATCTGCACAACTGTGTTGTCACCGTAGGTTGACGTGTTGAAGGCCTATGGGCAGGCTTCAGTGGTATGGGACCCCAGAGTTAGACAGGGGCCTATGGGATTGTGCAAGAAACCCTAAACTTGGCTCGGGGGAGATCGGTGGATGCCAGTCACGGTTGGAAGGTGAGCTAGCCTACTACCTAATGATTTGGTTAAGGACTAACCTTGGTTTTCAGCTGTGTTGAGGGCAGAACGTACACAAAACTTTGAACGAGCACTGGAGCTTCCCCCCATCAGCGCGCCTATGGCCTTCGCCTTTGCCCTACTCCCTCTCTCCGCCTCTACCTTCCGCCTCTTGAGCCCCTACCTTAGCCCTTCCTACTCTGTGCTTCAGCCCACCTCCTTATCCGTCCTTTTGAGCTCCCGCCTCCCTCTCCTTCCGGTCTACTCCTACCTCTTTTGTTTGGCCCCCCTTCCTTTCCACCAGCCCCTCTTTTGCCCCTTTCAATCAGCCCCCCACCCCTTGCCCCCCATGCATGACCCTTTTTCGCCACCTTAGCCCTATCCTCTCCCTCATCAAGTGTTTCAGCTTTCGGGTTGTTTTTTCTCTTCAGCGAGTGTCGGCATCTTCTAGTCTTTGCACCTCCAGGAGGACTCCATGGTAGCCGCTCCGTCATGCCCCACCGAGGCTGCCGTCCCTTGCCTTTCCTTCTTACAATCGGAAAGTTTCGACCCAAAACCGAAACTCCTTACCTAACACCAGTAACAATCAATCGATAGCATTGCGGGATAATAAGCAGACCTCCAACTCCCTACTTTGACAGTCGCCTCCCTCCCTAGAGGCCTTCACCTTGGTTTGCAAGATTGGGTAGCCACCCAACATGTGGATGGCTCAAGGATCTTTTGCAAGCAAGCCTTATCGGTGAGCTCGGAAAGATCATTGACATTCATCCTTTGCGGCATGAATACTACCATGTTGAGTTTGATCCGCCTGCAACATCGGACAAAGGCATGCAACTGAGCCCCGTCGAATTGTGTACGGCCCAGGCCTTCTTTGTAAGGTGGCAACACGGCTTCAACCCAGCATCCGACCCTCTGGCTGGCATCTCAGGCTTTCCCGTCTCGCAGTTTGCTTTCTTGGTCTCAAGAAGAATACCTTCCCCTCCTCCCGGTGGTAGGTGGTGTTATCGAGAGAGTGATGGAATCCCTCCCTCCGCCGCTTCAGTTCTAGCTCGGACAGCTAGGATTCCATCTCTTCATAACTGCATAGCCTCTCCGGAGTCAGTTCCTCATGTCATATTGCTTACAGAGAGTTGAGCACTCTCGCCTCCCCGGCCAATGCTTCAGTTGGGACACCTTGCTAGAACTTGTCCCCATCGTCAATCCAAGAGGGCACCTCCAGTAGCCACCCCCCCCCCACCCGCCCCCCCGTTCCAAGTTCAGCTCCTCGTCAAGGGGGAGGGAGGGATCCTCCTTGCCCCCAAGAGTCAAAGCACTAGGGCCCAACCTCTAAGGATCCCGATGTAGGAGAGTGGCAAACTGCTCCAATACGAGACGAAACCACCATATCGGACTTCCATGCAGAGCGGCACCGCTAGGCGCACTAGTCTGGTAGGCCATAGGAGGATACAGTTTTGTCAAAGAACCGTTATGAACACTTATCTCAGCAACCCCCCGACGGTGATGCTCCCCCAACAAACATCGAGGAACGAGCCCTCAGCCCGAGAGCATTATTTGACAACTTTGGAACCAAGTTATGGTTGTCCAACGCATTCCATCCTCAGACCGATCGCCAGACAGAAATAGATAATCAACTGGCATTTGATGTTCTCAAGTCGTATTGCCATGATCATCAGTCGAAGTGGGAACATTATCTTCCTTTGGTACAACGATACTCACTCATCCAATATTGAGATAGCATTTGGTTGCCATTTCTCATCACTTCTTACGAGGATGGTGTTGCCTTCTTTGGAGGCCAACAAGACCACAAACATTTTCCAAAACCATTGAGTCAATAAAGGAGCGCTTCACCAAAGCACAGGAAGCATACACTAGGCAAGCTAGAAGAGATGTCAATTATAAACCAGGGGATTGGGTGTATCTCCAAATGACAAAGCAGAGATTGAAGCAAGTGGACAAGTGTTGTCCCAAGCTCTCGTTGGCCCTTTTCCGATCATCCAAAAGCTCAATGATGTCTCCATGAAGCTAAAGCTACCAGACAGTTGTTGAACTATGCATAATGTCTTCCATGCCCTGAAAATTTGATAGCTTAAAGGAGAGACAATTTGTGGTGCCTGATAGTTTTAGGAGTCTCTAAGAGGGAGGTATGTTATCCCTTTCATACGAGAATTACCAAATGTGGTAGCTAGCAGGCAGTAATCTCAACATTTCAAGTTTCCAATTCCACGAGGAGTTGGAGGATTGAAGGATGGTTTATGTTCTTCAAGGACCCGAGGAGGTTATGTTTTTTATGTCTTCCCATGGTCATATGCTAGAGGAACATCAACTTCAATTGAGCTCGTTTCTTAATACATGGCTATGTGGATTTGATAGACACGTATAAACCTGATTTTGGAGAGAATTGATGCACGTAGCTAGATTCTCCTTCATTTATTTCCAAGAGTGGAAATGTCCTAAGTGGGGAGGAACGTTATGTACCTAACACTAATCCTTGGGGTCAAAGACTAATCCACCATGGTTAGGTGAGCCCTAGGATTAGGAAAAGTAGGCAGATTTAGGTGGCTAAGGTTTAGATTTAATAAAACCAAGGTTATTGCCTATTTATGACTGGATTGTTATTTATTGCAGCAATAAGCACTATATAAGTCAGTCTTCGGTTATTATTGATTCAGTTTGGTCTGGACCTCGACCAAGAGGCTTACTCCTGCCATGGACATGGCGGTTCACAGGCAATCTTGCCAAGGGTCCTTTAGAACACGCTCTAGTGCTATGGAACGCTAGGGTTGACAAAGTGAAACCTTAACCCCTGGCGCGAGGGTGGTTGCGGCTGCAACCTACACTTGGGTGGTGAGCTTGCATGCACCCTTCTATGTGTTCTAACCCTGTGTGTTTAGCTTGTGTATCATGTGATCTTATCAAGGGAGCTTTACAAGTAGGTTGCCCATTTGCGGAGGTATGCTTGTTGTGAGTATTCTAGATGGGCTGTTGAGGTACGCATGTGAGTGTTCTAGACGGGCTGCCGAGATAATCCTAGCATTGTCTGAAGCTTGGATCTCTTGCTTGGTAGGTCTCTGGCAAGGGGATCCATTGGAAGAAACAACATCAACATCAGCATATCTTGTTTACATACTGTATTCATTGCACAGTTGGTCTTGGAAATATTGGTATGCTGGCTGGGGCTTTCCTCAGACACCCACAAAGCTTGTACAAATCAAAACTCCTTTGCTAATAAAATACCTAAGTGGAGAGAGAGAGAGAGAGTGTGTGGAAGAAACAACATCAAAATCGGCATATCTTGTTTACATATTGTATTCATTGCTCAGTTGGTCTTGGAAATACTCGTGTGTTGGCTGGGGCTTTCCTCAAACACCCAAAAAAAAAGTACAAATCAAAACTCCTTTGCGTATAAAATACCTAAGGAGAGTGTGTTGTTGGTGGTGGTTTGGGGGGGGGGGAGGGAGGGAGGGAGGGGAGCCGACATTGGCCCATCTTTGACCTCTAGTGTGGTTGTGAACTATTTTCCTATGGCATTTTTCTATGTGAATATTTGTGTTGCTAGTTCAATGAACGATTAAGATCTCCAAGATACAAGCTCCCTGTTACACCTACTCTCATAGAATGTTTCTAATTGCTGCTTTCAGTGATGTAGGATATTGTTATTGCGATAAAATCATCGAATTAGTCAAGTGTATGAACCACCTGACATATCCTCTCTTGAATTGTTTGATTTTACCTTTAATTGATCAAATTGAAAATGAACCATCCAACACAAACAAAAACCTTATCACAATGCTTGACTTCCAACATCAGTTTGAGTATTAGTTAATGGACAGCCCTACAAGGACGACTTGAAAAGCTAAGAGCTAAGTTGAACATGAATTTCAAGAACCATACCACTTGCTCACCACTATGGCACTCTTCAATTCCTCTTGCACGCCCAAGAAGCTCTGCATTTTCCAAGCGTGTTCTGTAGAGATGAGAATTCTCCATAAGCAATTCATTATCTAATTTTCTGCACTGAAGCTTTAATTTCTCCTTCAATTGCAAGTGATCCCAGCATGCTTTTGCATGACAGCTGCCACGCAGTAATAAGTAAGTCATGTATTCCTTGAGATCATATTTCCAAGCACTAGCCTTACATCATCCTGTTTGATATCAAGTTTTAGGCCCAAATTATTCCATTGACAATTTGAAAACATCTTCCGCTTAGAAGCTTGTACGGCAAATGATCCAATATGCTTGATTTCAAAATTCATGATCCCTTGTTAGTCAAACCTTCCATTCGACAACTTGACTTATCCCGCCCAAAACATTGTACGGCAAAGTACAACAGCAAGCAAGAGGGTGCAGGAAAACCTACTGGAGGGCATGTTCTTCTCTGGCGTCCTCCAGGCGCTGGAAGATGTGGCGTCTTGATTTGAGAAGAGAGGGGTCTTGGCCCTCTGAAGAAGAGGGGGTCTGACTAATCTGTTGTTGTTGATGTGAAAAGGGCCGTGGCTCGACGCCCGTATTGAAGGCCATGGTTGCTGGGTTGCACAGAACCGATGCCCTGAATGACCATGCATTCTTCTTGTAAGGTTTTGTCGCCATGCCTTATAGATTATGCGAAAAAGAAGCACTGCACGATGTTTCAAGTGGTTGCGTCGCGCGAGAAGTTATGTCATCTCGGGGGACGCCGTTTGTTATAGTGCTAAGGATCTCGATTTGAAATTTTGATTTTTAGACCCATCCGGCTTTTCTTTTTTCCATTTAAAATAAAACCTTTAAAAAAACTTCTTTTTAAACTACTTTTTCTCTCTCACTTTTCCTCTTGTCCTATGTAAAAAAGGCCCACTTTTTATTTTCCCATTTAAAACAAAACAAAAACTTCTTTTATAACTCATTCTTTTCTCTCTCTCTCTCTCTCTCTCTCTCTCTCTCTCTCTCTCTCTCTCTCTCTTATTTTTCCCATTTCCTCTTGATTGCTTGCACCCGTGCATTGTCAACGTACTTTGAAAGAACGTGTGCCCTTCCATTCATGTATAAACATCTTGAAGCGCTTGAATGAAGATGGACACTACAACCCATACTATTTCCGCAACAAGTCCTCTTCGTATATGCATGTCTTTCTCAAGTTTATATGAATAGCTTATAGAGCTCGAACGAGCATGAACATCAAGCCTATGAGGAATCGATGGACATCGGTAGAGATCTTAGAGTACATCGCAAGGTGAATTAATTTAAATTCCTTACAAGACATTCATCAAGTCATAGAATTTTCGTGCTCATTTGTGTGAGTGAAGTTTTTTTAAAAAAACCATACATGAAGTATGGCGGGGAGTTGGCACAATCCTCCCCGAAATTTTATAAACATAGGAGAATGTGCCCTTCCCCCAGATTTTCGTGCTCGTTTGTGTGAGTGAAGTTATAAAAAAAACCATACATGAAGTCCTCCCCAAAATTTTATAAACATAGGAGAATGTGTCCTTCCCCCGTTTCCCAAATAGCACTTTCGATATCAAAAGTGGACCAAAACACCTTCAATGTTGACGGTGGCCATTAGTCCTATGTATTGATTCATGATACAAAAACTCATTTTCAAATGTGGTAAATGAATTTGTAATTTTCTAATTTGCAAGATAATTCCCCATCGAACATAAGAGCATGCTTCAAGCTCATCCATTGCGAATGTCAGTCTAGCATTGCTTCCAAGTATGCTTTTAAATTCATGTTCATTCAAGCATTTCAAATATGCTCTACACTACACTAAGTATGCTACCCAAGCACACACACAAAACACGATAAAAGAATTAAAAAAAAACAATCTTGTTTTACAAGCTTCAGAGCATGGAGTGTACCTGGTTTTGATGATGATGATGATGTGTGTGTGTGTGTGTGTGTGTGTGTGTGTGTGTGTGTGTGTGTGATTGTGTGTGAACGAGCATGAACATCAAGCCTATAATTAAATTTGACATAAGATATCGATGGACATCGACAGAGATCTTAGAGTACATCGCAAGGTAAATAATTCTAAATTCATTACCACATGTGAATCTGAGTTACACGTCATTCATCAAGTCATAGGATTTTTGTGCTCGTTTGTGTGAGTGAAGTTTATTTTAAAAAAACATACATAAAGTATGGCGGGGAGTTGGCACAATCCTCCCTGAAATTTTATAAACATAGGAGAACGTGCCCTTCCTCCATTTCCCAAATAAGCATAGGAGAACGTGCCCTTCCTCCATTTCCCAAATAGCTTTTTCCATATCGAAAGTGGACCAAAACACCTTCAGTGTTAAAAGCGGCCATTAGTCCTATGTATTGATTCATGATACAAAACTCATTTTCAAATGTGGTAATGAATTTGTAATTTTCTAATTTGCAAGGTACTTTTGAATCCCCATCGAACATAAGAACAAGCTTCAAGCTCATCAATTGCAGATGTCAGTCTAGCATTGCTTCCAAGTATGCTTTTTAATTCATTCTCATTCGAGCATTTCAAATATGCTCTACACTACATGAAGTATGCTACCTAAGAACTTACACAAAACACAATAAAAGAATTTTTTTAAAAAATATTCTTGTTTTGAAAGCTTCAGAGCATGGAGCGCACGGGTTTTGATGATGATGAGATGTGTGTGTGTGTGTGTGTGAGAGAGAGAGAGAGAGAGAGAGAGAGAGAGAGAGAGTATCTACTTGCGTTTATGCACCAAGACAGCTTGTGTGAGGCAAATCAATCAGAGAATCCACTTCATCGATGATGATCGTAATGGGGGTAAGCAAGTTCTCCTTCAAGAAGAGGGAGATGATCTATACATCACTGGCTTGTGAGGTCAAGGTGGTGTGAGGTGAAGGTGGTCACACAAGCAAGCCCAAAGCCTCTACTGATCCTAGCTTTCATTAGCATCATTCATGCCAAAAGCTAAGTACATAGAGTGCTGTTATGAATCCTTCCATAGCCTATTTATGGCAGCCACAATAGAGGTGCTCTTCGTGCTTTGCTATGAACCGCATAGGATGCAATATTTGCCCGCCGTTAGATCCTTCAATAGAGCATCTACAATGAGAGGAGCGTAGTAGTTAAGGTTGGGATCCATTGAGAGGCCAACCGCAAAACGTCGTGCCCCTTTCTACAGTGGCTACATCATCATCAACGACCAGACTTTGTACTTGTGCCCTGCAAACAAGAGTGGATGGTTGTGAGACTAGGACAAGAAGCTCCTCCTCCTCCATGATAATCTCCATCACCAACGTTTTCGCCTCCACATACGATACACAATGGCTCCTCCTCCATAGACGATACACCAACGTTTCTGCCTCCACAAATGTTGTGATACCAACCAATTTTAGCTTTACTTAGCTTGCTATGGAAGGTCGCAAGACTAGGACAGGAAGCTCCTCCTCCTTTGTGATAATCTCCATCACTAGCATTTTCGCCTCCACAGATGATACACGATGGCTCCTCCTCCATAGACAATACACCAGCATTTCCATCTCCACAGACGATACACCAACGTTTCCGCCTCCACAGACGCTGTGATACCAATTTTAGCTTTATTCAACTTGCTGCCTGTCCTCGTCACGCTTTTCTTACCATGAGCGTTGTGTGCTTAGCTTTATTAAGGTTGGCTTTTGCTGTTGTTGGGCTTTCGGAATGTTGTTTTTAGCGTACCACGTGGGTCGCTCTCGATGCTTGCTTTCTTGCAAGCATCTTAAGGTAAAAAGAAAAAGACAAAGATATCTTTTTATTAAAAAAAGAAAGCTCCTCTGTTTCTCTCTCCTTCTTCCTCCCCCTCCTCTTCTTCGTGTTTCTTTTCTTCCCCTTTTTTCTTCTTGTTTCTCTCTCCTTGTCTCTCGTCTTCTCTTCTCTCCGGTTTCCTCCCCTCCTCCTCCCCTTTTTGTCTATTTTGACTCTACTCTCATTCTTCCTCATCTTTCTTTAACTTTTCTTCCCTTTCCTCCTCCTCCCTCCCTTCCTCTGCTTCCTCCTTCGCCGGCTTGTTTCTTCCTTATTGTAGGCGCTATAGCCACAGGTGATGGAGAAGGAGAAAAAAAAGCCGATCGACTGATGCAGCAAAACGGTGGCTAGAGGGAAGAAGCAGTCGCATGACCTAGTTGTGCTCTCGAGCCGCAAGCCCGTCGTCGTCAATATACTCTGTCGCGCTGCTCTCGACCCACCTTGAGATGCCTGCGTGTATGATGCTACACGATGTCTACCAGGCTTGCAAGCCTCCTTTTATAATAGATTTTTTATATTACTTGTTTATTTTTTTAAATAAGGTTGGCTTTTGTTGTTGTGGGCTTTCAGGAGGGTGCCACGCGGGTTGCTCTCGATGCTTGCTTTCCTGCAAGCATCTTAGGCTACCCAAGGTTTTTTTTTAATTATTAATTTACTCTTTCACACACACACTTCAGAGGAGCGGTGTCGGTCTATGCTATGACTACTTAGGTTTGTTGGACACTTCAAAGGAGGTCATTGAAGGTTTGTTGGACACTTCAAAGGAGGTCATTGAAGGTGGAATGAGAACCCGTCATGCCACCATGAAGCAAACAAAAGCTATAGGTTTAACCTGATCATATTGTTGCATGTACCTATTTGTTGCATGTACCTATTTGTGCTTACATTTATTGTTCTATGTATTTCCACCATGTTTATATTTCTTATCCACTAAACTTGTGAATTATATGATATTTACTACTCTTTGGATGTAATTTCAGTTAACAACAAGTTGCTCTCATCTTTGCACATATGTCCATGTTTTCCAAACCCCAAAACCCATCCTTTTGAGAGGTGTCTGTCAGTGTAGGGTTGTGAACGGGGACATGGCATTGTCCTTTTGGGAACCAAACAAAGAGTTCGTGAAGTTTGAATGTTTGAAAGGATTATTTTCCATAGAGAAATGGTGGGAAACTTCACCATCTCCATTTTCAAATGTTTGTTCGATTAATGTCCACTAGACGCCAATCGGAGTTACACTTGCACTCAAATAGGTATAGGATCTCAAGGGTTGCCTAATAAAAGCAGGGGAATCCCTCCCCATGCATCCTCACATGGGACTCTTAAGTGTGACAGTGTGGGAGTCTAACATCACTTTTCCACTAAACAGCTACAATGGAGTTTAGATAGCTGAAATTAGTAATGTATGTGGTTCTCTTTACATTTCCACACAAAGAAGATGATGTCACATACTGATGTGCAAACCAAGTTTTACATTGCAAAATCTAATTGTGCCAATTTTAGCACAATTAAAAAGTAAGCAGACTGAGTTTTCTCATAGTAGGCAAGATTCTCCTTTCACGGCTCAATAACCCATGTAAGTGGATAGCTACTTTGGACGGAGTCTGTATACTTTGGTAAATAAGTGGTCACATTGCACACAATGTTTTGATCATTATCAACATTAGAATTGTATTATTTGGGGGATTGTTACGCGTTGAGCGTAATAAAGTTAACGACACATGTTGATCGTTACATGTTGAGCATAATGAAATTATACTCATGTGTGCTATTGTTGGAGGTCAATGATCCATAAATAGATTGCAAAATAAGAATTAACATGACAGTGTAAAATTTACACATAACACAAGATTGGGTCCAATTTGTCCCCCACACAAGAGTGAGCCCATAGTGTAAAATTTACATAACACAAGATTGGGTCCAATTTGTCCCCCCCCCCCACACAGGAGTGAGCCCATGCTTCCTCTTTTGGTGTATATTAATCATATTGGCTTGAAATATCTTGTGGGACTCATAATATCTCCCACTTTACAAAAATGTGGACTTTAAATAAAAATAGCTTGCTTTATCAAACGTGCAGTCTATCTACTCAAAATAGATGTAAACCCTTAACCATATGAATTTGTACAACCTTTGTAATAAAATCATATGTCCATAAGGAAGCTTTCACATGTCTAAACAAATATATCCATTTTCAATAAATATGAGCTTTGCCCAAAATAGAATAAATAGTGTGTATTGCACAAAATCAAATAATAATCCACCGACACCCAAATTGAGTGTCTCAAAATCTTCCTCACCACCACCAGCTCGCCTTTATTATCCAACCCAAGGATCTTCACTTACATCAACCATGCTAATCAATTAATAAATTAAAATTACAAATAACCATATGAAACTCAACAAATCAAGACGATGCAACCCATACTCTCATGCATGTATGAAATCACCTTCATACACACAAAGTAAGCTACTATCACCCGGATTTAGAAAGGCATCCCAATCTAAGCCTGTCTCGGAGAATTCATAAATAATGAGAAACATGGGAATATTAAATTCCATGAATCTGCTCCTTATAACATGCCTCAGGGGTTAGAAGTAATTGTCTTCAGTTATCACAAAATCTAAAATAATCATGGATGAGTATGAAGATAAGATACAATCAAGGATAGATAGGTAGGGAGCGAGGGCATGATTAGGGAGCCATTGAGCCTCTTCAATGGGATGGCCTTTATACTTCATTAAATATCAGTGATAAATATTTCATCTTCTTGTTGTTGTTTGCTTATGATCTAAAATAATTATAGGTTCTATGAGCTCATAAATATTGTTTTCCATGATGCCACTTAACTCTTTGACAAACAAGACATTTAGAACATAATTTAGAAACATCATTCTTTACATTAGGTCAATAAAAATCATATATTACTGCTTTCAAAGTAGTAAGTATACCTCAATGACCTACGTAAGGAGGATTATGTAATTCTTCTAAAAGCAGTTGTCTAAATGGAAGAGTAATGCATAAACACTTTTCAAAGGAAATAAATCTATCATTATACAAATGATTAAAAGTTAGAGTGCTTCTTCAACCATAAATCATGAAAATTAGGATCATTTTCATATGTATCATGCATAGAATCAAAGGAATGCATATCAAGAGCGAAAAATGGAAGGACATCTACTCAATGTATCAGGTACAACATTTTCTTTACTAGCCTGATATTGAATGAGAGGATGAAAACTTTGAATGAATGATCCCATTTAATGTAACAATTAGAAAGTAAAGGTTGGGTAAGTAGGTGCTGTTGTGATCAGTTTCAATCAAAAACTCAAAACCCATCAAATAATGTTTCCATATACGAAGTGTATGAACAACAATAAGAAGTTCTTTATCATAAGTGCTATGCTTAGTTTCAGAGGGTTTGAGCTTATGGCTGTCATATAAAAGAGGATGACCATCCTACGCATAAGGACTACACCAATGCATAATCCATTAGCATCAAGGTGACGACAAGGAAGGAAGGTCAAGAAAAATCAAGCAATTGAAGCATTGGAGCATGTGTCAAAATAGGCTTAAGCATGTCAATGGATTTTTGTTGTTGCTCACCCTAACGAAAAACAATTTGCTTTCAAAGAAGCATTGTCAAAGAAAAATTATGAATAAATTTTCTACAGTAACTATAAATAACTAGAAGAGAATGAACCTCATTAACATTCTTAAGAGTAGGCCAAGTCTTAATAGTCTGAACTTTTTTGGTATCTAATACCTTTAGTTTGAGACAATGTGATCTAAATATTCTATTTCCGTTTGAAAGAAAGAGCTTTTCTCAAGTCTCGTAAACAATTGGTTTTCTTTCAAAAGTTTGAAGATAAAGGTTTAGTGTTGTTTATGTTCTGCTTCATTTTGATTGAAAACAAGAATGTCATCAAAGAAAACAATAAGGGAAATATTAATGTTTCAAGAAAATGTGGTTCATCATTCAACTAAATGTGGTAGGTGCATTGGTAAGACCAAAAGGCATAACAAAAATTTGATATAGTGACTTGTTTGAATATGGAATACAGTCTTATAAACATCAGACGTATATATATGAACTTGATGATATCCAGATTTTAAATCGATCTTACTAGACACACATGCACCACGAAGCTTATCTAGCAAATCATCAACACGAGGAATAGGATATGTATTGTTAACAGTTATCTTATTCAATGCTCTGTAGTCGATGCACATGCAATATGTTTTATTCTTTTTCAGTACTGGGGCTCCAAAAGGCAAACTACTAGGTCGTATGAGGCCATGGTCTAAGAGATCTCTGATTTGCCAGTGAATTTCTTTTTTTTTGAATTTGATTTTCGTGGTGCGTACTAGGGAGAATCTCAATGGTATAATCTTCTGGGCGAGATGTAGATAGTCTTGGGGGTAGGTCTTGTGCAAAATATTATTTGAATTGATCTAGAAAAGCTTGCTGACTTTGAGATAATTTATGCTCGATTGCTTCAATTTCGTTCATGTAAACCATGTAAGCTTTCTCACGTTTCCTTAGTGCGAGTGTATTATAATAATGGATAGAGTTCATGCGTAACATCACTGTGAAGTTAAAGTTTCATTATGATGTGTGATCCACATCGTGTGTATCATAGTCAATTCAAGGATAAAACTGATGAACGAAAAGGCATGCCTAAGATGATATCACTAGAATGCATATGTGCAATCAAGAAATTTATTTTCTCTTTATAAGGGCCAATGGTAATTGTCTAATTTCCTTAATGCCATTATAATGTGTACCTTAAAATGTAGACTTAGCCTTATAGAGAGATGGATGTAAGCACTGTAGTGACGAGAAAAATATTGCCAATTGTTGTTAAAGTCCAAAGTTTGTCAATTATTTGAAAAAAAGGCATTGAAGTGTCGATTACTTGGAAAAAAGGCATTGAAGTGTCAAGTGGGCTTGTTTAAACCTCTTTTGTGTTTTGTATCATGTGTTGAGTCAATAGCATCATCCAGTGAAGTAGGTTTGAACATGTTTACCTCCACCTGAATAGTTTCTTTAAGACCAGATTTCTAACAACATTGAATAGTATCTTCAGGCATGTCTTCAAGCATGCAAAGTTGAAGTAGAGTTTACCAAAACTTCCTAGTGTATTGAGGAATCGTCTTAGGCCGAACATAGACAAAGTGTCTCATGTATCAAGGGAAATTTATGGTGGTAAAAAGTTGGCCTTCACTTTGCATTGGAATTCCTTCCACAAATAGTAGGTTTGTCAACGGCTATTAATGGAGAACATTTCACCATAATGATGCACAATCAACCATATGGTTGGTAGCACATTTAATCTTATCTTGTTCCAAAAAAAATCTCTTCAAAAAGAAGTAATCATCCAATTGACTTAACCATGAAAGCATAAGACGGGCATCCTTTTTGCCGTCAAATTTGATAAAAGAAAAAGTACAAGGGCTAATCTTATTGTCCTTTTTAGTTACTTGAGCATCGAAAGTAGCCTTGTGATCTTGGCAATGCGTGCGTCTTCAGAAGTGGGAGTAGAAACTTCATTACCGATAAGGCATTGCTCGAGGATGAGGCTTTTTTGTTGCTCATCTTAAAGTAATTATTCAAGGAGGAATTCAATCTTCAAAGGTCAATTGTGGAAGTGGAGAATCCACCATCTTGAACATTAGCAGCTTCATTATTGGTGTCATCATTAGTGTCTTTATTAAAAGCAGGGTATGACTCCATTGATTTAGATCGAAGAAACTTGGTCCAACACTTGTAAGTGGCTAAGAAATTTGCCAAACAACTTTAAAAGCCTCGAGAAATATTTCATTAAAAAAATAGATTTTTTGGTAGTTTTTAAGGCTTTTTAGGCCTGAAAATGGCTAAAATGTGTTATGAACCAAAAGAATTGTTGAAAATTCACTAAAAAGTCTTGAAAAGCTGGCTCAACCTTGGAAGAACTCGGAAAATTTTACAACACTTGATTTTGGTAAATAAAATCTCCAAAATTTTAATTTTTATAAGCTTTATAAGCTTAGCCTTTTACCTTGTAGGGAGGGAGCTATTTCAAGCCACTATGAGCCCTTTGTCGAGGAGGATAGGAGGTAAAGATCATCAAATTAAATATCTTAAAGTGATTTTGAAGGCTTTCATGCTTGCTTTTTTTCATCTATTGGAGTTTGAAGTAGTTTTAACAATTCACAAATGGTTTTTCACCTTGGTTAAATGTCTTTTGGACAATAAAAACATGGAAATTTATTGTCCAATGGTCTGCACAAGGCTTCCTTTCAACCTTAGCCTTAGTTGCTCAAATTTAAATGAATATTTATCTTGTCCATGGATTTAATCACTTCTTTGCCCACCATCGGTTCTTCACTGGCTTCAAAATTTGTAATTATCCTTGGCTCTAATACCACTGTTTGAGATCAATGACCCATAAATAAATTACAAAATAAGAATTAACATGATATTGTTTAAATTTTGTATATACCACAATATTGGGTCTAATTTTCTCCCACACGAGTACACTTCCTCTTGATGTATTTTAATCATGTTTACTTGAAATAGCTAGTGGGACTTAAAATAGCTTTCACTTTACAAATATGTTGACTTCAAATAAAAATAGCTTGCTTTATTAAACGTGCAAGCCTATCTACTCAAAATATGTGTAAATCCTTAGCCATATGAAAATTTTTAGCCTTTGTACTAAAATCATATGTCTATAAGGAAGCTTTCACATGTCCAAATAAATATATCCACTGCCAATAAATATGAAATCCACCCAAAATGGAATAAATAGTGCATGTTATACAAAATCAAATAATAATCCGTTAACACCCAAAGTCGAGTGTCTCAAAATCTACCTGACCACCACCAGCTCGCCTCTATTATCCAACCCAAGGATCTACACTTACATCAGCTATACCAATTAATTAATAAAGTAAGCTACTATTGCTTGGATATAGAAAGGTGTCCTGATCTAAATCTATCTAGGAGAATTCATAAATAATAAGAAACGTGGGAATATTAAATTCCATGAATTTACTTCTTATAACATCTATTCACTTAGAACTACTTGTGCATATTCTATGGTAAAATATTCGAGAAAAATTAGATTTTATCTTAAATTAAAAGTTAAACAAACATACAATACAATGGAGACATTGTTACAGGTATATATTTATTCATATTTTTTATGAATTAATAATCTTACAAAAAATATATTTAATTTAATTTGTGCAGGATTCAATTTAATGGAGTATGCAAGTGGGCACAATATTAATGTATAGGTGTAAATGTGCACACAGTCATTTTATGTAACAAGGCCCACTAGCAATTTTATTTGGGCAAAGGTTTTTATATGTATAAACCTTAGGAGACTTCATATGGTTAAAAATGTTTAAAGCAATACCCAAAAAGTGGAAAAAGGAAGCCCCATCTATTCTTAGCTCCTTGGGCTAATTTTATGAAATAAAATTCTCTAAATACTCATGTCGTGGAAGTGGAGCTACACAGCATGGGGGGGGGAAGGGAGATTGCACCCAATCTTGTCTTGATGGCGATGTTATTCTTTCTCTCTTGCTTTATTTTATGCTATGTGATTTGATTTCAATTTAATTCAAGTCTTTGTCTTAATTTTTGATATAATTTGTGAGTATTTAATTATTTTCTTCAAGAATTTTAAAGGGTTCGCGACATTGGTATCAGAGCTTTGGTTTAATTTAATCTTCTTGAAGGCGGTCAAAAACTTGTGGATAAAGAGGTGAAAGAGACAAAAAGAGAGGTGATTTTGGTAAATTTTTTGAATTTAAATTGAAGAAAGAAGGCTTGTTTTTAACCATTGGATAACGAATCTCCATCAATCTATTGTCCAAAAGGTAAAAGTAGGTGAAAAACCATTAGTGAGTTTCCAAAACCACAAAACCACCTTCCTCCACTAATCCTCTTCATAATCTGTCCGTACTTGATTGAATCAGCAAGAGAGAGAAGAATGAAGAGCCATAGTCAAAATTGCTAAACCCAATTGCTCCTCAATTTGTATAATGGAAGGCTATTATAACTCCTGCAAATTGGAGAATTTAGAAATTTATCCTTATGTAAAAAAAGAGGCGCCAATTTCATGAAAAAGGGGAGGAAGAATTAAAATTTGCACATATATATATATATATATATTCTCCTCTCCTTTGATGGCTAATGGGCAGCGTAGAGTTAAATTCTTCTCTCTCTCTCCATCCGGCGGCGGCGGCAGCAGCGCAGGAACTGGAGGGAGCAAAATTTCTTTTTAATTATTTTCTCTTTGCGTAGTGCGCGAATTTCAGCTATGGAGGAGACTGGTCGTGCGCCGATTTGATTCACCTAAGCCTTTATTAAGCTTTTTTTTTTCAAAAAAAGGGCAGATATATTATAGAAAGAGGAGGAATCCAAGGTTACATTGTCCACGTGTCAAATGATGAATCAAACTAGGCCAAGTGGCACGCTTAGTGCATGTGACTGCATGCGCTGACGCGTGGGAGGGGAAAAAAATAGTGGCTGCCAATCTCCTCCATCGCCCCGCTGCATGTATTCGTACGACCTCGATCAGCTTTGCTGTTGGCTCTGCAGCTTCCATAATGTACGGTGACGCCTCGAGGGTAGGATGGCATCCAAGGTGCGTCTCCTTTGTGAGGCGGGCTCCCCGGCCAGCCTGAAACACATCTGCTTCTTCTACACGGACTTGCTGGGAGGGTGATGAGATCTGAGAAGCCTCCGCTGAGCTTGACCGCTTCTCCTCTTCCTTCCTATTGAAGATTGAACTCCTCTCCCTTCTTTCTCTCGCAATCGGCTGACCTAGCCGATGGTTCCATCTTGCTCACCACTCTGAGCGACGGATGGGGCTTGCA
Organism: Cibotium barometz; assembly: GCF_041138505.1. Classification (NCBI taxonomy): domain Eukaryota; kingdom Viridiplantae; phylum Streptophyta; class Polypodiopsida; order Cyatheales; family Cibotiaceae; genus Cibotium; species Cibotium barometz. The sequence continues at coordinate 21,623,303 of NC_141108.1, read as the reverse complement.
GGGGAGCATCTTCTTGCTGTTGGCATCACTTCCTCCTGTGTCTCTACCAGCATGAGCAACTTCTGGCTCGGACGTCCACCCGCTTCATGGCATCGTCCCCAATAGGGTGAAGGAGACTATCTCAAGGGTAATTGTATTTTTTATCTGATTCTGGAAGTGGGGCTTTACCTGTTTCCTCGAGATCGTCCCTTTTGCAGGCTCCCTTAAAAGGACGCTGGAGGACTTCCCATCTGTGTGGTTCCTTTTCCTTTCTTGATCCACGAGTCCGATTGGAGGAGGAACAGCCTCATCTCTAAGGTAAAGGTTAATCTTAATCAGGGCTTCTCTGATCCATTCCACCGTCCTTGCAGGAGGAACCGCCGATGTAGTCGAGGTGGTGGCTTTCGGGCTCTTCATGATGGTATGTGCCTGCTTCGAGTTGGAGAGGACCGTGGTCAGAGGGTTGCCTGCAGGCCGTGCAAACCGTTGGTCAGCATTGAGCTGTTCTTTCGATCTTGTAGGGGGGCATCCCCGGTTCGGTGGAGATCCAGCTTTTGCATCCAGTCAGGATCTACTGAGCACGCCAGGTCGCTTTGCCTAAGCTGATTCATCTGCTTCTCTGGGTTGGAACGAGATCCCTGTAAACGTTTTAATACGGGTTTGCTTACTGCATATTGCTTCTATTAATGCTCTGTCTTTAGAGAGGATAAGGATAATTTTGTCTCTGGTTCTTTCCAGTTTCTCCCTGGTGTAATCTGAATCTCTCTTTTGTAACTTAGTTAGAAGCTTCTTCTCTAAATTGAGTAAGGCTTGAGTTTGATTGTTCCAATACCTGATGCATGTTGTAGTTAAGTAGACAGAGAGAGGAGGACCCTTGATTTCGGGGTTGTCGAAAGTGGCTGCAATCCTTTGTAACCAGGCGTGCCATAAATACTCGCATCTTATTACATTCCATAAGGCTGTTGAGCATCCTATGTTTTCACCTAAAATTGTATTCTTCCAGTTTACATCTTTCCCCCAGCTAAGAACAGTTGCATGTAGCACTTTGAAAGTATTGGAGCTGTGTTTGCAGTGTAAAAAAATGTGGAGATCGTCCTCAGGGAGACCACATCTTGCACATTTATCTGGGGCAATGTTAAACTTGGCAGCCTTGCTCTGAGTCCAGATGGCTCTGTAGGCAACCAGCCAGGCTAGGCAAGATTTCTTGGGTTCAATGTGAGTGCTCCACAGTTCCTTGAGGCTGTTGTACCATCTTTTCCTGTCCCAGGTAATATTCCATCTGCGGTTAAGAGTAACATGAATTGGGGGGGACTTTTCTAGATTGGGAATGGGGAGGAGGGGTTTATTCTTTGGCCAGTGGAAGACTAGGATATTGAAGGTGGGGGGACTTGCTGAGTTTCCAGACTTCTTGAGTATTCCATTGGATTGTTCTGCTTTGGATTAGGTCTAGTTCTGGGGTTCGGCAGTCATATTTGGCTACCAGCTCTGCTCTTGAGAGCCAGTGCCGTAGTAAGGGTTGTACAAGTCTGCCTAGGTTGCTAAACCTTTTTTGTGCAGATTAAGGGCTAATTTCTCTTCTTCTAGCTCAAGGGGGGAATGAGGGAGGATAGACCACCAGCAGGAGTCAGTGGCTAATATACCTTTTGCTTTGTTGTCATTAAGATTGATGGACAGCAAACTCTTAATTCTTAACCAGGCCTTCCATATTGATGTGACAAGTTGGCTCCCTTTAGGGGTAATGGGGTGTTTGGAGGCTACTATGGTGATAATGGGAAGATTTAGCCACTTATTGTGCCCAGTGATTGTAAACCTAGGGATGTCCTTGACCAGTATAGCTGAGCCCAGTCTTTGGTGGGGTTCTCCATAGCTTTGATGATCCATTTAGCAGCCATTCTGTCAGCATAAAGGCGAATGTCTTTAATCCCTAGCCCTCCCTTTGCTTTGGGAACAGTACAGGTGTCCCAATTTACTTTAGGTCTGCGTCTGATCCATGGGTCTCCTCCCCACAGGTAGTTCCTGCAAAGCTTGGTGAAATCATTGAGATCAGCATCGGGGGGTCTCTAGCAGCTAAGGAAGTAAACCGTGGCTGGGATGATGAAATGGTTGAGTACCATAATTCTCCCTACAAGAGAAAGTTGTTTCCTTTTCCATCTCAGAAGTTTACTTTCAATTTTTTCCATTACCCATCGCCATCTTTGTTTCTGAGACACCTTGAAGCCCATGGGTATGCCGAGTAGCCTGAATATCTCACCATCCTGGAAGCTATGACATCCTGTTTCCATGAGCCAAGCAGGAGGGGGTTCGATGAGGGTTTTGATACCAGTTTTGCTGTGATTGATTTGGGAACCTGAGGCCTCACAGTAAGTTTGGAGACAGCTCCAGAGCACCTTGATGTTCTCTTCTTCATTTGCTATCAGACTATTAGTGTCGTCTGCAAACATCTGGGTGCACATTTGGTCTCCATTGGGATACCAGTTTTGCTGTGATTGATTTGGGAACCTGAGGCCTCACAGTAAGTTTGGAGACAGCTCCAGAGCACCTTGATGTTCTCTTCTTCATTTGCTATCAGACTATTAGTGTCGTCTGCAAACATCTAGGTGCACATTTGGTCTCCATTGGGAAGTTTGATACCAACTAGTTCCCCTTTGCTTATTTTGTCCTTTATTAGCTAGTTGAGACCATCTGCAGCTATAGCATAGAGTAGGGGAGCAAGGGGGTATCCTTGTCTGATACTTTTTTCAAGGGGGAATGGGTCTGACAGACCTCCATTGAAGATAATTTTGGCTTTGGCATTCCCAAATAGAGTTTTAACCATTTTGGAGAACTGGGGTCCCAGACCCATGTCTCTGAGGGATTGGAGGATGTAGTCCCACTGAATTCTGTCGTATGCTTTCTCAAAGTCTATCTTGATAAAAAGAAAGTCCTGGCTGGTTTTTTCAGCATAATCAAAACCTTCCCATAGGGCGATTATGGAGTCCAGGATGTACCTGCCTTTAATGAACCCTTTTTATTCCTTTGTTATCCATTGATTCATGTGTTTATTCAGCCTATTGGCTAAAGCTTTGGCAAAGAAGACACTGTTGAGCATAGTGAGAGGTCTCCAGTTCCCCATGATCTCCTTGGGGCCTTTTTTATGGATCAGCTTGATAAGGCCTTCATTGATTTGAGAAGGTAGAGCGCCAAATTTCAGTGATTCTTGCCATACTTTGAGAATGGGACCTGTTAGCACATCACAAAAGGATTGGAAAAACTCAGCCGGCAGACCATCCTCACCTGGGCTCTTGTTGGGTTTGAGGGAGGAGATGGCCTCTTTGATTTCTTCGAGAGAGAGATCCTTCTCGAGAGAAGCAGCAATGTTGGCTGGGACTATTCTAGGTCTAACAAGTTTGATTTCCTCCATTGCGGCTGCCTTAGTAGAGGAGGGGGGTTCTTCTTCCTGGAAGATGCTGCGGTAGTATTCAGTGATCAGCTTTTTGTTCTCCGCTTGGTTCATAACCTGGATTCCCTCCTTGTTTTTAAGCAAGGGGATATGCTCTTGCCTTTGTTTAACTTTGAGCATTTTAAACATTTCCTGGCATGGTCTGTCCGATTTTCCTGCCCAACCATTCCCTTGTAAAGAGCTTAGTATGTTGCAGAGCTATTTCTTCTTCTCTTTTGATTTTGGCTCTGATCTGGTTGATATTGGCAGAGTCAGTAGAGGCCTCCTGAGCTTGCAGTTGTTCTTGGAGTTTTTTGAGTCTGCTGGATCTGTGGGCTGAAACCTCCTTCCTGACCTGCCTGAGAAGGTTTTGGGTAGACTTGACCACCAGACTCCATGCTTTGGCCGGGGATAGGTTGTTGCTGAAGAATGATTCCTAGATGTGTTTGACTTCTTCTTGCACTAAGGGCAGTTTAAATAAAGCTAGATCTGTGTGAAACCAACTTGCTTGGTGTCTATCTTCTTGATTGTCCATTGTAGTGATGATGGGGTAGTGATCTGAGATGCATGTGGTAGTGTCTACAACACATTCGCACCTATAGTATTTGGAGAAGATTTCACCACTTGTGTAAGCTCTATCTAGCCTGGCTTTTCTGGATAGATCTCCTGCCGAGTAGTTTTGCCACGAAAAGCTTCCTTCTTGACCAAGATCGTGCAGATTGACCTTGTCCCATGCTTGTTTCTCTGAGCCAGCTAGGGATTGACCTTTGGATTTGTATCTGTCTTTGAGGTTTTCCACCATGTTAAAGTCCCCCATAATCAGCAGAGGAGCTCTTAGCCTTAGCAGGGAGTGCCAGGTTCTGGTCCTCTGTCTCTGCGGGCCGTGGGCATACACTCCTACATAGGAGAAGCTGCTCAAGTGGAGAGCTATCCATTGGTTATTTCTGTCTATGTGAAAGTCTTTAAGATCCTGGATACAGTCATAATGAATACCCACTGCGAGGCCCCCGGTTCCCTGAGAATGAAGTGAGAACACCCAAAAGTGTTCGGGGGAGATGGTGTACAATCTTCTGTTCAGTTCCTCTCCTGTAGTCTTTATCTCCACTAAGGAGATGAAATCCAGGTGTCCTTTTGCTTTGAGCCATTGTTTTACTAGCTGTGCTTTCTTAGGATCTGAAAGACCTTTGACGTTGAAGCTTGCAGCTTTCATTATCTTTTGTTTGGTGGTTTGTTATGCCCTCCTTTAGTGGTTGACTGGGGGGTGGAACCCAGATGTGCTCTGCCTCTCTTGAGCTCTTTGCTTATCTCCATGTCATTGGGGTTTCCTGTTTGAGGAGTGATGCTCTTTTCAGCAACAACTGGTATGACTGTTGTGTCCATATCTGCAGCATCCAGGTTGTCGACTTCCTTGTCTAGCCTCAGTTTGTTGATAGGGGTATTTTCAACGCAGTCATTTTCTTCTTCCGAGTCTCCTGGATCTGGGACAGCAGCTAGAACTGAATATCTGTTTGGTTTGACTAGGGGGTGGGGGGGTTTGGGCTTGGTGAAGGGTTTTCTTCTGCTGACTTGCACAAACTCCAGATCTTTTAGGTTTCTGTTAGACGGCTAGGGACCGGGGATCGGATGGGCTTGACTTAGGCTGGGGGGAGGTCTTTTTCAGCTACTTGAGGGAGGATGAGCTACGGGTTTTTGACGGGACAATTTCTGATGAGGTGCCCTTGTTTCCCACAATGAAAGCAAGAGTTGGGCAGGTGTTTGTAGAGGATTGACTGAGTGTGTGAGAACTTGCCACACCCTATTTCTATCTTGTCTGGTAGAGGGAGGGACAAATCAAGTTCGACGAGGACTTGGGGGTGCCAAGCAGGGTTATAGTCCGAAAAGGCTTTGGTACCAAGCACTTGACCTAAGGGAGCTAGAATGGATTTGATCCAAGGGTTTAAGTGGATGGGTAGGTTAGGGAGTTCGACCCACACTGGATACACTGAGGATTTGGGGCCGTCTGGGTTGAAGTCCTTTGTCCACCTCATGAAGCAGAAGGGGAGATGTCTAAACATCCATTGGCCAGAGCTAATGACCTTCATTGCCATGCTTGGGTCTTTGAATAGGAAGAGGTAGTAGCCTTTGGGCAGGGCTTGAGTGAGAGTTACCTCTATTCCAAGAGGGGACCAGCTGTCCCTTATCCAAGCTCTCATTGCTTCCTTAGACAGTCGCGGCCCAAAGAGAAGGCCAACAAGACATCTTTCGGTGTAGTCCTCTACTTTGCTTCTGACTTGTTCTATTGGCAGGCTTACGTGTACTGTGATGGCAGAGCTATTACCTGGGGTGATGATGTTGCCTGTCTCTTTCTGAGGGGCTGCTTCTGCTACTGGCTGGTCTTTTGCTGGCACTTGGGAGGCCTCTTTGTATTGTTCCTTGTTCTTCATGCATTGGAGTTGTTCTTTGGCTTCTTTTAATTCTTGAAGCAATCTGGTGTTTTCATCCATTACTGTTTCTATGATGGTGTCTCCACTCCACGATTTTTCAGGAAGAGGGTTCCACGGGTTTGGGTGAGGGGCAAGGTGAGAGGTTGACGGAGCAGCTGAAGTGAAGTGACTGCTGAGCATTGTATTTACTTTTGCAGGTGAGGATGAAGAAGTCTGAGGTCTAACAAGGGACGGGCTCCTCCGCTCAGTGCCCATGCACTTGGGAGGGCATCCGCCCGCAGAAAAGGAGAGTCTTCGCTCTGCAGGTTGGAGAAGGGTGGGAAGCAGGGGAAGACGAAGGTCCGGATGATCCAGTTATCAATCTTTCAAGTAAGGGCTATTCTCCACCTTTATTAAGCTTTTGTTAATAATGCGTTGCGTTTAATTAATAAAAGCATTATAAGCTTTAATTAGTAAAATTAAAAGCTTTAATTAATAAAGCTTACAAATGCCATATTAGAGCAAAAAGGGGTTGCGTAGAGACTTTTTCAAAAAAAAAAGAGAGAAAGAAAAGCTTTTATTAAAGCTTTAATAAACCCCTTTACAACAAACTTATATATATATATATATATATATGTATATATATATATACATACATACTGTATCCCATTGCCTCTCTCTCTCTCTCTCCTTTCGGCTATATTTTTGTGACCAAAAAATTAGAAGAGAGAAAACCCATAGCCTCTTTAAAGCAAATTTTTTCTAAAGGGCTGTAAAATTTTATAAAGCCTATCCTTATTCCTTCAGAAGAAAAACTTTTTGAGAAAAACTCATCACTACCCACAAAAGGCAACAATTCAACAAGAAATTCAGAACTCTCAAATCTTTTAGAGACTGAAGTGACTGATTTATAAACTAAACTCTCTATCTTAATTTAGTTGCAATGACTGCTTTACCCATTCCACCCACGGTTCAAGAGTTTTTATATTTTTGTGATATTTGAACACCACTTTTATTGTTTATTCGCAACTCGTCACACCTTGAGGTAATTTTTCTTATCTGTGATTATTAATTACATCATCATATGTATCTATATTTATTCATCTAACATTTTACCATGTAGATGTGCTTCCCCAACATCATGTGAGTATGTATTCAACCCATTCATTAATTGCTTTATGATACTAATTAATTCAAGATGTATGAATCCTGGAACTATATTTAAATTGTTTGGTACCATCTAGCATTTCTTTTTCAAAATAACTCCATCACTCACAAGTAAGTTTCCCTATTTTTCACAATTAAAATATCACATATACTTGCGATATTTGTGACCTTTTAATGATGCATTTTGTAGCAAGGTTGTTTGACACCTGCAAGTAAGCTCCTATTTTTTCAATTCCTCTTTTACAAGCATGTGAGCATCCTTTAAAGAATACTTTTTTTTTAAGAAAACAAAAACTTTGACATGTTATAATCTTAATACATAAAGGAAATAAAAAACCTTTGACATGTTGTAATCTTAATACTTAAATGGATGGGGGAAGGGCGCCTCCACAGGTGGGTGAATATATGTCTAGGATCCAAAAAGGCATCTTAATACTAGGGTTTTAGGAGATTTAGATCCCTAAGGGATTAACAAAAAAAAGAGTTTTTACCAGGCTCAAAGCTATTATTTCCATTAACAATGATGAAAATATGTTGTTATAGAGATTCCCAATATCATGCATTTTCATTGAGAGAAACTTGATGAAGAGAAGGACCGTTTTTTAATTTCTAATGATATTCAGAAGATGCCTAGAAGTTACCATTCATCGTGTTGCTACTCAATGAGAGAATAGTTGGGAGCTACCTAGGAATGTATACTATAACACCCTCTTAGAAGGATATCATAAGGATGTTCTTAGAAGTTACTTACTATTCATCATGTTGCTACTGATTAAGAAAAGAATTGGGAGCTACTTAGGAATGTGTGCTACAACTACCCTCTCAAAATGATGTGCGAGTGTGAAGATTGGTGTGTTGGGTATTATTGTGAAATAAGATCAGCACCTTTAGATGCCAAGTTGGAGATGTCTCTTATTAATGCTAATGTTGATTTTTTTTCACGAAGGAGAGAAACCAAGCTACTATTGATGCTAATATATTGTGTATGGGCTTACATAACGACTAAAGATTATAAAGAGTATGGAGAAACTCTGTTGATGATGATATGTTGTGTATGGGCTTACATAACGACTTATAAGGTTGCTACAACCAACACCCCTTTCAACTTAGCCTTCAGGCTATAAGTAGTTATGCCTACTCTCTAGATTGACTCCAAATTGATGTTACTGAAAGGCTAATGGGAAATTCTCTCTTACAGAGAATTGTTGTGCCAATGGATTATGTTGTGCCTAGTCTCTCGATTGATGTTAATGAATGTCTAACGGGATAATTGTGGCCCTTGAAAAGCTTGATAATATAAGAATTAGGGATATTTATGGAATGGTTGTTAGGAAACTGAGGTGCAGTAATGGTTTAACGAGACAAAATAAAAGATAGATAAATTAATAAATGAGATATAGTTAGAATAGTTAATGGGAAAACTGAGGTGTAGTAATGGTTTGACAATCATCTAAAAGATAAAGAAATTGACATAGGAGATATGGTCCTTTTATATAGTGCGAAAATGGTAAACACAAGTTAAAATACTACAAAGGACTTAGGCCCTTTACGATTATTAAATTGATACCATAGGGATAGGTGAGAATCGAAACATTAGAAAATATGGAGACAAAAGAGTATTTTTATGAGATTAAGTTGAAGCAATATTATGGTTCTTTCACTAAAGATATAAAAGAATTAGGATCTTGATCTCAACAAAAAAGGTCAATGGGAGGCTCAAGCTAGGGAAGGTAAGCTTTGTAGATGGACCCCTGTTGAAGTCAATATAGCCTCAATCCAAGACTCTATAAGGATAATGACTTAGTGGTGGAGTCACCTACATTAATAATCATTGTTCAACATGATGACAACTTAATTGCAGTACCTACACTTCTTGACACCACATAGATGTTAGTTACAATCTTATGTCTTATAAGACGGTGTAAAATTGGGAAACCACCACTTGCATTGGAATTCCTCCCAAGTAGTAGGTTTTTCATGGCTGTTATGGAGAACATTCCACCATAATGATGCACGATCAACCATATGGTTGTGGTGGCACATTTAATCTTATCTCGTTTCGAAAAAGCCTCTAGAGAGAAGTAATCATCTAATTGACAACCATAGAAGCATAAAACGAGCATAAAACCATAGAACCATAGAAGCATAAAACGAGCATCCTTTTTGCCATCAAATTTGATAAAAGAAAGTAGGATGGCTAATCTTACTAACCTTTTTAGTTTCTTGAGTGTTAAAAGTAGCCTTGCTGATCTTGGCGATGGTGGGTGTGTCTTCAGAAGCAAGAGTAGAAACTTCATTACCGACAAAGCGTTGCTCGAGGACAAGGCATTTTTGGTGCTCACCTTGAACTAATTGTTCAAGTAGTTGAATTTGATCTTCAAAGTCAGTTTACGGAAGCGGAAAATTGGAGAATCCACCATCTCCAACATTAACAACTTCATTGTTGGTGTCATCGTTGGGCGGCTTGATTAAAAGCAGGGTGGGAATCCATTGATTTAGATTGAAGAAACTTGGTCTAGTACTTGTAATTGGTTAAATAATTTTCCAAACTAAATTGAAAATTGCAAGAAATTTTTAAGATTTTAAAAGCTTTTTATGGTAATTTTTAAGTTTTTTGGGCTTGAAAACGGTCAAAAGAGCTATTTTTTACTAAAAAACTACTGAAAATTCACTAAAAATTCATGAAAAGTGGGCTAAACCTTGGAAGAGCTACAAAATTGATAGCACTTGATTTGGTCAAGAAAACCCCCAAAATTTTTATTTTTATAAGCTTTTTAATACTTGAAACCACCCTTTCTTTAAAAAATGAAGTCACCTGTATCTTTTTCCAGCCACCATGAGCCCTTGGTTGAAGATAGGAGGTGAAGATCATCAAATTAAAGCTCTTGAATTGGTTTTAAAGCCTTCTATGCTTGCTTTTTTCATCTATGAAGCCTGATTTTGAAGAGGGTATGAGGAGAGAAAAGTGGTTTTGGATTTTGAAGTGGTTTTAAAAACCCACAATTGGTTTTTCACTCGGTTTTGCATTTGAACAATAAAAACATGGAAATATGTTGTCCACTGGTCTACAACAAATCTTCCTTTCAACCTTAACCTTAGTTGCTCAAATTTAAATGAAGATTTACCTTCCCCATGGCTTTGATCACTTCTTTGCCCATTGGTTCTTCACCAGCTTCAAGATTTGCAATTATCCTTGGATCTGATTTACCATCGTTTGGAGGTCAATGATCCATAAATAAATTGCAAAATAAGAATTAACATGACATAGTATAAAATTTGTATATAACACAAGATTGGGTCTAATTTTCCCCCACACAAGAGTGAGTCCATGCTTCAATGATCCATAAATAAATTACAAAATAAGAATTAACATGACATAGTGTAAAATTTACATATATCACAACATTGATCCGAGTTTACCCCCCCACAAGAGTGAGTCCACTCTCTTCATCTTGGTGTAGAAATAGCTTTTGGGCTCAAAATAGCTTTCACTTTACAAATATGTGACTTCAAATAAAAATAGCTTGCTTTATTAAACGTGCAAGAATATCTACTCAAAATATGTGTAAACCCTTAACCATATGAACAACCTTTGCAATAAAATCAAATGTTCATAAGGAATCTTTCACATGTCCAAATAAATATCTCCGATGCTAATAAACATGAACGATAGCCAAAATGGAATAAATAGCATACGCTACACAAAATCAAATAATAATATGCCAACGCCTAAAGTCGAGGGTCTCAAAATCTTTCAAACCACCACCAACCCGCCTCCATTATTCAACCCAAGGATTTGCACTTACGTCAACTATACCAATCAATTAATTCAATTGATTAAAAATACAAAGAACCATTCAAAACTCAATAAATCAAGACGATGCAACCCATACTCTCATGTATATACAGAATCACCCACATATATATAAAGTAAGCTACTATCGCCCAAATTTAGAAAGACATCCCAATCTAAACCTGTCCAGGAGAATTCATAAATAATGAGAAATGTGGGAATATTAAATTCCATGAATTTACTCTGTATAACAGCTATTCACTTAAATCTGTCATTCACTTTGAACCAAAACCAAGCAACGAATGACCGAGTTAAACGATCGGGCAAGACTGATATACATTAGTAAGACTTTGATTACAATGCTAATTGTCCCTACTATGAAATATAGTAGAGTTTAACTATCTAATAATTCACTCAACTACACTCTTAAACAATTAGAGATGCAAAATGTAAGCTTATTTTCTGTCTGTCTGTCTGTGTCTCTCTCTCTCTCTCTCTCTCTCTCTCTCTCTCTCTCTCTCTCTCTCTCTCTCTCTCTCTCTCTCTCTACACACACACACACACACACACACACACATATTTTCAAAAAAGAAAAAGAAAAAGTGACTTTTGTTTTGATATATAGGATGAAATATGTTTGGATTGGCAGCCTCAGCTAAGGTGTTTCATGTAATGTGTTCTTTCATTTTCTCTTTTATGTGTGTGTGTGTGTGTGTGTGTGTGTACACACACACACACACACACACACACACACACACACACACACATACACATATTTTCAAGAAAAAAAGTTGGTACTCTAGAGGGAGTTTAAAGGAGTGGTGAGGCTCCTTTGGCCTTACAACAAGGCTAGATAAAAATCTAGTTTTGTAGGTGTGGTTTGATGGGAAAATTGGTGCATTTCAGTGTGCATTCCAAGCACCCTCACGAATATAAATATGTGATCACAAGGCACATATTTCTCCTTCTTTGCTTCCCCTCTTGAAAATTCACATATGCACTTTGGAAGCTAAGAAGCAAGAAAAAAAATGTCATTCCTTCTTTCTTGGAGCTCTTAACGTTCACATAAAAATGGTATGCTTCATTCTACCCAGCTACACTTTATTGAACGATCTCCCTTTATAAGCACAATGCTCTATTAGCATGCCGTTGAAATCCTTCTCTATTTTGGCTCTCCATTCAGCCACTTGTTTTTGTCTCCATGATGGACTCACATGACATGGCATGGCCATTTCCCGAGTCACACTTAATCCATGTATCTCATTTTTTTGTACCGCCCCCCCTCCTCGCCTTTAAGATAAGCCTTTTACAGTCATTTGGGTTCTCTCCTCCACTGTTCATGAAGTACCTTGAGCCACTTTCCGTAATCCTAGTACATGATCAAGGACACCCCCAATGGATTTATCGTATTTCCAAGTATGTGATGCATTAGAGGCATCCCTATTATATTTTAATAGTCACACTTGTTAAAGCATTTTTCAATTCTTAACATAGAGTTTTGTGCCCCACTTAGACATTCATCCTTTATACGTTATTTTTTTGTGCTGAATCATGCTTTGCTCCTAATTAAAAGAGAAATACTTTTTTGTGACTTCCATTACATATTCTCATCCACCACATTAAAGCTTGTTAGCACGATAAGTCGATGCCTCATCTATCATGAAGCCTCTTATATATCATCAAAATTTCATATTGTCTAACTAATCATCGTATGTGTTTGAGTTTATATAGATCAAACTATTAAAGATTATATTTTCCCAATTTTTAAAGCCCATTTTTAGTGATAAAGAAACACTCAACTATCTATATATATATATATATATATATATATATATATATATATATATATATATAGAAGATTATATTTTATACTTTATATACTATGATGCATTTATATACTAAATTTATAAAAAATAAAATAGTACATTTACATCAATATATATATATATATATATATATAACTTTGTTAATAAATAAATATAAATATAAACTATCTCGATAGTTATATAGCTTTGGTGTAGCTATATAAATAATTAAATATGAGCACATAAATTAAAAAAACTTAGTTTTAAAAATCTAAAACTATATATAACTTATGTATAATTTTATAAGTAGATACATGTATAATAAATAACCTATACTATTAAAATAAATTCCAAACATAAACTATATGTGTTATGCATGTGTTGTTGTCTTTGTTGTATAGGACTAAACAGGTTTAACCAAGTTGATGCCGCATTTCCAAAAGTGTTGTACATATCAATTTGTGCCTTGGTTTTAACAACATAATGTCCGCTAGATACATTTGCACATGGTTGTTCTAAAATGGAGAGGAGTTCATCCTCTTGCACACATCTTATCAAAATGTTATATTTTCATCTTTTATACATTTGTCTAGCTACTATCAATTAATATGTAGTCTTCTAGTCCTATCCTTGTTGATTACTACTTCCTATGGAAATCTGACAATTTTCTCTACTATTTTGGTACCAATTCAAGTTGGAACAATGAAGCATCCGAGAGATCATCGTTGACTCCAATCAATGGCTCTCCATGATAAATTATTTGCATGAACAAGTTTTGATCCTTTCCTAGGGACCACTCTAAAATCAAACTCCTTCTAGTTGCTCAAGGCTTGTTCACCAAATATAATAAAGCTTGACAAATCATAAAGAAAACAAACTTGTTGGCTAAAGGTAATGGTAGAATGTTTTCACAATGTATACCATAGCTAAACCCTCTCTCTCGATTGTGTAAGTGATTTTAGCATCACTCAATTATCAACTAGCAAAGCTAATAGAAAAATCCATCTTTTTTCCCTTGTATGTGTGTGCTAGTACACACCCAATTGTAAAGCTTAAGGCATCCACGTGGACATGGAAGATCACATCCCATCATGGTGCTCATAAAGTTGGTACATTTTCAATCCATGTTTGAGTTGATCGTAAGGTCATTGAGATTCCTCCATTCACTCAAGCACTATCAATAGATTGTACAAGGGTTGTGTAAGGTGGTCAACATAGAATGTTATAAATCTTTAGTAGTAACTCATGTCCCATGAACCATTGGACTCTCTTGTAATTTATTGGCAATGGAAGCTCTAAGATGAATTTCACCTTGCTGTTACTAATGGAAATACCATTTAATGTGATCAAGAATTACTAATAGAAATACCATTTAATGTGATCAAGAATTACTGCATGTTAAACTCAAAATTGATATTTCAATGGGCTATGGGAGTTAAGCTCTACATTAAGTGGGTTGCATATTTGTAAAAAATGGCAAGCACATTTAAGTTAAAATGAGAAATTTATAGTTATTTCAAGTTCATGGTATCTTCTTGTACACATTTAAGACATGCCTTGTACACTAAATTTGTATATAAGAAAAAGAGGCCTTGCAAATGTTGAATTTGAGGCACACCTTGTACACTAAATTTGTGTATAAGAAAAAGAGGGCTTACAAAAGTTTGATTGTTTACCATGCTATATTTTTAGTTACACAATAAGCAAGGCCACATTTCATTTGAAGACCAAATGAGAGTCGTGGCCAAGCTAGTGTGAACAAAGGATGGGTGAGAAATCTGTTTTTTTATAATGGCACAGTGATGGGGGAAAAGGGTATTTCAAATATACCATGATAGTGAAATCAAGGCAAAGAAGGAAAAGTGACTTTTGTTTTGACATATAGGATGTAATATGTTTGGATTAGCAGCCTTAGCTGAGGTATTTCATGTGATATGTTCTTTCATATATATATATATATATATATATATATATATATATATATATATATATATATATATATATATATATATATACATACATACATACATATATACATTTTTCAAAAAATAAAAAAACGTGACTTTTGTTTTGGTATATAGGATGAAATATGTTTGCATTCGCAACCTTCGCTAAGGTGTTTCATGTTATGTGTTCTTTTATTTTCTCTTGTGTATATACATACATACATACATACATACATACATACATACATATATATATATATATATATATGTATGTATATACACATACATATGTATATACACATACATATGTATATACACATACATGTGTATATATTGTTGGATAAATGTAATCCTAACTCCTTAGTCCAATTTAATGTGTGGTTGTTAGGCTAGTGGTCAGTGGTTTTGGTGTGTAAAGCCTACAAATGGTTGGTGCATATTGTTCATGCAACTCATGTAACTAAAAATAGGGTAGAGGAGTCTCTAAATAAGGTACAAGTCGTGATCAAGTGATTATGTAAGTTTGGTTCATGCTTAATCATAAATAGAGTCGTCTTGTGTTAATCTCAATACAATTTTCTGCATATACTAGTTTTTGTCTCTCATATTCATGATGTTTTGTACAAGCTTTGATCCACCTTGAGTATGTTTTGATCTATCTTCATAGTTGAATTATCATATCCAACATTTGGTATCAGAGCTTGACCCAATTAGGTTTAGTTGATTAGTAAAAATCCTAATCTATCTCTTAATCACCATAGCCAGTTTTTCTCTGTTTGGACAGCACGCTGTAGATTGCTTCCATGCTTGCATTTGAGGAGATGATACTCCAATATTTTGATATAGGCTTTTAGCTTTGCTCCCACGCATACCCTAAAACGAAAATCATAGGCCAATTTCGTCGCAGCTTCGCGAATTCGCCATCACCATCAGTGCAGCCCGTTTTCTGCT
Organism: Cibotium barometz; assembly: GCF_041138505.1. NCBI lineage: Eukaryota > Viridiplantae > Streptophyta > Polypodiopsida > Cyatheales > Cibotiaceae > Cibotium > Cibotium barometz. Next base: position 21,607,842 of record NC_141108.1, on the reverse strand, counting down.
AATCGAGTCAATTCGCCGTCGTCTCAACGAATTCGCCTAATTCCTCTGAGGTCATTCAAGGTTATCATGTGAGGATTCAGCATACCAAATCTTGAAGTATTTGGTCCACCGAAGTTGCTGTACGGAGCTATTTTCCAGTTGCTTATTTTTTTGCCTTTTTTGCTCCAACAACATGGTGATTCTTATTTTGATTTATATTGATGATATTTTTATTATTTGGGCTTAAATCATCTATATGAGCAAGTTATCAACATCAAGCATTATATTTCATCATCATGAGCTCCAAATTCCCCGACAAATTCAACGGAACTGGATTTCATACCTGGCAAATCAAGGTGAAGGGCTACCTCATGAAGAAAAATCTATGGAGTACGGTCAAGCCACTTTCTGATGATGAAGCAGGTATTTCTGTTGTAGTTACAAGAGCTACAATGGCTGCACTTCAAGCAAAAGATGAGCAAGCACTTGGTATTACCATTACTGCTTTAGAAGATGATTTTATTCATTATATTGATGATGTTGAGTGAGCTATGGAAGCTTGGGAATTACTAGAACGTACTTTTGGTGCAAAGGCAAAGCATTCCAAGATCAGTTTGAAGATGCAACTCTTTGATCTAACCATGGAGAGTAATGAAAATTTAACAGCTTTGATTAACAGGTTGAAGAGCTTAATGACACAATTGGTTTATGTTAAGTCTCCTGTTCCTGAAGAGGATGCTATTGCTATATTGCTTAAAAGTTTACCTTCAAACTTTAGGCAAATTGTGATAGTACTTAAAGAGAAGGAGCCAGTCCCTTCCTTGGAAAGTATCATAAATTCTTTGCAGGAAGAAGACAAGAAGATTACAAAGGATGTGATAGATCCTTATGCATATGCTATTACTTCGACATCGACAAAGAAGAAGTGTACTATTTGTGGTCGTACAAATCATCCTACTAAGGATTGTTTCTCCAAACATCCTTGTGAGTATTGTAGAAAGACGAATCATCCATCCTCAAAGTGCTACCAAAAAGATCAAAAGCTAGCAAAGGCACATGTGGTTGAAGAAGTCAACCAACAAGAAGAAACAAATCTTTGTTCTAGTCTTAGTATAAAAGATGTAGATGATGAGTATGCTTTTTAAATTATGTCATGTATGTGGTTGAGTCGAGACTTATGTTGTTCCAACTTGACGAGTTGTAGAGGAGAGTACACCACCCTATGTTGTTGTTAAGGGGGGACTCTTACTCATTGTGTCAAAAGGAGGTATGTTAGACTTGGGTCATGTTCTTGTAAGAAGTTGGTCTTAAGGGGGGATTGTTGGATAAATGTAATCCCAACTCCTTAGTCCAATTTAATGTGTGGTTGTTAGGCTAGTGGTCAGTGGTTGGTGTGTAAAGCCTAAGTCTCTAAATAAGGTACAAGTCGTGATCAAGTGATTATGTAAGTTTGGTTCATGCCTAATCATAATTAGAGTCTTCTTGTGTTATTCTCAATACAATTTTCTGCATATACCAGTTTTTGTCTCTCATATTCATGATGTTTTGTACAAGCTTTGATCCACCTTGAGTATGTTTTGATCTATCTTCATAGTTGAATTATCATATCCAACATATATACGTATATATATATATATATACATATACATATATGTATATGTATATATATATATGTATATACATACATATATATATGTATATACATATATATATGTATGTATATACATATATATACACACACACACACACACACACACACACACACACATGTATATACATATATATGTATGTATAAACATATATATGTATATACACACACACACACACACACATATACATACATACATACATACATATTTTCAAAAAAATAAAAAAACGTGACTTTTGTTTTGGTATATAGGATGAAATATGTTTGCATTGGCAACCTTCGCTAAGGTGTTTCATGTTATGTGTTCTTTTATTTTCTCTTGTGTGTGTGTGTGTGTGTGTGTGTGTGTGTGTATATATATATATATATATATATATATATATATATATATATATATATATGCATGCATGCGTGTACACACACACACACACACATATTTTCAAGAAAAAACTTTGCACTTTAGAGGAGTGTTGAGGCTCCTTTTTTGCCTTACAAGGCTAGATAAAATCTAGTTTTGTAGATGTGGTTTGATGGAAAATTTGGTGCATTTTAGTGTGCATTCCAAGAACCCTCAAGAATATACATATGTGTTTGCAAGAGGCACATATTTCTTCGTCTTTTCTTTGCCTCTTGAAAATTCACCACATGTGCACTTTGGAAGCTAAGAAGCAAGAAAAAAAAATGCCAAGCCATTTTTCTTGGAGCTCCCAACATTCACATGAAAATGGTATGCTTCATTCTACCCAACCACACTTTATTAAATGATCTCCCTTTGTAAGCACAATGCTTTATTAGTGTGCTTGTTGAAATGCTTCCCTATTTTGGCTCTCCATTTAGCCACTTGTTCGTGTCTTTGTGATGGACTCACATGACATGGCATGGCCATTTCTCAAGTCACACTTAATCCATGTATCTCATTTTATTGTATCCCCCCTTAGCCTCTAAGATAAGACCTTCAAAAGTCAATTGGCTTCTCAAGTCACACTTAATCCACGTATCTCATTTTATTGTAACCCCCCCCCCCCTTCCCCACCTCTTAGATAAGCCCTTCTAAAGTCAATTCGCTTCTCTTCCTCCATTGTTAATGAAGTACCTTAAGACACTTTCCATGATCCTAGTACATGATCAAGGACACCAAGAATGGATTTATCATCTTTCCAAGTGTGTAATGCATTAGAGGAATCCCTGTTATATTTTAATAGTCACATTTGTTGAAGCATTTTTCCATTCTCAACACAGAGTTTTGTGCTCCACTTTACATTCATCCTTTATACATTCTTTTGTGTGATGAATCATGCTTTGATTCTAATCAAAACAGTAAGACCTTTTTGTGCCTTCCATTATCGTCCACCATTAAAGCTTGCCCACACGATAAGTTGATGCCTCATCTATCATGAAGCCCCTTATCCATCATCAAAATTTCTCATTGTCTAACTAATCATCATCTGTGTTTGAGTTTATATAGATCAAACTATTATAGATTATATTTTTCCCATATTTTTAAGCCCATTTTTAGTGATAAAGAAACACTCAACTATATATAGAAGATTATATTTATATACTTTATATACTATGATGCATTTATATACTAAATTTATAAAAAATAAAATAGTACATTTACATCAATATATATATATATATATATATATATATATAACTTTGTTAATAAATAAATATAAATATAAACTATCTCGATAGTTATATAGCTTTGGTGTAGCTATATAAATAATTAAATATGAGCATATAAATTAAAAAACTTAGTTTTAAAGATCTAAAACTATATATAACTTATGTATAGTTTTATAAGTAGGTACATGTATAATAAATAACCTATACTATTAAAATAAATTCCAAACATAAACTATATGTGTTATGCCTGTGTTGTTGTCTTTGTTGTACACGACTAACCAAGTTGATGCCGCATTTCCAAAAGTGTTATACATATCTATTTGTGCCTTGGTTTTAACAACATAATGTCCACTAGCTACATTTACACATGGTTGTTCTAAAATGGAGAGGAGTTCATCCTCTTGCACACACATCTTATCAAAATGTTATATTTTCATCTTTTATACATTTATCTAGCTACTATCAATTGATATGTAGTCTTCTAGTCCTATCCTTGTTGATTACTACTTCCTATGGAAATCTGACAATTTTCTCTCCTATTTTGGTACCAGTTCAAGTTGGAACAATGAAGCATCCGCCGATGGCTCTCCATTGGTTACCCGTGATAAATTATTTGTATGAACAAGTTTTGATCCTTTCCTAGGGACCACTCTAAAATCAAACTCCTTCCAGATGCTCAAGGCTTGTTCACCAAATATAATAAATCTTGACAAATCATAAAGAAAACAAACTTGTTAGCTAAAGGTAATGGTAGAATTTTTTTCACAATGTATACCATAGCTAAACCCTCTCTCTTGATTGTGTAAGTGATTTTAGCATCACTCAATTATCAAATAGCAAAGCTAATAGGAAAATCCATCTTTTTTCCCTTGTCTGTGTGCTAGTTGCTTGGAACAACAAATCCCAGCGGGCTGATCAACATAAACCTCCTGTGTAAGCTCTCCATTTAGGAAAGTCGACTTGACGTCCATTTGGAATACAGGCCATCTATGATGTCCTGCCCACGGAGCCTGCTTCAGACCATATAAAGCTTTCTTCAGTCGGTACACCTGATCCTATTTGCTTGGAACAACAAATCCCAGCGGCCTCCTGTGTAAGCTCTCCATTTAGGAAAGTCGACTTGACGTCCATTTGGAATACGGGCCATCTATGATGTCTTGCAAGACCAAGAACGGTGCGAATGGTAGTCATTTGGGCTGTCGAGCGAAGGTCTCATCGAAGTCGACTCCATGGCGCTGAGCATAACCCTTGGCAACCAACCTCACCTTGTGCTTGTCCAAGCTGCCATCAGCTTCTTGGAACTTTGATTTGAAGATCTAGCGCACACCAATCACCTTACGCTGCAGTGGCCTAGGCACCAAAATCCAAGTGCCATTCCATTCAATAGCATCTAGCTCTACCTGCATAGCACGACGCCAAGGCTCATGTGAAAGAGCCTCGTCCACAAAAGTGGGATCAAAAGAACCATAAATGATAGAGGACATAAGAGCATAGTTAACAAACATGTTGCCCTCATGAATTTGTTTCCTTAAAACTCTGGAAGATGGCTTGAGAGAACTAGGCAGAGGAGTAGAAGGAAGCTCATGTAACCCATAATCACGAACTGTTTGAAAATGCCATCCAAGCACAGATCCACTCGAACTTGCTGGAGGAGGAGCAGAGTCATCATCATCTAACTGAGAATCCACAGCTGGATGTGAAACAGAGCAGAGGGAGGAGGAGGAGGAGGAGGAGGCAGAGGAAAAAGAAGCTCACCAGCCCCTCTGAAGATGTAGAAGTCTCATCGAACACCACATCACGGCTCACAACAACTTTGCCGGCCTGCTGATCATATAGACGATATGCCTTGGACACAGTGCTGTATTTGAGAAAAGTCATGCGCTGAGACTTCAAGTCCAACTTGGAGCGATGCTCCTTAGGCACATGTACATATGCCGAACAACCAAATACCCAGAAATAAACAACATAGGGCTTCTCACCATGGAAAGTGTCATATGGAGTTTTATTTGGAAGAGCAATAGTAGGAGACTTGTTCTGAATGTAGACAGTAGTAGAAGCTGCCTCAGCCCAGAAACGTCGAGATAATGAAGAATGCTCAAGCATAGCATGGGCCATTTCCATAATGGTCCTAGAGTACCTGCTAATAGAAGAATACTATCATCCTTCTTGGTTTGAGACACCACTGTAGAGGAAGAGTTCTTTGCTTCTTCATCCCGCTTCTTCTTGTGACATTGGGGCGATTTATGACCCTTCTTGCCACAATAATGACACTCGATGTCCTTGTCTTTGGAAGATCTGCTTTTGTCTTTGTCTTTATCCTTGTCGTTATCCTTGGAGTTCTTGTCAGAACCCCCTCTTTCCCTTTCTTCTGTTGATTCTTCCCTTTATCTTGTGTAGCCAAATCTCCACCATCAGAACCACTAGAGGTGCCAGTCCGCTCCTCAAAGCAAGACTCAATTTGCATAATGGAGGGGAGAACTTCCTCCCAAGTAACTGGAATAGGACAAGGATAAAAAACAAGAGACTAAAAATAAGCATGAAATCTCTCTGGAAGGTTGGAAAGAAGCCAAATAGCCATATCCTCTGTAGAGATATCCTTGCCACCACAAATAGCAAGCTTATCTCGGAGATCTTTCATCTTCGAGATGAAAGCAGATAAAGATGGAAAGGCAAAAACTGACAAGTTCATAAGCTGTTCCAAAGCCAAAATCCGTCCCGAAGACTTAATCTCGTAAAGATCTGCAAATGCCTTCCAAACTTCATGTGCAACGTCTATTGTATGCACATGAGAGAGAACAGAATCCTGACAGTTCAACATCAGAAAGGAGAACACATGTGCAACGTCTGTTGTATGCACATGAGAGAGAATAGAATCCTGATAGTTCAACATCAGAAAGGAGAACACACGATGATCATTTGCCTGCCAAATATCAATCTGTGCCTGAGTCACACCACCAGAAGCAAGGGTGGGTGGGGTGGCATTGGCAGGTGTAACACGCCAATCGTAGAGATCCACGCCATGAAAAGGGACCAAAAGGGACACCAAATATGAGCAGAAACTAGGGATGAATGTGCTAATAGAGCTTGTAATAAATGAAGATGAGGACCAAGATATGAGCCCCTCTTGAAGCCTACCAAATCCTAGGACTAGATTAATATTCTAGCAACCATGGACACTCTTCCATAGAAGCTTGGGACAAGCTTTGCACAATTGGTTGATGTTAAAATCACCTCTATTCATGCTTTGACGTATTCAAAACAAAACCAACAGTGGAATTAGCTTGCCTTGAGTTAGTGTTTTCCCAAAAAGACCATCTAGTTATGTAGCCCACCTTGGTTGATAGCAAGGCGTGGAGACATGAACCTTATTAGGCCACCCATCCCTCGCACAATCTCGCAACCATTACCCGATAGTAAACAATTCCCAATCTATGATTGTTGATTATATTAAAGTTGAATTTAATATTGGAGCTAAATGACCTCCTACAGTAAAAGAGAGTATTATTCTTAGAAGGTGATCGTATAACTAGTCCTTAGAAATAAACTTAAAAATAGGGAAGCTCATCCCATGGGTTGAGGAATTCTCACCAATGAGTCTAACAAAACTGCTCAGATCACTTCAGTCGATATTTGCAAGCATGTAATGTAGAAGCTCACACCATGTCAACCGATATATGCATAGCATGTAACAAATAATGAAGATGAGGACCAAGAATATGAGCCCCTCTCATAGCCTGCTAACTCTCAGGACTAGATTCACGTTATGGCAACCATGGACACTCTTCCACAGAAGTTTGGGACAAAATTTACACGATTGGATGGTGTTGAAATCACATCCCTGTTCATGCTTGACATATTCAAAATAGAACTAGCGGTAATTAGCTTGCCTTGAGTTAGTGTTTCCCTAAAAATACCATATAGCTACATGGCCTACCTTGGTTTGACACCAGGGCTAGCCACAACGTTCTGACTTGGGAAGAAGTATGGACCTCATTACCCCTTGCACCATTACTATAGTAAGTAATTCCCAATCTATGGTTGTTGATTATTTTAGAGTTGAATTTTATCTTGGAGCTAAATGACCTCCCACACATCCTTAGGAGGGGATGGATTGCAACTACCAATGATTGTGTAGTCAATTGGTAGAAAATAACTGCAACACTCAAGCATCTCAATGGAATGGTTATCGTACCTTTGGTGGATGAGGACACCCTAAACTTATCAACACCCCAAGCCTCTTCCTCGAAACCATCACCTAATGTAACCCCTAAACACTACACAACACTCTCGCCTCGCTTGTTTTGACCACCCCCTCAAACCATTATGGAGATCCAAAACCTTGCTGGCAAAGACGATGACCACTCCCTAAATGATAACCCCAAGAATATTTTAGGGAGGTCACCAAGAAGGACTGGGCAGCCAAGAGTACCCTCACTAGCCAAGGAAAGTATGATGCCCAAGCAAAGACCTGGATGCTACCATTTATTCAAAAGCCTACCCCATGAGCAAAGATCTACCAAGGAAAGTACGATGCCTAAGCAAAAACCTAGAAACCACCATTTAGTCAAAAGCCTACCCATGAGTGAAGATTTGCCAAGTGGGAGTCCTAAGCAACAGAGTTTTACCCACACCTCGAGCCCCATTGGATCCTTGTCCTCAAGATGCTAAAAGATCAAGGCTTTTATGACATAAAATATTTTGTTTGAGTCCCAAAAACCTTGTGGACTACACCCCGATCTCCAAATCCAGTTAAGTGGTGGCCTCAAATGCTAGTTCAAGTCTAGCAAAACCGACATTCTGTTGGGTCCCACAACCAAGCTACTAGAAACACGAGGCTTCTACGAAGGGAGCCCCTACTTGGGTTCCAAAGTCAAGAAAATCCACATGACAAGCCTCCACCAATCATGCCATAAAATACCAAACCAAAGATAGATTGGAGACCAAGAGCCATACCTCTGACGCCAACCCTAAAGCTTAAGCACAAATGGAGAACAATAAGTTCCACCTTGACTTATGTGCCGACACTACAATTAGAGAAGTCAGAGGATTTGCCAACTAGCAAGAGGTAATACCTTGCCCATGTGTAGTGGACTTACCCATGCATGTTCCTATCAATGAAGAGTCACCCATGGTGTCAAACCCTAAAGAGTGATGTGCGCATAGTTTCGTGGAACCATCAGAGAAACCATGACCCCACAATACTTGTGGTGTGCACCACAAGTGCAACACCCACTTGCTAGCTAGAGTTTGAAAGACAAAGCTCAATCAAGCGTGTAAGTAAAGATGATGGCGACATCAAGCAAATACACCTTTACTTAGTGAGGCCACACAGTAAGGCAAAACCTTAAAACCCTATTATACATATACAACGTAGCACTTCTTGTAAATTATACATACATATATACCCAAGGATAATAAAAAACTCAAAACCAAAAATTAAAAACATGCACATGCACCTACGAACCTACAAACCTACGAACTAAAAACACGCACATGCACTTACAAGTACACATCACATACACACAGTCATACTCACCCACATGTGCACCCACACATACATGTATTCAAACACACTCAATCCCCCAACCCCCCTAGGCCCTTTTAATTTTTCTCCCCCTTTGAAACTTTAAAATTCTTCCCTTATATTTTAGTAACACCCCATCCTTTGGAGAAAATTTCCACACACGCACACACAAAGTTCTTCCCCTAAATTTTTGAAACACCCTCTCCCTTGGAGAAAATTTCCACACACACACACACACACACACACACACACACACACACACACACACACACACACACACACACACACACACACACACACACACACACGCATGCACAAAAAAACTTGAGACAAAAAAACCCCTTGAAAAAAAGTACCACATCATCACATAGGCTCATGTTGCCATATCATCACGTTGGCTCATGTTGCAACATCATCACCCAAAAAATTTGGGGAAAAAAATAAAAAAGACAGTACCACATCATCACATAGACTCACATTACCATGTCATCATGTAGGCTCACATTGCCATGTCATCAGAGTCTTAAGCACCTGCATTAAGCCTCATCATTCAACAATTGTCTAAGTATGTTTTTGGATGTGGAGGGTGTAAGCCCGGCCCATGGTACAATCCATCGTCGCCAAGACCTTCCTCAAATTAGCAAAAACCTTTAATGGCCTCTCCTTTGGCTCCACCACCCATTGATCTCCACATTGCCTCTATACCCAATGCTAACACCAAATCCCTCGAGCCACAGAAGCTGCCTAACTCGATTGTAGGTGTGGGCATAGCTATAAGTAAAGTTCGCTCTGCCATGCCTTAAAACCATGTAATATTGTTGACTCCCAAAGAATAGGGATGCCAAGTAAATAGAACCATCATGAAGGACCATCTCTTGTTGCCACCATCTAGGACAGAGAGGTCTCCCTTTACCCCATTGGGGCAAAGAAGCATTTTGATGTGACTATAGAGTGAGGACACGATGGGACGAGCTAGCGCACCCACATAGGGAAGTTACATTTATGGCTTAAAGGCAAGCCCCGACGATACATGCTTCGAACACTCCTCTATTTTTAGGAGAGTGTTGTTGTCTACATATTACTATTCTTTGGCCTCCACATTATGTGAGCCTTTGAGTGCTTTTGTCTCACTGCTGAGGCTTTATTTTTGTTGATTTCTTTAGGCACCCATCTTGATGGATTTGCCTTCATGGTACCCTTGAGCATGGAGTACTCATCTTTTCTCAGCATTTTGGATAGGGAGAGTTGGCACCGTTGTTGTTTAGGTTTCCTTTTTTTTGGGGTTTTTTTTTTTGTTGTTGTAGTCTTTGGGGGTCTTAAAGCGCCATTATTGTTAAGGTTTCTTTTTTTTTTGTGCAGTCTTAGGGAGTCTTATGGATTCAAAGAATTCACACTTCAGCATTACCTTCATAATACTATCCCTAAACTTGCCAACAAGTTCTTTGGAACCCACAATGTTTGAGTTGGTAGGGGGTCTTATAGATTTGTTTTTCGAATCCACACTTTGGCATTACCTTCATATTATCCTTGAACTTGCAAGGTTTGGAACCCACAACATTTGAGTTGGTAGAGGCTGTGGTTGGTCTCCCATGGGTTTGTGGAAGAGTTGGCATTTGAGTACCCTTCTTTTTAGTTTGTGTTGAGTGCATGGCCTAGGTCGGTAACGAGGTAGCCAAATTGGATCACCACCCTTGTAGTAGCCTTGAGCTACAAGAAGATATTTTTCCACCCATCTTTTGATACTTTGTATATATGTGGATGATTTTCATGGTGGAGTTACCTTCTTTGGTGGAGCTGAAGGTTTGGTACCCTTCTTGGCATGAGCTTGTGAGGAAGCATTGGTGTTTCTGGGTTTGGGTAGCGTTGATGATAATGCTTAGGTCTATAATAAAGGGCTTGTCGATGTTGAGCTCATGTCAATGGATTTACCTTTTTCAACTACAATGATGAACTTTGGTGTTGTGGTCAATGTTAATGCTAGTGGTGACAAAGTTTTGATGATATGAACCTTTTTTTCTCCTTTGTGAGGTTGGTCACAAAGAGGGGTTCTTGGAGCACAAGCTTCATCATGGGGGACCTCTGACATAAAGATGCTATACCCTTAGGAAGAGGGTCTATGGATGTTGAGGGTTGTGCGGGGGTTATTCTTGCAAGAGTAAGATTTGATCTTTGTTTTTGTATTGTTGTTGCACACAAATGGAGACATTGTGATGTGCCATGATCTATTACACTTCACTCTGATAGTTGGTAAGCCATCATCAAACAATGGAGAGTTGGATGCTCTTGCCAAGAAGACTTGAGGCATTAGGTAGAGCTTTCTCCACCTTGGACTCTACCCTAATTTTTGAAAGTATAGCTTCGTTCTTTATCCATTTGATTCTCCTGCTTCATGAAATTCAAATATTAATTTCAACAATTTTCTGATTGCTTCGTACTATCGTAAATTCATTATATATCTCCAAAAAATAGTATCATTTACCCATTATCATTGTAGTCATATTTGGTAATGATGTGTGTGAACAAACTAGGACCAGTCGGGGCACTTTTTCCATCTTTAGAAGGGTTTTCCCTCGTGCTAGTATACACCCATCTTGGGGTATACGTATCGTCTTTGTATAATAGAACACATTCATTATCTATCTATCATCTCATTGTGTGCTTCCTTGAGCTTCTCCACTGTGTGCGCGCGCATACTCTGGCAACCCTATTTCCAACATTTGGTATCAGAGCATACGTTCCTCGCCCTTGTGCTATTGCCTACCCTTCACCCCGAGTCACATGTCTTCTTGAATCAGATCAAGGAGCCTTTCTGGGAGAAGAAAGGGGACCGTGAAGTGTGAAGTACTTTGTACTAAGGTTTTTCGGTCAGACTCTCATTCCGGACTCGTTTGCATGGTTTTCAGTTTTCTGTAGACATCTTCGGGGTCCGTATTTGCACTGTTCTTCATTGGTTTTTGAAGTAGTATTGTCAGATCTACTACAAACAAGTGTGCAGATACATGTGAAAGCATCATCAGACACTCACCACATTGGATTTGGTCGCTACACTTCAGCGACATCGATCTCTAACTAGAACTTGGACTTGATCAATGGATTGGAACTAGAGTTTGGACTTGATCATCGGATTGGAACATCTTACGAGAAAAAATTCTACTCACTTTACTCTGCAGTTCTTTCATACACCTTGCAGGCCTCCATTGTCCGTGGCCTTATTAGGTTGCATGATTACTTGCTTGGGATCAGGAATGGCAGACGTTGATGTATTTCGAACTGCTCACTACAACGCGTAAGTTTAATCACCAGTGCCATTGCATTAAGGTTCACGTGCTTCACTTTTTTTAAATCTTCCCACCACTAATTAATTAATTGTAAATATATATATCCTTTTTTTTTTTGGGAAATATGTACTCTCTCTCTCTCTCCCCCCTTCCTTCAGTTCAAGAATGCTATGTCTTCTTTCGATGGGCGGAGCGCAGGGATTTGTCGTTGAAAATCTTCAATCATGCGCCCATTGATGTGCTAAAGCGAGGCATGGTGAGGTTTTCAACGATGCTGTGCCCAATCGAGGCCCCGCCTCCCCCCAAGCGCCTCAAGACCCACGACGATTGCGAAGACGGAGTTGGAAGAGGCGGCGCCCTGCCATCCAGCAGCAGCCGGTGCAAGCGTCCCTCTGTCCCTCTTGGATCGGACGAGACAACTGACGACCACACCTATGCTACCCCTGCTTTTTTCGATCTCGACACCCTGGATTGCAGCGTCTGTATGGAGGTCCTCTCTCCCCCTATATTCCAGGTATTTCCGTTGTTATGCACGCACTTTCTCTGAGATTGCGTTGTCACATGTATGTGCCAATGTCATCTAGGTGTTAACTTCCCCCCCCCCCCCCCTCCCCCCCCCCCCCCCCCCTTTAATTTTCTCATGATATGGTCGGGGCATGCAAGCAGTGCTGCAATGGGCATTATGCCTGCCGTGATTGCACAGAGAAGATGAGCAGCAAGTGCCCCTCATGCTCGGAGCCTGCAGGGAAGATCAGGAACCTGGGGCTAGAGAAGATCATAGAGTCCCTGAGGGTGCGGTGCAGGTTCTACAATCAGGGATGCCCCACAGGCTTACTCCCGTATGGGGCGAAAAAGCTTCATGAGCTCAGATGCCTCTTTGCTCCTCACGACTGCCCCCTTGGTGACTGTAGCTTTAACGGCCCTCTGGATGTCTTTAGCTTTCACTTCCAGGATTGCCATGATGTGAGAACACTGCCCTTTTGTTATGACATATGGTTTACTGTATCACTCTCCTTGAGTGACAACTACATGCTCCTTGAAGGGGACGACACATTATTTCTGTTTCAAGCTCATGAGGAAGGTTTTGGGAAACTTGTGTACATATCTTCTTTCCTGCCCCCTGATTCGGGGGCGCTTTACACATACCAAATGGAAGTTAAGATTGACAAAAGGCAACTCACTCTGGCAAGTACAATACAGAGCCACACCTTCAAGAAAACGAATTTTAACTCAATAGATTTTCTCCTTATTCCAAGGTGCTTCTTTGCCAATGAGGGGTTTCAAGTTGAAGTTACTATAAAGCGTCTTGCAGAAGCTGTTGTTGGAACATAGGAGCGTAACAAGAAATAGTCAATTCTTGAGTAATGGATATTGTGACCATCTATTGTCAACTCATATGCATCTCAAAAGGTATAATGATAGATATAAGAGGAGATGCTAAAATTTTACCAGCTGTTCCCATTGCAGCGCCAAACAATCAGCTCCATGGTGTTCAAGTGAGTTGTAGGTTCGTGGGGATTGTGCAAGCTTCCATTACGATCTTTAAGGCCTTTAGAATGTAGAAAGTGATTTATATTTCAAATTCCCACTATGTATGTTTAGAATGGCTTTGCAGTGGACAGCACAGAGATAAGCTTATAGTTGTTTTGAGTGTATCTATGAATGGGCCCTCTTGTTCATGTTGATCTATGTTTGCACATTATAAGTAGCTTTCCCAACGTCTCATTTGTGAGAAATGGATGGGAGTCTTTTCTCCTCTCTTTTTAGCATTTGGGCCATCATGTGTTATGCCATATGGATGACACAATGTTATGTTTGGGCCATGCCATACGGATGCCACATTGTTATGTTTGGGCCACCATGTGTTATGTCATATGGATGACACATTGTTTAATTTAAGCATTGAACAAAGAAGAGTACATAATTTAACTGACTTGCTGCTGCTTGGAAAATACATGAGTTTTGATGCTTAACATTAACTGTTCCGGGCAAGCATGTAACTCCTATCATGATGAACAATACGATGAGTTTAATATCTCTTACATGAAGATGTCTGGGATTAAAGGCTATTCCACGCACTATTGTATCTGGATCTTTAGGATTGTACATCACTTGAAGTTTCCAGAACTATCTGAGTCTAATGTTATTTACATGTCCGTGGATCTGTGTTACTTGTTTATTGGTCATGCCTGGTTCCAATCTAAAGGGAATTGTGGGCAAGTGGGCAATTATTTTTGTGTTCTCAGAATGGCCAAAAACAAGTAATGGTTTGGTGCAGTCCGACTATTTATGTTGTCATTGGGTAAAGAGTACTGGTGTGTGTGTGTGTGAGAGAGAGAGAGAGAGAGAGCCACAATAATCCTTGATTATTATGGCTCTTGTTTTTGGTGTGCCTTGCAAGGGTAAACATTTTTAACTTAAGGTAGAGAAGTAAAGATGACTTAGCCCATTTAGTGCGATTTGTTGATGTTTGAGAAACAACCACACCCAAGCCCCCCACACCCCCCCCCCCCTTTCCTCTCTCTGCACAGAAGATGGCTTGCAAGTTTGGCAGATGCATAGAAAGTAAACCTTGGTCGAGTATGTGATGAAGGATGGGTGTTAAAATTTGGCCCACCTTTGTCTAGGGTTGGATGTTAAAAGTTGACCTACCTCTGTCTAGGGGTTTGTTAAAATTGTGTCCCCCGACAAATTTTTTTATAGCAGTTATCTATGCTCATTTGGGTAAAATTTGCATTCATTTCTCAAGTATCATGGCATTTCAATGCCTTGACACAAAAAGCCCCATCAATTCAGTAATCACAAGTGTGATGTTCAAAGTCTTGCCATATCTTATATGACTTGAGACCTTGACTAAGTGGAGTTATAGTTCTTTTCAATATTCACTGCAAGTGTATGAGAGTATTGAAGCATTGGGAATACCAATCAAGCTTTAGGAGAGTCCCAAGCTACCATTCTTGTGGCTTATGGCTTGTGATATACACAAACACCAATTCCTCCAAGCCTTGTTGAAACTTGTTTTAATTATGTTATCCCATATTTTTTTGTTGCAAGTTTTTATAATGAGAACTTCATACTAATTTCTCTCTCTCTCTCATGCGTGCGCACACACGTATACACTCTTTTTCATTTTCATTACTCACACACACCCGCTCACACATAAATTCCATCATTATGTACAAATTTTTTTCACATGTACTTCTATATCTTATATAAATATATAAATAAATATATATATATATTACACACACACACACGCACGCACGCACGCACGCACGCACGCACAGAGTTACTCATATAGTTTCACATATATAATTACCTCACACTTAAATTTCATATATGTACACTTGTGTACACACAGTCATATATTTTATTGGAGGTTGTGGAGTTTTGCTATAGAGTATTTGATTTCTTCTTCTAGCTAGTGTATCAATGTGTCCATGGACATTGTGACATGGTCTTGTGTAGCCACCTCTTGTCTCGAATCGGGTCTTGGTTTTTCCACCTTCTTTCCCATTGAAGCAAGATTTCAAAGATGTGTTTTACTCCAGTATTTTCCACTCCTTGGTCATCCTTGGTCATTAGTGCCATTGGTGCACGAAGGTTCTTGAGGCTTAGGCCTCCATAGTTATCTATGTTCTTGTGGCTTCTTGTTGACATTGTCTTTTAGAGAGGATGTCACCTTGAGCTACCATTCCATCCTAACATATCAATTCATTTATCCACTAGAAGGTTTTTCAACCTTCACTTCTTTGGAACCCATATCTTCATAGTATCCATGTGCCTCTAGTACATCGGTAGGCATCTAGCATCTTTTTACTTTATCAGAGGCTACATATGTATATGGTGGTGCTTTTATGGTGACGACTTCACTTGATCTATTCTCTCGGGATGCTTTCTTGTTAGGGGCTTTGGTTGTAGGTGTTGAGTTTAAATCCCACTCTTCTTCCTTTCTTGGATAGCTTTGACCTTTGATATCCATACTTTGTTCTCCCTAGTATAATAATTGTGCTCATAGAAGCTCTTGAATCGTTGGGTAACCATTGTTTTTTTCCAGGGCTTAGCGTAGGCTTTGGCATAGGTGTTCCTCAATGGGTTCTTCATTTGATTGGATTGGCAATTTAGTTTCCTCCTCTTCACAAATGGGTAATCTTAGAATTGTCTTATGAGGCATAGGCTAGGTATTTCCTCTTGCTTTGGTTTAGGGGCTGGCATCCATAGTGGCACTATAATGGTATAATTGCGAGTAATTTGGCTAGCCCAATTGATTGTGCAATAAGTTGCGCATATCTTATTTCTCCCCAGAAACACCTACTCTTCCATTGTTTTTTAAGGCATCACATATACCTTTCTAGCTGTTAAATTTTTTTTAATGGAAATGTTCATCTTTTAAACCCCTATAGCTCTAATGAAATCTTTTGTAGGTTGGATGATTTGTAAGGGTGATTTGTAAGGGAAACGTTAATCTATAAGACCCTTGTAGCTGTAACTAAACTTGAATAGATCCCTACCTTAGGATTCGTGTGCTTAGCATTCGGTCTGCACAAAGACTCCCATGTTTCATACAAGAGCAAGAAGTTGTGACTTGCACCCCTATCTATTAAGGCAACGCTTGGGATGAGAAAGCTTGAAGCTGATATTTTCACCTTGAGTTTTGCTAGTTCAATTATTTGGTATTACACTTGATAAATTAGATTTAAGTACCAAGGTTAATGAATTATATGACTTGTTGAAAGTTTGACCCATCTTACTACCACCACTAGGCATGATATATATCTTACTTAGTAAGTATTGCATCCCAAATTATGGCCGATCTACAAGGCATCCCCACTAAGGCCTTCAAAGGTAAGTGGCTTAAAAGAATCTTTAGGGACAAAGAACTAATAGAGCAAGAAAATTCGACATCATTATTAACATGCAATTAAATCTTAAATTGGTTAAAGGTCTAATATTTCATGCTTAAACAAAACACACATATATTCTTCAATATCATTTCATTCAAGAAAAGTATAAAAGTTATGAGTTATGCCTTGTGACAAATATCTCAACCAAACCTCTTTGTAAAATAAAACTAGAGGCATTCAAATTTATATTAAGAATAAATAATATCCACTTATCATCAAGGAAGAATACACATTTTTTTTAATGATGACTTGTAGATTTTAATTGAGTACTTTAGATATTAAATCAAAGGTTAAGAGCCTTATAGTAGTAACATGTATTAAAAGGGTCTTAAAAGTATTAGAGTAGACTTTGTTATTAAATTAGAATTTAGTATATTGGAACACTTGGCTAAATTAATTTTAAATCAATTTAGTATATTGGAACACTTGATTGAACATTTGGCTAAATTGATTTTAAATCAACGGTTAGTAGTAGCATATCTTAAAAGTGGACTTTATTATTATATTCAAATTTAGTATATTGGAACACTTAGCTAAATTGATTTTGCACCACAGCCCACATGTAATCATATCTTGTTGGCTTAATGTTTTCATTTGTTCTTTTCTTCATAGTAGTATAATTGGTTCTTTGGACTTGGTGTAGCACTCCTAGGCTTGCTTCTATTTGATCTCCTCTACATGTGAATGGATGCGATGTGATTAGATGAGATGTGAATGCGATAAGGGGAGATGTAAACGTGATGTGATAAAATGTAAACGCGATGTGATAAGATGTGAATGTGATGTGATAAGATGTGAGTGGATGTGATGAGATGTGATGTGATGTAAATGGATGTGGTTGTGGATGTGGATGAGATGAGATGTGATGATATGTGAATGGGTGTGATGTGACATAAATGGGTAAGAATGAGATGTGAAGTGATAGATGTGCATGTGAATGAATGGATGGATGTGGATAGATGTGAATGTGAATGAATGGATGAATGTGGATAGATGTGAATGTGAATGAATGGATGGATGTGGATGAATGTGATGAGATGTGAATGGATGTGATGATATATGAATAGATGTGGATGTGATGTGATATGGATGGAATGAATGTGATGTGATAAGGATGGATGTGGATGGAATGTATGTGATGTGATGTGGATGCAATGAATGTGATGGATGTGAATGGGTGTGATAGATGTGAATGGGTGTGATGATGGATGTGAATGGGTGTGATGAGATGTGAATGGGTGATGAGATATGAATGGATGTGATGAGATGTGAGTGGATGTGATGAGATGTGAATGTGATGTGATGATATCTGAATGGATGTGATGAGATGTGAATGAATGTGAATGTGATGTGATGATATCTGAATGGATATGATGTGATATGAATATGATATGATGAGTGTAAATGGATGTGAATATAATGTGATGAGACATGAATGGATGAGATGTGATGTGGATGGATGTGATGTGATGTGATGAGATGTGGATCATCTGAATGAATATAAATGGATGTGATATAATGTGAATGGATGGATGAGATGTAAGGTGGATGAATGTGATGTGATGTGGATCTAGGTAGATGTGAATGGATGAGATATGATGTGAATGGATGTGATGTGGATCGGGGTAGATGTGAATGGATGAGATGTGATGTGAATGGATGTGGATATGGGTAGATGTGAATGGATGAGATGTGATGAGGATAGATGTGACGTGATGTAAATGGATGAGATGTGATGTGAATGGATGTGGATATGGGTAGATGTGAATGGATGAGATGTGATGAGGATGGATGTGACGTGATGTGATGAGGATAGATGTGGATAGATGTGATGAGATGTAATATGATGTGATTGGATAGATGTGATGGATGTGGATAGATGTGATGAGGATAAATGTGCATAGATGTGATGATATGTAATATGATGTGATTGGATGAGAATGGATGAAGACGATGGAAATACATATGACTGGATGTGGAATAAGCAATATGAATTGATGTAGAAGAATGTGGAATAACGAGAAATGATGTGGAAAGATGTGAGTTCGTTAGAAACAGTATTTATGAAACCTGTTTTTAAATGACTGTTTTATGTCAAGAATGCTGGGGAAGCATTTTGACCATCTTGTGAATGAGGTCGTGGAGACCTAAGTGATAAAGTTGCAACCGCTATGACCAGGGATTTCATTAACGTCTTCACAATTTCGTGATCACGTTAACAAAACCTATTGTTAACATATTAAAACTTGTGATCACAATGTATATTCACACGACCTGAGAAATGACCTGCCGGAACCCACTATTCCAGTAATACCTCCGGGCTTCCACCATTCCCGGCGGGCCCGCCGGGGTATGAGGTTTTCCCGGCGGGCCCGCCGGGAAAGCTAAAAGCCCGGCGGGCCCGCCGGGAAAAAAAGAAACACCGGCGGGGTATTATTCTGTATATAAACACTGCCCGACACCCGTCGTACAACTTTTGGGAAGATAGTCCTTGTTTTGGGGGCGTGATATCTCTCCTCAAAGTACTTGTAGAGCTCTCGAGTTGCTAGAAGTGTCCTCTTGGGAAGAACGTCCTTATTTTAGGGGCTGTCGTCTTTCCTTGTAGGCACTCCTAAGGCTATTGGGCCACTCGTCCTTAGTTCTTTGAACTGGGGGCAGGGTGTGGTTCGTAGCTAATACTTGCGGAGATTTAGGGACAAATTTGGAGTCATTCAGCTTTGCATTTGAGCCACGTACGTAATCTACCTCATTCTGCTTTATGAATGGTTTGATGGAGCCAAGAGTCCTGCTTAGGGGCTTGTATTGGTTCTTGATACTTGATATAGTTTAGAGTAGACAAGGGTCTATTGTCCTATACTAGAGTATTGGGCAAGCATAGATCTTTGATTTTTTTTGTGAATGTTAGAGAAGGTCTATTGTCCTATACTAGAGTATTGGGCAAGCATAGATCTTTGATTGTGTAAAGTATCCTTAATTGGGTACAAAAGGCATCCTTCATTGGGGGTGCAATGTGCATGATAGTTTCGAAGTAGTTTTGTAGTAAGACCTTGCAAGATAGTTTGAAATAGTTTTGTGTTATGTGATGATCTTTTGTATTTGTCAAGATAGTTTCGAAGTACTTTGTCTGCAGATGTATGTTTTGTTATACGTGAGTGATTTGTTGTTTTTTCATTTGTGTATTCATTGTTATATGCTTGGTTGAATAGGCTATTTGTTGAGATGGAGGACAATGTTGGATCCAGTGGTACCTCCAATAGAGTCCAAATTTCAAATAGCAGGAAAAAAAAGGCACCTGGGATAGAGTGGCAATATGCAATTAACGTTGGTGATCGATTCATAGATTGGGAGTGTAAGCTATGCCATGCAGTAAAATCAGGTGGGGCGCCTCGACTAAGAGAACACTTTTTAGGCGGACCGAAGAAAAAGTCATGTACCCACCCCTCTGCACCTATAGTGGCCAAACGCATAAGAGAAGAAATTCAAAAGAAAGATTCAAGAAAACATGACACTCCTCCCGTTAATGTATCAAGGCAGCAAGAACACTGTTCTTCTAATCATCAAACTCCCGCTACATCGCCTACTTGTACCCCGAACGGCAATATGCAGCCAGAAAGTAATCTACCCAGTGCATCTTCTTGCAAGCAAAACTTTGACGTAGGAAATATACCCATGCGTCAAACTTCATTGCAAGAAAGCCTACGTCAAGGTCGACTCGATGATGCACAACTCGTCCTTGCTGAAGCGATTTACTTTTCTGGGAGTGCTATGATGATGGTGGACAGTGAGCATTGGAAGAGAGCATGGAAGAAAATTGGTGAGTTTGGACCAGGGTTTTCACCGCCTACGTACCATGCTATGCGAAATGATCTATTAGAGAAATGTTATGCGCAGGTAAAAGAACGTGTACAAAGAATTATTCTTAGCAATATAGAGCTTTCTGGATGTAGTATAGTAAGTGATGGATGGTCTAATGTGCAAAGAAAACCATTAATTAATGTAATGGTTATTTCACCTAGAGGTGAGACTTTCATCCGTGCCGTGGATTCAGCTGGTTCAATCAAAACTGGGGCTTACATTGCTCAAGTTATTAGCACTGTGATAGAGGAAGTGGGTGCCAAAAATGTAGTCCAAGTCGTCATGGACAATGCAAAAAATTATAAAAATGCATCCAGAATCCTACAGCGACAATATCCACATATTTTTCCGGTAGGCTGTAATACTCATAGTTTGAATCTTGTATTAAAAGATTGGTATAAATCTGATGATACCAAATGGTTTGCCTCAATCGTCGACACTGCTCGCCAGCTTGTGAAATTCATGCTCAAGAGACAGAGAGTTTTGGATATGTTTCGACCTCGCATGTCAGTTATGTTAAAGCTTCCAGCGGAGACTAGGTTTTGCACTCACTTTTACACTTTTGAGTCTCTTCTTAGAAATAAAGATGCAGTTTGTGAAACATTTACATGCATGGCATTTCATGACTGGGAGAGCACTCAACTTGAAAAAGTGAAAGAGAAAATCAAAGTCTTGAAGGCAGCGCTTACGAGAAGAAGTTGGTGGAACAGTGTGATGGATGCATACCATGTAATGATGCCTGTTATGTATGCTGTACGAAGCCTTGATCAAAGAGCGCCTAATCTCGGAAAAGCATGGATGCAATGGTGGACTGTCCAGCGGAGTTTGGAGTGTCCTGAGAAATTAGAGCATTCAGTGGTGGAGAAGCAATGGCGTGTACCATTCTCTAGTAGACAAAGAAAAGTTCTGTTGAAGTACTTTCATGCTAGATGGATTGGAGCGCATTCACCACTGCACAGTGCTGCTTACATGTTAGATCCTGAATATTGGAATATGGATTTGATGTCCAACGTTGAGGTGGTGCAAGATTTTTATAAAGTGGTAAACACTTTCTATAATAATGATGATGATCGTGTACAGTGCATAAAGGAGATGACCTCATTTCGATTGAAAGAGGGTTTATTTTCCAACTCCCTTGTTCAACAAATGGCTAAAGAGCAACCTGCATGGAAGTGGTGGATGATGAATGGTGGTGAGCATTATGCTTTATTGCGCAACCTTGCGATGAAGGTTCTAAGTCAGTGCTCTTCAAACTCAGGCTCAGAAAGAAACTGGAGCATGTATAAATATATTCATAGTACTATTCGCAATCGACTTCTTGCGGATCGAGCAGATAAACTTGTTTACATGTACTGCAATGAAAAGATCTTGCGAGACATCGAAAGCGAAGAGTATGAAGAAGATATGCCCAGATGGATGTACAATTGTGAAGATGTAGACGAGAACTTTGATGTTGGACGTACGTTGTGCACCACCCTTGAGATAGAAGACAATTTAGACATTGACTTAGATGAGCTTAATTTAGCAGACGAGAGAGTAAACGGTGAAAGAATTTTGGAGCAAGATACTGACATGGAGGAAGAAGTCACTTCATTAATTTAATAAAAAGTACTTGTACAAATGATCATATTTGGAGAAATTATCAATACAAAAGTAGAACTTGTTTTTCTTAGCTCTCATCTTGAAATAAATTGCGAATTGCACTAGGAGTTGCATCTAAAGGTCCTGGTGGTTTATATTCGCTAGCCATGCCGAACACTGTATAAATACCTTGATTTATTGGGACACTGCACAATGCACATGTGGAAGTATTTTGCATTTGTCTCACTAAACATATTAAGTGGTAGTAGTGTCCACATGGTAGTATATACTGGCCGCTCCACCCATCGAATACTTTGTAACATACAGGACATTGGGGGGTGGAGGAACTTGTAGCCTCAGCAGAAACTCCCACAAGATCAGGATGTATCAAAAAATGAGAGATGTGATTTCCTTGGCGCACAGGAGCAATACGTGAAGAGATGCTCTGCACGTCTTGGCTGATCTTTGTTAGCTGCTCTTGAATTCCTCTATTGGCCGGGGGAGGAGTTGACGCTTGAGTTAATCGGTCAGCTTCTTTCTCCTTCTCTGCTAGCTGTGCCCCTAAGCTTTCTTTGACCTGGTTTAGCTCCAGTCCGGCGCCCTCCACCATAAGAGCAAGTTCTTCTCTTGTGAATGTAACTGTCTCTTCACGTATGTCGTGGGTGTTGACAGTGGCCTCTCTGGAGGCGAAGTCCACTGGAGTTTCCAGTACAAAGTGAGCATATAGCATTTTAGCAAAATACAGTGGAGCGTCGGCGTTATGGAGAGGACGGCCGTACACCTCCAAGAAAATGCGCTCGGCATTAGTTTTGATATCATTGTTAGTGCAACGAGAAATCTTCCATCTTCCCTTCTTTATCTCGCCATCTGGACATGGCCATATTGCCTTTATCATCTCTGTGGTTACCCGTTTGTTTATGTCTTTCCATTGGGCATAAGTTGGATTTGTCCATTTCGATAATCTGCACGCTGTTCTTGTAGCTTCGCGGGCTGTCAGGCCATGTGCAAGGGCCTTCATTCTCTCGTATGCCTTCTTGGCTAACTCCTGATGCTCGTTGGCTTGCGCTTGCTCCATATCTGCATGAACGTAAACGACATTAGGATTTTAATGAACTGTAAAGATCAACGTAAGATAAATTGACCATTGCTCTCAAAATCTTGAAGTCAAACACAACGAGAGGAGATATGTATTGCAAAGACTCGATGAGAAATATCCACTTGACTCCAAAAACACTTCAAACAATGCTCGCACATCAAATTTTAAAGAGAAAACATAAACTTAAACACCAGAAGAGGAGAGAGATATTGCAAAGACCCAATGAAGAGAGAAACAAAATTTTGAAACATTGGACACAATAAATTTTGAAGAGAAACAAAATTTTGAAACATTGGACACATCAAATTCTCAAATTCCTGAAACTTCATCTCTTGATACTGTATCATTACAAAGTCGGGGTGAATGCCACCGATAGCTCTACAAGAGGACGTTGTGCCCTCGTAGGGTCAGTATTTAGTGACCTAAAAAATTCAACTACTTGCAAAATTGATTTTCGCTCATCGCGATTAGGCAGAAACATCCAATTTTTGACTCTATGAATAATAGTATCCATGGTAACTTTGTCATGGGAACTATTATCCATCCACAACTCTTGCACTTTCTTCCAAAAGTCATATAAAGTTTGTAATAAATATCCCAAGGCAAAAACATCAGATGCAGGAGTGTATGCATCTGCCAAAAATGGATCATAAAGCTCTGGGGCTATCCACGGCCGTTTATTTCGCTCTCTGTCTGCGTGGGAGACTGCCTGTGCCACCTTCTCAGGGTTCTTGTCTGCTTCATAAACAAAATTGAGAGACACCCGTTTTTTGGGCGCTCTCAGCAGCAATCCCCAATCGATAATACCTATGCGTGGCTTTAGCTCTTTTGTATAATCCAACACTACATTAAAAGGATGTAGGTCGGTATGTACAATACCTGCCATATGCGCTGCCGCTACACCTTCCACCAGGGCATGCATAATATGTGGCATGTTTATTACTACCTCTTTTATTTTTGAAAGTTCTAGATGACCTAAAGGGATATTATCAGGCGGCGGTTGTCTCCATCCTCGATCCAAACAAAAAATGGCTCTGGTGAACTCACTGAATCTGAAGGGAACCTTCAGTAGAGTATCACCAAGAGCGCCGCCATTAAAGTACGGGAAAATTGTGATCCAAGGAGCCTCTTTTGTAAAGGCAATGCATCGGACAATCGATGGATGTAGCACTTGCATACCCTGCTCTGCCTGGAAGCTCTCGAACTTCGCGCTGCCTTCTCCTTTGTAGTGCTTTCCGCAAAAAGTGATGTGCTCCGGTAAAAATGATATGCCTTTAATTGCATACTCTTTTACTGTTCCAAACACACCGGAGCCTATTGTTCGTCCTTCGTGAAGAGCTTCGTGCGGGATGCCAATAAGATGTGTGCACATAGAATTGTAGATGGTACGATTAATGACACCTGTACCACTTGCATCTGCCTGACTGGACGTTGCAGCGACGTCTTGGGCAATTCGCACTCTTTTCGGGAGGGACTCTGCATCCAACGCCTTCATGCGCTTGCTCTTGGCCCTCTGCTCGCTCCATACAACGTCCCATAACTGTAGACGTTGCATGTTGGCTTCAGGCGGGGCAGCATCTCGAAGATCACTGCACGCTACTCGCATGCTCCCCAAAATGGTTCGTGTTATGTGCTGATGGTTGAAATCTGCTATCTTCTGTCTATCCAGCAGCTCAGCGTTGCCTCCGCTTCGAAGCCGCCGCTGTGCATTTTCCCATATTTGGTCTATGAGATCTCGCATGAGTATCTCAGACTCGTTGATCTTCTTGACGACATCATCAGTACATTGTGATACTGTGATGACCGCTTCAACGCGAATTGCTCGCAGAACAATTTTGCGCTCTTCGGGAGTAAGCATGTTGATCGTCTTCGTAAATCTAGCAAATAACACTAAACATAAAAAAACAAAATATCAAACATTACTGAAATAAACATCAAGCAGACGTGAGAGAACAGCAACAAGTATATCAATATCGTCAATGTTCATACAAAAACGGAATATCAAATAATTTTAATGAACTCAATATCATCCAATACATCATCAAACGTGAGAAAACAGCAATAAGTGTATCATTACTTATCAATGAACAAACAAAAACAGAATATATCAAACATTACTGAACTCAATATCATGCAATACATTATCGAACGTGAGACAACCGCAACAAGCGCATTATTACTTACGAAGTGTATACATTATCGAATGAGAGAGAGAGAGAGAGGGGGAGGAAGAGAGAGAGGTGTGACAGATAGAGAGAGGAAACATTAAATGATATTTTTTATAGTTTTGTGAGTTCCTAAAGAGAGAAAAATAATGTTTTGTAATCCTAAAGCACTCCTCATCTACATACCTATCGTGATAGAGAGAGATGTGAAGTGTATCATGAGAGAGAGAGAGAAAGAGTTGTGAAGTGTATCATTGCGAGAGAGAGAGAGAGAATTGTGAAGTGTATCATGAGAGAGAGAGAGAGAGAGAGGAGAGGAAGAGAGAGTTGTGACAGATAGAGAGAAGAAACATTAAATCACATTTTTAATGTTTTTGGGAGTTCCTAAAGAGAAAAATAATGTATTGTTTTAATTTTTAAGTAAATAGAGGGAGAAAAAAGAAATTATTAAGAAGTATGTATATTTTAAGAGAGAAAAAAAATCATTATCTACACATCTATCGTGTTGTGAAGTGAATCATGAGAGAGATAGAGAAAGAGTTGTGAAGTGTATCATGAGAGAGAGGGGGGTAAGAAGAGAGAGATTCATATTTTTCGAGTTACGAATCACGATATTATAAAATAAAACGGTTAGACAATATGATGTAAACTTTGATCCATGAAATACTAATGCCGCGTTAGCAACCAAGTATCGCATGGATCAAACACAATAAAAACAATACAAGTCAAATCAAACAAATTTACGACATTTATTCGACCGCGTTAACGATCATATGCCGAAATACACAAGCAAATTTACGACACTTTTTCGACTGCGTTAACGATCAAATGCCGCAATATGCAAAAAACATTTTATGCACTAGCGGACGACACCAACTTGCCGTGTTAACGACAAAATGCCGCCCGATTCTATGGGAATACCAATAGGATACGAACACACACTGGCCGCGTTACCGACCATATGTCCGCATTTGACAAAGGGAAGGGAAGGGAAGGTGACATCGCCATAACGATACTATGCTTGCCGCGTTACCGACTAGTACCGCTACGGCGTGCCATACTTACCATAGGACACAGACTAGCCGCGTTACCGACTAAGTGCCCCAGGGTAAGCACCATTCCGAAGAATGGCCTTACACACACACACCAGTCGTGTGGCGGGCCACCCAAATCCTGCCGCGCATTGCGACAATGGGCGGCTGCCCGCACGAACTCACCCACACACACATCCCTCGTGTGGCGGACCACCCACATCTTGCCGCGCATTGCGACAGTGGGCGGCTGCCCGCACGAACACACCCACATACACAAACACACACACAAACACACACACACAAGTTTTTATTACCTGTGTATGCTGTCAGCAATGAAATCCCAAAGGGCCCCCCGGGCCCATATATATAGAAAAATGTACCCCGCCGGGATATGTGACGACCCCGCCGGGGCCCGCCGGGTAAAGCATAAGCCCGGCGGGCCCGCCGGGGTATATCAAAAGCCCGGCGGGATTTTTCCCGGTTACCAGGTCGCTTGCCACCGGCTTTTTTGTGAACATGTTAACATGTGAACATGTTAATAACATGTTCACACATGTTATTAACAAGAAAAATTTTGTGATCACGTGAATATAAAATCCCTGGCTATGACGGAGAGTCAACGGAGGACGTCTCGTGTAGCAAGGTCGACCGAGGTCTTGACCAGCCTCGGTTCGATTTAAATGATGGTGAGCTTCTGGTATAGTGGATGAGGGACCAAGGAAGCGGCCTATGAGTGAAGCGCTAGGTGACCTGCGAAGGAGCCTAGAGGGTGCTGACCATACGGTGCTCGGGCTCTGGGTCACCAAAGATACCCACGCGTGTGTCGAGGAAGAAAATGGAACAAGGAGTTAGAGTTGTTTTCTGAACTCGGGCATGGATCTGGTTGATTGGCCTTGCTGGTCTTCAATAGATGAGTCCAAGGCTCTTTTATATGGATCTGTTGGTTGATCTTGTTGATCTTCAACGGAGAGTCCATCTGGATCTTTCTTATGTGATTATATTTCCTGGTACTATGAACTAGGAACTATCAAAAAGACCCCCGAGTGAACAGGTGGTGAGCGTTCTGGTTGCCAATGATGCCATAGGTACGTTGGGGAAGAAATGAATGTAATACTTGATTATATTTTCGGGTACTATAAGCTATGAACTATCGAAAAGGCTAATGAGTGAGCAGGTGGTGAGCGTTCTGGTGCCAATGATACTATAGGTACACTGATGAAGGAGTGATTGGAAATTAGAATTCAAGCTAGATATTTTGGAGGATTATGATCAGTGATACTATGGTTTCAATTAAATATTATTTTAAACAGAGCTGAATCTGTGAAAAAGGTAATTTCATATTGGGTGTGTAAGTGGTGTGACTATCTTGAACTGTGCTTGAAGCGCCGGCTAGGGGGTCTGTGAACTCTTTTCCCTGGTAGCCAGGGCAAAACATAACCAAATTCCTAAATGGATCCTATCACTACAGTGGTTGGGCGATTGGCTAACCCATGGGATTGGATGGGGTTAGGCTGGACTGATGGATCCCTAAAATGAGACTCAATTTTGTTAAGTTACGATAGTTGAAACTGTAAATCCAGCGGATAACCCTTGTTCCATAGAATCAATAGCTCTGCCTCTTGATGAGGAAAAAAGCATTGGACTCTATGATCCGAGTGCAAGTCTCTTCCTTGGTCTGACCATGAGACTTACGGGTTCGGTCGGATTAGTTTAGTTAGTGAAGACCTTGCCTACGTTAGAATAAAATATCTTAGAGGAATCGCCTATGTCTGCTGGGCGAGGGAAGTTTTTCCGGGTTCGGAAGAACCGAGGGATTAGTCTCTTGTCCGCATATCCATGGGCGAGGCCCGAGTGAGAGGCCCTGCCCGGTGCAAGAAGTGCTACTTCCGCTGCTAGCACCCTAGAATTCGATGCGCGGAGGGGGCAGGGATCTTTCAACTGGTATCAGAGCAAATTGGCTAAAGTGGATTAACCAAGAAGCAAGAAATGAAAAAAAATTATGAAGTACCAGTTAAAAGATTGTAATTGTGTGATGAAATTCATACAAATTGATTTTTAGAATGAAGATTCATAAATTGGAAAGTGGGTCTTTAGATGGAAGTACCCTAATTGTATGGAATCCCTGACTTACTTGAGGCCTAGATATGATGGTATTTACCTTATAGTTCCAAGGACTGTGACTACCCGTATATACCGTGGGTATATCTGCAGCTCTTTACTGACAATATATACGAGTAAATCTAAGACCTTGAAGTTATAAGCAAAAATGCTATCCAGATGATGAATTCGAATGCTGGTTGATATGATTTTTGGATTCTGGTTGAGAATTGATGAATTGATTTGGATTCTGATTGAAAGATGATGATTTCTGAATTCTAAAAGATAAGTTGAATAAAGCCACAATGAGGATGAATGGGGAGAATCCCACTGATGATGTTAGTAACTGGAAGACGATTATGACTTCAGCAAATCACTATGAGATTAGTGGATTGTGTGCTGATAGATTGCTGCTATTTGACCTTTGACCCAGTGGATCTAATTAAGGAATGACAAATTGAGAACTTGCATAATTGAAATTTCCGCGGGGAATGTTCAGATAGAATTTCCGGTCTGATGGACCATTATTGTGTTAAGGATATGAATGTTCTGTATGTTCTGAATGAATTGTTCTTTGATAATGAGTTCTGTATGTTCTTCTTGTAGAAGGTATCTTTATCCCAGGATTCTGTGTGGGTTGACCTGACTATAAGGAACCCCAGAATCAGTTGGATCTTAAAATGAAATCTTGAGTTTATCCTCCTGCTGCGAGATGAGGACATCTCGTAATTTTTTAAGTGGGGTAGGATGTAAGACTCCTCCCTCTAGCTTTTGAGGTGTAAAGGTGTAAGAACATCCCCTTCTGTTCTTGTAATTATTTCCCTCTCTAAAATAGAAGAAAGATCTTGTTTTACCATGTTTTGGTCTAGAGAGAGATAATACAAAATTGAAATATCTTTGGATATAAAAATACTCCTAATGTCTAAAATGGATTCTCCTAAAACAGAAGTTCAAAATAAACTTTCCAATGTGCATTAGGAATTAATTGAAAATGGTATAAGGGTCCTCTACATTTTCAGAAATTTTTAGATTATGGTCCAATTAAAGTTCTAATGGGCCAATTGGATTAATCCAAGTGTTGGGATGAGATAAATCTAAAGAATAAAAGAAATTATCCAAAAATGAGTAAATGCTCACATAAGATGAAGAGTTAACTGAGTACAAGATTTATTAGTTAAAAATTATGAGATATTACTAAAAAAAGGAGATATTTTACAATAATGATGCATTTTTGATACTTTGGTAAGGAAAGGGGGACTCTTCAGGTAGGCGCCTCTTTCACATGTGTGGAAGGATTTTTAATTCAAAAAAATTATGATATTTTTATCTCTCATCTCTCCTGGATCAAACCAAATCAAACAGGGAGCCAAATTGGTCCAAATCTTGTCCAAATTGAGTCAAACTGAACCTGGAAAATTCTAGAACCCAGTTGGACTTGGTTAGTGGCCTCCCTCACCTGTAAAAAGATCCTCAGTCATTTGTAATAAAATATTGGAGCTATACCATGCCAATATTATATTAAAATAATCATATTTACTATAATCCATTAAATTTTTCTCTCTCTGGGGAGCTTGGAGCTCTCTCTCTCTCTCTACAACAACTCTTGGAGTTGCTCTTCTCCTCTTGGTAGACTAATTGATTGGTCGGGGGCTTCACTCCAATTAGAGAATCAAGCCAAACTTGGAGGTAAAATTATTTTTTATTGTTTTTTTCAATTTTCTCAATGACTTTCTTCTTCTCAACCCCTCTCAAGCTTGAGAAACTTTCAAAATGATTGTTTTAATTCAAATCAAGCTTTCCCTAAAAATCTTAATATTTAATTAAGAGAAAGTTAATCTTTATGCTTAATTGTAATGCTTTCTTTAAGTAAATCTATCTATCTAAAAGAGTAGCCATCTTTATGGCTAAATCCCTTGGAAAAGGATGCTTCTCAATGATAGTCTCTTAATTCAAAGCTAAACTCTAGGCTTGTAAGCTAGAGATTAAGAAAATGATATTTTCATGATTTTGTGCTATTAAAATAATAGTAAATTCTTTTAGATTATTATGAGTAGTTAAAAAATACTCTAATTCATTCTAAATGAGAAATGTATTATCCTAACAAATTGGGAAAAGAGGAATGTTGAAATTACATCAATCTAGTGGGATAATCATAGTTATGTTTAATTTTATGGTTAAAATTATGATTTAAATTCATAGTTTGATTTTAAGCATAAAAGAGGAACTACTATCCTATTTTCATTACAAGCTTTTATTTTTTAGAAAAAAATAGAGAATTATCAGTAATAGCAGCGAAACTATGGCAAAATTTTTAAAAAATAATACATAGCTTATTTTTATGTAAATGCTAAAAGAGGACTTCCTATCATATTCTAGGATTGGACATCCAATGCAAAAAGAATAGTTTTCATCATATTCATGAGAAATAATTTTTTTGTAATTATGCATAATTAATTGATTATGAGAAAAGAGTAAATTTTGGTAAATTTTTTTTATGCAAAAAGAGAAATTCCCATGATATTTGAGATCCAAGTAATTAAATGGTAAAAGCGGAATTTTTGGCATAATTCAAATTATGAGTATTTATCAAAAGTGGAATTTTGAGCATTATTAATTTTATTGAGAAATATGGGTAGAATTGATTTTTGTAAATCCCATGAATGTTTTACTCAAAAGAAGAATATTGAATATATTTCACTTGAGAAATTTGAGAAAGAATATGAAAATATCCATCGAGAAAAAGTACCTTTAACTAGGCCGAGCAATTGGCAGAAACTTAGAAAAGTCCCATCGGTATCAAAAGTAGAAAACAGTACTAAAAGTGGATGTGATAAGATGTGATGTAGAGCCAAATGAATGTAAATCAATGTGACGGGATGTAAATGGATGCCATGTGATTAGATGAGATATGAATGTGATAAGATGTAAACGTGATATGATAAGATGTGAATGTGACGTGATAAGATATGAATATGATGTGATAAGATGTGAATGCGATGTGAGTGGATGTGATGAGATGTGGATGACATGTGATGTGATGTAAATGGATATGGATGTGGATGAGATGAGATGTGAATGAGATGTGATGATATGTGAATGGGTGTGATGTGACGTAAATGGGTGAGAATGAGATGTGAAGTGATAGAAATTCATGTGAATGAATGGATGGATGTGGATAGATGTGAATGTGAATGAATGGATGGATGTGGATGAATGTGATGAGATGTGAATGGATGTGATGAGATGTGGATAGATGTGAACGTGAATGAATGGATGGATGTGAATGAATGTGATGAGATGTGAATGGATGTGATGAGATATGGATAGATGTGGATGTGATGTGATATGGATGGAATGAATGTGATGTGATAAGGATAGATGTGGATGGAATATATGTGATGTGATGTGGATGCAATGAATATGATGGATGTGAATGGGTGTGATGAGATGTGAATGGGTGTAATGAGATATGAATGGATGTGAATGGATGAAATGAGATATGAATGGATGTGAATGTGATGTGATGATATTTGAATGGATGCGATGAGATGTGAATGAATGTGAATGTGATGTGATGATATTTGAATGGATATGATGTGATGTGAATATGATATGATGAGTTGTAAATGGATGTGAATATGATGTGATGAGACATGAATGGATGAGATGTGATGTGGATGGATGTGATGTGATGAGATGTGGATCATCTGAATGAATATAAATGGATGTGATGTGATGGATGAGATGTAAGGTGAATGGATGAGATGTGATGTGGATCTAGGTAGATGTGAATGGATGAGATGTGATGTGAATGGATGTGATGTGATGTGATGTGGATTGGGATAGATGTGAATGGATGAGATGTGATGAGGATGGATGTGACGTGATGTGATGAGGATAGATGTGATGAGATGTAATATGATGTGATTGGATGAGAATGGATGAAGACGATGGGAATACATATGACTGGATGTGGAATAAGCAATGTGAATTGATGTAGAAGAATGTGGAATAACGAGAAATGATGTGGAAAGATGGGATCAAAAACTAATACTAATGCAAGGGAGAGTAGAGAAGAACATCAAGTCGAAGACATAGATTTTCCCATCAATCATTACTCCACCCCTCTTAGACATAGATTTCCCCATCAATCATCATTACTCCACCCCTCTTAGGCTCTCTGATGGCGGCTGGTCACGCTCAACTTTCACTTTTGTCACGCTCGACTTTGGAGAAGGGGGAGCTACCACGTGGTTGTGCTGAAAGCCTACCACGTACCACGTCATAAGGTTTTTTTGGGCCCAAATTAAATGAACTTTTAAATATAGGGAGTTTCAGTGTGCATTTAGGTAATTACTAGTATGGGACTTGCTCAATGCTGCGGCATTGTTTCGAATGACGTATATATCTGTTCAATTTATGTGTTTTTCTACTAGGAGTGAACTTTTTCTCATACATGAACCCAAGCATGTTAGCTTCTCCTTTTTGCAAATTTCAAAATTTTGGCTCCTCTTTCTCATGCCACCTTTTAGCTTCTCATCAGGCACTTGTAACATTCAGTTAATAGATGAGTTTTTTAATTGGCTGAAAAATCGAGCGGCGAAAGTTTACGGAACAAATAATCGTGAAACAACTGGACGGCAGGAGGGAGGCGCGACTGTTGGGGGACGAAACGTTCAGAAAGTAGTGAATCATATGATTAGGATTGTTTTGCAGATCTGCAGCATCGTGTGGAGCGCAACAAAATGGAGGAGATCGCAGCAGGAGCAGGAGGAGCCGCTGCCGATCCAGCGTCGACGACATCACAAGTCAATGCGCCAGCAGGCACGCGCCCACTAGCCATAGCAGCATGCCGCATATGATGATCTGGCCTGCCTAACTCCGCCAGCCATATTCCACCGGAAAACCAAGTGTATATATTGTATAGGGAAGTCTTTGCCCTTGTTTAATAATACTGCATATTCACAATATCAGACGTCGAGTTGGATGGCGCAGATGATGTGCCCTTGCAGGGAGCCGATGAAGCAGCAGCAGCAGCAGCAAGGGACTCGGAGCACCGCGTACAGCTTGGCGCAGCGCCGCCAGCTACTACCCCCGCACACGCAGATCCACATCAGGTTATATTCTCCTCCAAAGGCTAATATAATAACGTAAAGCTCATGCATGTATTATATATACGCAGCTGCACACCTTTTGTATAATGTACACAGACCACGGCTGATGAAACGGAGGCACAGATGAAGAAATCAATGCCAGTTCGACAGTATTTGGTAACACGCAAGCGCTAATTGCAATTGTCTTTGTTTATGAACATACGAGAGCTGATTCGATATAACTAATTCCATGCTGATCATGCTCACAGGAAAGCACAGTTGTGCCTATTCTACTGGAAGGACTTCAGAAGCTTGTGCTTGAAAGGTAATTCGCAACCTTGCACGTGCATAACAGTTTTCTTGTACAAGGATTTCTGAATGCGTTGCCGGGGTTACGTTACGCAGGCCCAGCGATCCGATCGACTTCTTGGTCGGTTACTTATCTCAAAATAACCCTCGAAGAGTTAAATCAGTGCCGCCGGGCCCTGTTGAACCAGCGCCACCCATGAATAATGATCCCTCCACTGCAAATCCAGCGCCCAAGGATCGAACTAGTTTTGCCTCCACCCCAAATTCAGCGCCCAATGGCAGTGGAACAAGTATCGCCTCCATTGCGCCCATTAACGATCGAACTAGTATCAATTCCACTGCGAATTCAGCGCCCAGTAACGATATCACGTCTACTGCGAATTCAGCGCCCAAGGATCGAGCTAGTATATTCAACACTGCAGCAGCAACAGCCGCCGAACCGGCCAATCTAGATGCTAAGGTACCCGATGCAAACACTAACGAAGCTGCTTCTGCAGTGCCATCAGGCCCATAATCCAGATATTGCATAATAGATCGTGGTATCCCATGAATTTTCTTCTCCCTTTGGAATAGTCCATGAAAATTAATAAATACTTAATAGCAGCCAACATTTGCAAGAAATGTTTATTCGTTAATTAGTTTGAGAATTGCGAAAACATAAAAAACCGATTAAGGCGAGGATGTTCTAAGGTTTCTAAAGCTTCTATATTTTACATGCAATATGAATGAGAGTAAAACTTTGAATGCATCATTTTTAAACTCCCGTTGGAACGTGCTTTGAATAGTGCATCGTTTCTGTATTGTAACTCCCATTGAACCTTCTCTATCTCTCTCTCCCTCTCTCCCGACCTTAATACCTCTCTCCCATATAGTGTGTGTAATAAAAGAGGACCCTTGCACTACCTTTCTACCACCCACAAAGTGGAGCAGATTGGTTAACGTGAGGGCCCTTATAAAGGCCACTATCCAACGTTGGTCGTATATGCCCTCGTGTTGCATTCTACCGACGTTAATACCTCTCTCTCTCTCTCTCTCTCTCTCTTCTTACACATACACACACACACACGAAACAATGTAACTACCTCACCAGAAGCAGATGATTTTATCTCTATGTCTTGAAGTGGTAAGGGTTGGACATCTCAACAAACTAAAAACTGGAAAATAGCTATGGCTTTTAATCACCGCCAGTGGGCTTTCAAAATCCAAGGTTTTGGTGCTTCTCAAGCAAGTGTTTCAAGATTGTTCTTGTATGAAATCATATCTTCTCTCGTAGCTTTTTAGCACTCGTTCAGATGGTTTTTGCGACGGTTTAAATGGAGTGATCATAAAGCTGAGATTTGGGATAATCACTTTGGATTAATATAAGATTAAGGAGATAATCTCATACAAATGACCATGATACCTAAGTGATTTAGCCTTTCACCAAAGGATGGAAATAACCTTTCATAAGCCAAGGTATGAAAGCCATGAGTGTCCAAGAGTCAAAAGGACCAAATATCATAATATGTCCAAAAGATACCATAGTGGTCCATGAGCCCTCTTTTATACTTGAGCCCATGACCATGGTCATCTAAAGTTGTTAATTCATTACAAACCATCGCCTTCTATAATGATTTCATCCTCGAAATCAAAGGGTGGTCATGCAAAAATTAAACATATACAAAAGGCTATGTATGAAAGCCAAAAATCATGACATAAGCCATTGTCATATGGAAGACCCCAAATACCATAACATGAATAGGATAACCCCCATGGTCAAATAGAAAGGATGAAAGCCTCTCGTTGATGATGAAGCCAAGCAATCTCCCACCTGGATCAAATGGCCAATGTCAAAAATCATCATCAGAGGAGGCAAGGCTAAGTATGTATCCTCTCGAATCAAATGGAAAATTTTATAAAGGACCATCATCTATGACAAAGATAGTCATGTGCTCTCTATCAAAATTACATTCCAAATGGCACAAAGCACGTCCAAAAGTGAATGCCCCAATTGCATAAACCATCACCTCTCGACATCCACAATGTCCAAAGATACACACCTTATAGCTAATATCCGTATGAGCATAGGTATGATCATGATCATCCCATAGACTCTCCATAGGTGTCACTCCCTTGGTTTCATCCTCTATGCAATGAGCATAGAACCTGCCAATCTCCCTTGCATTAGCAGAATTGCCATAGACATCACTTAAGTATAAGGCATCTCCAATAAGAGTGTGTAAAGCAGCAATGTAATGCACATAGCTATGATCAACATAGACTAAATCCTCGGTGCATCATCATCACACTGTATGTGTAATCCTCCGTAGTGTCCCAAGTGTGATTCTCAAATTTAACATAGGCACAACCCCCCGTCAATACAAGGCATCCACACATCAAGTGGTCTCATAAAGCTCACAATCATAAACCTTCCAATTTGAACTCGAAAAAGCATCATAAGTTGGATTCACCATTGTAGTCCACAGACCAACCATCAATGCGTGACCAACACTATCTATAGGTGAATCCAAGGCACGCGCCATTTCTGAGCGCAGGGTAGGTGGAAGCATCACCTCTGTGAGACTCAAGGCGCCTGAGCATAGGTGGAAGAAGCACACCATTTTTGGTTGCTGTTGGTGAGCGCAGGGTAGGCAGAAGAAGGTGAGCGTCTCACACATCAAGCTACAGCAGTACAGTGCAGGCAGGTGGTTCTCTTGCTCAACGTTTCATCAGCGCAGCACATCACTGAGTTTTCTCAAGCAAGCTTTGAGCGTAAGCAGAAGAAGGCGCAACACAGAAGCAAGCTTCATCGCCTCTGTGAGGCTCTGCGCATCATAGGCTCCACGCAACTATGACGCAAGAACATTTCCACAAGATGGTGCAGAACACGACAAAATCGCTGCAGCATCTTCATTCAACGAGTGTTTAGCCCCATTGCTTCAGAAGCTCAGCCAGCAACACAACCAGCATTACAGTTCGTATAAATGGCATCTCAGCCATAAACGTTTCATCACACGCAGCTCAACTACGATGGTGGACAGTTTTTTTAAATTTTTAACTCAGGAAACAACAAGGAGACGTTCAAGCAAAGTAGACATTTAGTTATTTTCTTTCTTTCTCTACAGAGCAGCGTCAAGCCAACAGGGATCACAGAGCTTTCAGAAAGCTCTCAACTTTTGTGGAAGAAACTACTGTCGCTAGCCAGAGGGAAGTAGGAGAAAAAAAAGGGTTCCCATATTTCACACAGTTGATTTTTTTTTTTCCACACCCTATTTTACCTTGGATTCTCTTGGCCATTCCAAACTGCGGGCAGCCATAGTACTCATACACAATCTCCACTTCCTTGTCCATCCATATTATATTGGGCACCTAGACTCCTACACTTTTGGTCCCCTCTTAGTGGCTGCCAATTATCCTTAGCTTGCCGTAGTTCCTTGCCCATTGTCCACATTTTCATTTCATTTACGAGCACCTTACCTCACGAAGGTTAGCGTTCATACACTTCATTTTTTTTTTTTGCCTTGTTCATATGCTTTGAGTGTCGTGGAGGAGTTTCATGTGAGTGTGACCGATTTGGTACATTTTGGGCGTTCACATGCTATGGGCCATTTTATTGTATTTTGGGCGTGTACGTGCACACTTTGGGCCATCTTAGTGTATTTTAGGTGTTCATGTGCACACTTTGGGTCATTTTAGTGCATTTTGGGCGTTCACGTGCGCACTTTGGGCCATTTAGGTATATTTTGAGTATTCACGTGTACATTTTAGGCCATTTAGTATATTTTGGGTATTCACACGTGCATCTTAGCCCTTGTTCATGCACGATTGGTCATTTTGAGCATATTGGCGCTTTTCCACACGCAGTGTGAGCTTCTTGAGCACATTTAGAGGTATTTCTACACTTTCGGGATTTGGCGGGACGACATGAGTTCCCATTACTACTTCTACCCTGCCTACGATCGTCGTGCTCTTCGTCGTCAACATCACGATGTCTCCATCCCAGAGCCTGATCGTGCGATATCTGCTTGTATCCTATCATTCTTGCTTCATCGTTGTTATCTTGATTTGCCATTTCAGGTGAGGAGTTACATATCATTTGTCGAGTTCATACATACATTTGGCACATTGCGGCTTCGACCTCTAGATCCTTCTTCACTGACATCATGCTATGATGACACATCATATTCATGTCACATATGGATGTTTGAGCTTCAGATGTTATTACCTAGCCAATGTAGACATTTATTTGATGAGGAGGATGTTTGTGCTAGATGGTCTAGACGTTCTACACATGGTGATTTTGTTGAGGATCTATGTGGATATCTTTATATGGATGGTTCGGCATTGATTGCATGGGAGGATATATGTGGGGATTTGATTGAGTGCCCTACATTTGTGAGTAGAGATGATTATATACCTGAGGATGGATATCATTATGACATGCATTCAATGGATGATGAGGAGGATGGTGATGATGATCATGATGATGATGATGATATTGATGATGATATTGATGTTGATACTATCGTCTGATGGTGACCAAACTTTGCGAGCATATGGGGGGGAGAACTAAGAGACTTGAAAAACCCACACTAGGTTTTAATTGATAACCTAAACATCGTCTGATGGTGACCAAACTTTTTGAGCATGTGGGAGAGGTCCCTCCCCATATGCTCGCAAACTTTGGTCACCATCGGAGCATACTTGGATATGATGGCATGGGGAAGAGCAGGATTTTCCATGGCCTCTCAAGCACTAAGAGACTTGAAAAATCTACACTGGGTGCTAATTGATAACCCAAACATCATCCGATGGTGACCAAACTTTATGAGCATGTGGGGGGGGGGGTCATGCTCGCAAAGTTTGGTCACCATCGGAGCATGTTTGGGTACGATGACATGGGGAAGAGCGGGATTTCCCATGGCCTCTTGAGTACTAAGAGACTTGAGAAATCCGCACGTTGACACTAATTGATAACCTAAACATTTTCCAATGGTGGTGAGCAAACTTTGTGAGCATGTGGGGGGGGTCCCCCCCATGCTCGCAAAATTTGGTTATCATCGACGAACAATGTTTAGGTATGATGGCATAGGAAAGAGTAGGATTTTCCATGGCCTCTGAAGCACTAAGAGACTTGAAAAATCCGCATTGATGCTAATTTATAATCCAATGGTGACCAAACTTCGCGAGACATGCTCGCAAAGTTTGGTCACCATCGGATGATGTTTGAGTATGATGGCATGGGGAAGAGCAAGATTTTCAACAAACAATATGATAGCCAAAGTGTTAAAAAAATCCCTGGGCACTAATTGATAACCCAAACATGCTTTGATGGTGACCAAACTTTGCGATCATGTGGGGGGGAACCCCCCTCCACATGCTTGCAACATTTGGTCACCAAATCGGACGATGTTTGCGTCCAATGGCATGGGGAAGAGCGGGATTTTCAACAACCAATATGATAGCCAAAGTTTTAAAAAATCCATAAACCATGAACATCAAAACTAAAATGAAATGATCCTCCTCAATAAAGATAAAACTCATAAGATATAAACATCAACTAAGCACATCAGAATATGAGCTAACCCAGCTATGCTGGGTTTAGCCACTAACTCAATAGATCAAGGCATAATGAAAATGATCTACCCCAGCTAGTCTAAGGTTAGTCACTGCTGCCAATAAATCTAAGTACAATGTAAGTGAGCTAACCCAGCTAGTCTGAGTTTAGTCACTATGAACGGGTATCCAATCAATATCACCATCTATGATTGGTGGTCGACGTGCATGTCGAGGCTGTTGTGTGTACGTCGAGGAGGCTATGCTGGCTATGGGGGTCATCAAATATTTATGGGGAGGTCTGTCTCAAAGGCAGGATCATAAGCTGGTGTTGGTGTACTCGAGAGTTCATGAGTCCCATAAGCTGCTACAACCCTCTCCCTCTCTCTACGTCGTGCTATTGCAAGACATATCTATTTGTAAACCCAAAATCTATAATCAGCAATGGTATGTGCCTGCCACACTCTGTGTGTAAGCTCCTCTACTGTAAGGACACGTTGGTCATGTGAAGCAGCATTGCTGCCAGCACCATCACCCGATGTGCCACTGGGACCAGCACACCCACACGCTTGTGTGGTGTGAGGCAGCTCTCCTGAAGGAATCTCTGGTATCCATCAAACTCATGTGCACTTCACTCAATTTCTGAAGGTACCTCAGGTTCCTGATCTCTGTGTCATCGGCGGCATTGAAACCTAAGTCACTAGCTGATGTAAAATCACGAGCCCTGCCAGTCCTAGCATCGACTCGAGCGAAACCTCAATGAAGATTATCAATGCCGAGAACTCTATATGTTGCTAGGTCGACTCGTGCTCTCGGCAAGAGGGACATGCCGAGAAATGTACTACCTCCTGGGTGATGTAGGACAAATGGAAAAAATGTCCACATCCCAGAGCATATCCACTAGTATTGTCGATGTCCTCGAGGCACAAAGTGCAGCCAGGCGTTGCAGAGAAATGGTGGTGCATCTTGAGGGAGAGGTCGCCGGAAAACCTTCGTAACAAGATCATGCAGCATCAACTACTTTGGAGACCTGCGAAACTCCCAAGCATGCAGGATCAACTGTTGTGCGCCCTGTGCTGTGCAATCCTCTCCATGATCATATGTTTCTTTGCTTCTAGCTCTACCACTCTCTCTCTCAGTCCTGGCCTACTCAAAAAGTAAAGCATACAAAATATTGATTAATCTCTCTAATTAGGTATTACTTAAAGAAATTTATAACTTAGACCTTAATTATAACTCTTTTACATACAAGAGAGACTTGCCTGGTGGATGTCAATCTCTCTTGCATGGCACGCCTCTATAGTGGTTGCCTCTATCCTCCTGCAATACTGCTCTAAGAGAATTGATCTCTGCTCTCGACTTTAGCAACTCCTAT
Organism: Cibotium barometz; assembly: GCF_041138505.1. Lineage (NCBI taxonomy): Eukaryota > Viridiplantae > Streptophyta > Polypodiopsida > Cyatheales > Cibotiaceae > Cibotium > Cibotium barometz. The sequence continues at coordinate 21,566,740 of NC_141108.1, read as the reverse complement.
GTGAGTCTCTCACTCATAGATGTGGGACCTTACGTGACACAATCAACCACCAATAATTTTAAAAATATAGAAAAGTAGATATAAATATGTAAACAAACGACTATGAAAAACCTAAAAAAGCAATGAATATGTACAAGTACCTCAACATCTATCGGTATCGATCGTGAAAATAGGCGTGCCACGTGCTGGATGCTCTCAGTGGTACTCCGCACGTCAATCCCCACGTGAGTGCGCCTAGTGCCTCGATAGTAGACAAAGGTACAAACGAAGGATTTGTAGTAGCAAAACTACACGAAGGATTTGTAGCAGCAAAACTACACGAAGGGCTGGTAGAAGCAGCCTCCCCTAGTCCTGGAGATGACCTCAACCAGCACCGCCACCTAACCGATGGGTGGCTGGTGTAGTCAACCTACTCCCCTAAGACAAACTCTGCATATAACTACTTTGTGAAGTAGATGGGGATCTGGCAGTTGTTTGGCATCCTCCCATATGCGGCAACATATCAACTACGGATATGTGCCGCCATACGAGGATGCGAACACTGCGAAATAGCAAGGGGCTTCCGTGCCCCAGGATGCATCCCCCATGGATATCAAGGAAAAGGTCCAAGTATGCTCCATCCCTAAAATTACCAAGCTCACACACTTGATGATATGTCAAGCCATGTGTGATATTGGAGCAATACGGTGATATACTATCCACTCATCTACATAAACAACATCATGAAGGCCACGAAGGGATGAGAGAATCACCTCCAAGTCCGACACGATATATAATGTAGATGGTGTGTCTTTAGCACTACTATGGATAGTCGCTAACTCACGGTCTATCTTTGCGATATCTCTACGATGAGGTCCACAATAGACAAGCAGCCCTCCTCACGTGACTCCATGTTAGACCCTATGCCTAACACAGATAGGCAGACCGATGTGAAAGGCTAATGTGAAAGGTCCAATGCTTAGTGCGCTAAGAAAATATTAATCTAGTACTAATGAAGCTCTAAAACACCACTAATGATGGATTCAAAGCCCACTAATTGTGCTTCAATCCAAGAGATAAAGGAGAGTGAAAACGGTGTGAGATAATGAGGGGGAAAAAACTTAACGGTTCTATAGTCTCGATCGAGGTTCAATGGCATACATTTTAGGGTTTGCAAGATGAACGACTTGGATGTATGCGTGGTTTTAGGGTTGGTAAAACTAACGGCCACAATGTTCACTTGATTTTAGGGTTGATTAAATAAACAGCTTTGATTTGTCATGGTATCTCGATCGAGATAAATGGATGGCTTCGATTTTGACTACGTATCTCGATCGAGATACATTGGTGGACGGTCCCAATTCGACTACATATCTCGACCGAGATATGTCAATAGCTGGGATCGCATCTTGAAATGGAGGTTAATGGACGGCTTGGATTATATTAACTTATATCGATCGAGATATTTCTATGGCTTTGATTGTATCTTGTTATCTCGATGATCGAGATATATGAACATATGAGATCGCATCTCCATATCTCGATCAAGATACATTAATGGTCGAGATTACATCTCCATATCTTGTTCAAGATACGTGCACAATGGAGATGGCATTACTGGTTATGCTAAATGTACATCCGACAGGGCCAGTCAAGGGGGATCCATTGTGGCATTATTGACGTGGATTCGAGTGGCCTACATATCTTGATCGAGATAGCGAGGTGGTGGTGATATGTATTAGTGACATGGATTGTGACTTCCCTTTTGAGCCTGTTGCATAGCGGTTGTTGATATCTTGAATCGAGATATAGGGCTTTTGGATCGGGGAGGGACGTTTCATGTTTTTATTGATGGTGTTATCTCGATCTAGATACTCCACCCAAGAGTTTTTCTCGTTGTGTCGATGCCCTGTTTTATGAGAGAGTGAACAAAAGTGAGTACCCTCACCTTGCAACCACCCTGCCACCACCATTCTTCCCTTCATGATTACAGACTTGAGGTTGACTCATGGGTTGGAGCAACCTTTCTTCCTCCATAACTCCCATCTGTGTGACCATGGTGTCAAATTTGGAGTTCAAAGTGTAGTTGATAGAATCCAACTTCTCCATAAAAAAGGTTTGAAGTCAAGTTGATCCACTAGTAGTTGGAGGGCGTCATTCGATGTGGGTTGCGAGGCTTGAGGGTTCTACTTTTATGAGCACTCCTCTTCAAACTCCCTTGAGGCTTGACCCATAGTGTCATAATCATTCATATCCCTCAATCCAAGGCTTACAAGGTACCTTGGATTTGGCCCTCTTTTGAAACCCATTTTTAAAGGGGGGCTTCACATTAGGGGAAATTCGGGCTCCAAATGGGTCCTTTAAGGGCTTTCTCTCTCCTCTTGGAATCCCCAAAAAGTGTAAAAATAATATTATTATATTGGGTTTCTCTCTCTTCTTTTCGAATCTAAATTTGCCTTCTTCAATGCTTATTTTATTCTAATGTTTTTAAATTCTACGTAACTTCAACCACTACGAGTCGAAATTCATAAATGTGAAAAGCTTGTACTCTTTAAAGTAAGAAAACAAGTACGAGGATATTTTCGACATTTGTAACTATGCAACTATATTTCTGACATAAGTACAACATGGAATTAGAAGATGTTGATTGGAAATAGGGATATTTTTAAAAATAACTTGAATATATCTTTGGAAGTGAACTTAGTATCATGAAAAGCGCTTTTTTTCTAGCGTAATTAAACACACTTAAGTTCTATTCTAGTGCATTTTCATGAAGTTATGGTGGTTGTCGTTGGGCGAGTTTTCCTAATTCAATAGCCAATCTTCTCCATTTGAATTTCCCTCCATTCAAATCTTCAATCTCTCAAGGAAGCCTATAAGCTTTTTCCTAAATCTCCTCTTTCTTCACATACTATTTATGCATGGAAAACAATGAAGAGAGATTTGGCTTTCTGGTACCTTCAAGTTGAACCAAAAAGTCATATTTGCCTTCGTTGATTTTCTATACTCGATTATTTTGCTACCAAGAAGTGTTGCTACAGTGCTCAATGGAGGTATGGCATTAATTTTTATGTTATTTAAAACGCAAACTTGTCTAAAATTAATGATAATGTTTTACTGCACCATATATTTTTGCAAAGAAAGGAGTTAGTTACAATTTTAATATTGTTTTGTGGTCTGTTGAACATCAGAGATAATTCTAAGAAGTGATGTATACATGTGGACCTGGATGATGAGTATGCTCCTCTCTATAAGAGAACAAAGGCTTCTAAGGTCAACCTTTATGCAATGCAACAAGCCAGGGAGTTAGGGTGAAAGCATGTTAATATATGGGTGGAAGGATCAATTTACCCACCCGGATCCTTTGACCCAACAACCACCTAAATTTTCAGGCCTAACTTCTTTGATCAAATATGTTTGTGAGGGCAATGCTGACTTGCTTGGTTACACAACAAGGCTTGCTGGTCAGGTGCAAAGCATTTGGATATCGTCAACAAAGGATGCTAATGATGAAGGAAGCTCAGATCGAGCAGTTAAATTCTTGATTGTCTAACAAGGATAATGAATACAATGAGTTGGTAGAAGTTGTTCATTCTCAGCATTTGTAGAACCATGAATTGGATCAAAAAGAAAAGGATCTAGAGGCCCAAAACAATAAATTAGAAGGGGTGTTAGAGAAGACAGTCAAACATGCGCCCACCTCTAATTTAGATGCATGTGAACGAGTAAGAGAACAAAGGCCACTTACTGCATTGTCAAAAAATAGTAGAAACTACAATAGCTGTGTACGTACCGAGACTGATAAGCTAAAGAACTTTAAACAAGATAGTGGAGCACTCTCAAAAGTCTTCTCAAAACAGATGGTGAAGACTACACTTTCTCATTCAAAGTTCAAAACAATTAGTGATGATCTCGTGCATGCATGATTGCAAGATGTGAAGAATGCATTTACTACAACTGAAGCTCAAGGTATTTGTGACAAAATTGGTTTCAGTAGAGAATCCTATGCAATGATCTACATACAAATGGATGCAGGTTTTAAGTCCATGCTGCAAAACAAAAGGGTAACTCTGCTATCATGCCGTTATAGTGTCAAAAAAGTAAGGCAACAATTGAATAACAATTTCCTTGAACTCATTGGTGAGCCGAAACACATAGTTCACTCACATGTATTCAAGCATTGTGCTAAAGAAGTGACCTTCGATCTGAATCCAAACAATAATTTTATCTTGGCTATGTGCAAATTGCAAGTTGCAATGGTGAAGTTCTATGATATGTCTGTTCAAGAATGTGGTGGCACATTGAAATTTGTACTAAAACTTGATGAGAGTAAAATTGTAAAGAATCAAAAGATAGAAAGAGTAAGTTTGACATTGATGAGGGCATTGGATCCTTCCATAAAGCCAAGTGATCCTCAGTACTTTAGTGTTCAATATAAAAATGAAATCTAGTGGCTTGTGATTGGGTTTTGGATCATGTGTATGTACGCAAGGACTCACAAATCTTGAAGATTGATCTAAGAGCATGGAAAGCACACCCCATGGAAGGGCAATTGATGGGTAATGATTCGGTCACAACAACAGAACAAACCACATCCATACATATATGCCAACCTAAAGAGGGGGAAACCAAGGATGAGGAGGAAATAAGAATGTATGTGGCACTACCTCCCTCGGACTTCAGCAAAAATTGGATGCATGTGTTGGCAACCATTAATGTAATGCAACCCAAGGGAACCCAGTATATGGAATCACGGACCGTCCCCACCACAACTTCCATCTGCATGGTTAATTGGTAAACCATGGATGAGGAATCAGGAGGGGAGACATCAAGTACAGAAGAAATTGTGGCACGAAGCCGTACTAGTGCTCAACGCCTCAGACGATGGCGGAGATAGAAACGGTACCTAGCCCGACGAAATGCCCTGTTACTATGAACAGACCTACGTATGCCCAATGGTTAAGATACCTTGAGGCTACAAAGGTACATGATGAATTCTCAAAGGACTGGGGCGAGGAGTTGAGTAAAATATCATTGGAAGGGAGGCACAAACAGAGAACCACCCTTCAAGAAACCGATGCACCCAAGCTTACAAAAGCACGGTGCCGAAAACGCAACAAGGCCCTAGCATTCGCCTTACAAGGAAATGAAAGGGGTACTGTCGAAGGTAGTACAACATACGATTCCAATCATGGGAGGGACCAACCATACCAGATGAATCCTAAGTATGCAACTGTAACCTTTCAACGATGATTGATGTGCACAGCTTTTAAGGACTACTTGCAAAAGTGGTTGGAGGTGTTCATTGATGATCTATGTGCACATTCTCGATGGGAAGATCATCTGGCCTGCTTGAGGAAATGCCAGTTCTGGCATGGTGTGATATTGGGACACGTAGTCTCAAAGAATGGTATATCCACTAATGATAGCAAGGTCAAACTAATCTTGGAGCTACCACCGCGCCCACCAACTACAAGGGAGTGCAAAGGTTTACGGGTCATGTGGGGTATTATCGACGCTTCATCATTTTTTATGCTAAGATAGCCAGACCCTTGTACAAACTTCTCATTATATTTGAGTGGACTGAGGAGTGTCAAGAGGCTTATGATCGTCTGAAGCAACCTTGGCAAGAGCGTCTATTTTGACCCCCCAATTAGTATCTCATATTTCACATACACATCGATGCATCAAATTTTGCTTTGGTTGCATGCTAGCCCACCAACGTGATGAGTTTAAATTGGACTATCCAGTTTGCTTCGCTAGTCGTCAATTGAATGATGTAGAGGTGAACTACACCACTACAGAGAGAGAAGGATTGGCCATCATCTACACCATCAAGAAATATCGACATAATCTCTTGGCCAACAAATTCATATTTTTTGTAGACCATCAAGCCTTACTATATCTAGTGAATAAACCTTGCACCACGGGAAGAATCACCTGGTGGCTACTATTGTTATTGGAATTCGACTTCACCGTCACAGCGGGAACACGACATGTATTGGCCGACCACTTGTCTAGAATTCCAAATGGAGAACCACTGGTGTCGATGATGACCTTCTTGATGCTTGTTTATTCAAGTTGGATATGGTACCTGAGTGGAGCGAAGAGATCTCAGAGTATCTGGCTTATGGTTTTCCACAGGAGGACATACCCTTGAACAAGGATAAGATGCGACGGCTTATCAAGCTTACGGCACATATCAATTGATTTGCGGGAGAACTATATAGGCTAGGTAAAGACGATGTGCTCAAACGGTGCATAAGAGAGGATGAATTCGTAACCATACTGGAAGAACCTCATTAAGGGATAGCAAGCAGGCATTTCACTGGAAAAATTAGAAAGTGCTTCAAGCTGGACTCTTGTGGCCTATGTTATTCGGGGATGCCATAGAGTTTATCAAACGATGTAAGGAATGTCAACGTTTTTCTATTCCACAATAGAAGGACAAGATGCCGCTAACCCCCATCATCGTAAAGCAACCATTTGAGAAATGGGGGATAGATTTTGTGGGGCCGATTAGTCCAGCGGCACATCCATCCCAAGCCTGGTACATAATCATGGCTACGGACTGTTTCACGAAGTGGGCAGAAGCCAGGGCTTCAAAGAAAGCTGACGCGCGAACAACTGTAAAATTTGTATATGAGCAAATCATATCAAGGTTCGGCTGCCCATTAGAATTAGTGAATTATCGCGGCTAACATTTTATCAATGAGGTGATTAATCATTTACTTGCAGGATTCTTAGTGATCCATCTAAAATCATCACCTTACTACCCACAAGAGCCAATGGTCAAGCAGAAAGTACGAACAAGATCTTGTGTACCATCTTGACAAAAACATTGGAAGCAAGTCGAACAGATTGGGAGCATAAGCTAACATCAGCTCTTTGGGCCTACCGCACATCATATAAGGTAGTGACGGGATATACACCTCTTTATCTAGCTTATAGTGTGGAAGCGGTTATGCCCATGGAATACCTAGTCCCAAGCTTAAGGATTGATGTACTACAGGAGTGTCTAACTGAAAATGCATTAGGTGAAAGGCTAATTGACTTGGAAAAACTGGATGAGACCCGGTTGATAGCATCACATGGGCTCATGGTCGAAAAGTTACGCAGGAAACACTGGTTTGATAAAAACCTTAAGCAAAAAGAACTAAAAACGGGGGACCTTGTCCTCATGTATGGTGTGGGAAACGCCAGGAAAAAGAAACTTAAATACCAAGGCCTGGGACCATTTCGGGTATCGAAAATCACACCACAGGGGTCTGTCCGAATAGAAACAATTGACGGCATCCACCAAATGGAGGGCTATGTCAATGGGAGTAAAATGAAAAAATATTTTGGACCATTGACCCAAGGGATTCTCTTGCAAGAACACCTCTTAAAACAGTAGAAACAGTTGGCAAAAGAAAAAATCCAGCAAGCGCAAGAGGAAGCTAAGGCTAGGCAAGTCAAAGCTAAAATGCATAAAGGCCTGATTCATGTCAACATGGCATCCGTAACCCCCTTGTGGATGAAGGGGATCTAAACATTGAGCCAGCACGACTCGGGTTGTGGGACTCACAACAGCTAAGGGCGTTGCAACAAGTATTGCATTAATAGATACAAGGTCCAGCCATAACTTGATCTCATATGATACTTGGGTAGTCTTAGAAAGACCACACCTTGAACCCATGGATGCGCAAGTTCGTAGTGTGCACCTAACAACCACAAAGACCGAGGGGTATTTAAATGTTAATATTTCCATCAAAAATGATTCCTTGGTCGGAAAGGTGTTTGTGATGCATGTAGGTACAATGGAGGAAGAGATGATCCTAGGACGAGTGGCAGAACTCCAAGCACTTGCAGAGGCCTCATGACTGTCGTCATCACAACAATGGGTCCGAAAGGACCTACTGTTGCGGGCACAAGGCTACTATCAAGGAAATGTAGTAATATGGGTACCCAAACCCAAGTCAATGGCCAAAACCACAAACGGTTCGAATCAACAAACAAAGAGATGTGATGGCTTACAGCATCAACTTCCCGATCGAGCAAGCACCACACCTGCTCATATGTGGAGGAGAAAGAAAATTCAGCCACAACTGAATTGAGGATGACCAAGGCAACAACAATACCTTCTTTGACTACAGAATTGAACAAGACATGTGAAGATAGAAGCAAAGATGTTCCGAAAAGAAGCCATCCACAAACAGACACAACAACAAAACTATTTAGTTGGGTGGAAGGAACAATAAGAAGTGGAGAGGGATCATGCTACCATAGTTGCATGAAAATCACGTTTTCATTATGGAAACGATCAATGTATTCTACACTGAACTTTGAAGATGGCGTTCAACATGTTTCTATGAATTTCTTTGTATTGATTCATTTTTTTCTTAAATTACACCTAATGTTTATGTATGCATGTTAACGGTGTGGCATGATGACATGGTGTTTTAATCCGTATTACATACATTTCAATGGCAACGGTATCAAACATATATCAATGTATTGATAACTTTGGCATGGTGGCCTCTAATGTTTATGCATGTTAATAGTGTGGCATGATGACATGGTGTTTTAATCTGTATTACATACATTTCAATGGCAATGGTATTGAACATGTATCAATGTATGGATAACTTTGGCATGGTGGCCTCTACTGCAAGGCAACTATTTTCATGCTTCTCAATCTTGTTTACCAAGCACATCCATATCTAGTCGGTTTAGTCCACTTAGGTTTGAGGGTTTATGGTGATGTGTTAATGATCCATGCCTAATACATGAAAGTTTCTTTGTCAACCCCAACTTTTGGACACTACTAATCACTTCCCTTAAGAATACTTTGAGGAAGCATGGGATGGAAAATATGGTCGTCTACTACAAAATGGAGAACTCACCAATGAGCAATCAATAACTTGGAGAGGCAAAGGTAAGCTGACTTGATCACAAAAGGGATGGAAGAGGTGGAGAAACATCTATAGCCACATGAGGGAGGAGGGAGGGGGATGCACATGAGAGATGTATGTGGAGGGAAATGGCATACTACAAGGAAGCTACTCGATCTGTGCTTTGGAAAAAGCACATCAAGATCTAGTTGGTCTATTCCACTTTGGCTTGGGTATTCATGGTGATGTGTTAAAGGACCCATGCCTACTATATGTTCTATTCCATTAAGGCTTAAGAGTTTATGGTGATGTGTTAAAAGGACCCATGCCTACGACATGGCTATGGACTTCTGATGAGCAACCAACAAGGACATGCACATATAAGCATACTCGATCACAAAAGGGATTACCAAAAGGGATGTCGGAGAGGTGGAGAAGCATCAACCACATGAGGGAGAAGGGAGGTGGAGAAGCATTTGTAGCCACATGAGGGAGGAGGGAGGAGGGAGGAGGGAGGGGAATGTACGTGAGAAAAATGGTGATACATAGGATTATCTTAGTGACCACTTTATTAATGTAAAGTAGGTGAGCCAAATGCAAAGGGGTTAATATAATACATAGTGGGATTAGACATGTACGGGTAACCATGATGTATTTTTTATCCGACTCAGGCAAACGGTAGTGAACAATGAGAAGAATCAAGAATGGGACAATACAAAAGCATATATGACATTTTCAGTGAATGCTAGAATTTGACCAAGGCAATTAAATGCCTTACTTTTGAAGGAATATAAACACTATCGTGTGGTGTAACATGGATTTCATAAGTGTTGTGCATGGTATGCTCCCTTGAATTAATTTTAAAACTAAAACATCTACTATCATCAACATACTAAAGTTATATGCTCAATTTATAATTATGCGTGTAGAAAAATAAATAGCATACATAGTGTAAAATGGAAAACAGGTGGCAAAGCTTCCCCATAAATTTATAAACATAGAGAAACTTGTCCTCTCTTCATTAAAAAGGAAAACATTAGAATGCCATATTGACATTGTGCTTGTCTCAAATAGGTAAGTCATTGTATCTTGTTGCATGATGATATACCTTTCAATCTTTGTGTGATGTTGTAGTTTGTAACCTTATTATCAAGCTATATGTTGAGAAACTAGGGATGGTGAGAGAATCGACTTTATCAAAAAGTGTTTTTTCCGTTGATATATGTTGAGAACACTAGGGATGTTCTCTTGATGTGTGTTGGGGGAGCATACTACAAGAAGAAGATGTTCTAATTCATGAAAAATACTTGGGCACATGTCATAATACTTGGATACATGTAGTACTTAGTGGTAGTGTGGCAAATTGTGGTGACATTTAGCTAGTTGGAGATATGTTTATTTGTATTTTTCATGATTAAGAGTATCCACACTATAATAATAGTAGCTTATGTTTGAGCACCTAGAGTTACAAGAAAGATTTTCTAAAGTTATGGTATACAGAAAGAGAGAGAGGCAAGTGAAGCAGAGGCAACAACTTATTAGTTAAATACAAGCTCATTAGAGAATCGTTAGAGAGCTATCTTAATCTTCATGGAAATTTCTACGTATTATTTTTTATTTTTGCACATGTTACCTTTGCTAATCCATTTGATGTTCTATAACTTGAAGGTGATTTCTTTTGGAGATGATTTCTTGTTATTAGAACAAAGAGTATGTTTGATTCATAATGACCTTGAAGACAATAATAATTATTTAAATTGAAGGATTCTATGCTCATAGATAGGCGTTTAAATAATCAAGGTTTCAAGGATACAACCCCCCAATAACAACTTCTTCTTCTTCTTCTTTTGGGAAAAAGATCCTTATATTAATTAAAACCAATAGCCAAATGCTAAGTGAACATGCTGAGAACTCTCATAAGAGATAAAAGAAAATGGGGATGGTACTTTTTAGCATGTACACTTAGCCTACATGATCATAAGCCTCATAAAAGGTAAAAGAAAATGGGGATGGTGTGATGGTCACTCTTGGAGGGAAACTACCTCATACAAGGAGGGGGGAGGGAGGAAGCCACCCTGTTGTGTCAAGTGATGTCTTTGGTTTGACCAGAGAGAAAGGGGCACAGGCAACATGTGTGTAAGAAGGCCTTGTGATATCTACATAAGTGATCAGATCAGCCTTGAAGCTTCCCTTCATTGATGACCAATATGCAAGGGATCAGTTCAAATGGAATGGATGGACTCAACAAGGGGGTGAGAGTTCTCTCAATGGCCTCATTAAAATAGGCCCATTATCACTACAGTAGAATGGAAGTATAGCCATGCCATTCGGATAACTTAGTGTTGTTTTTGTACGCTTAAAAAATCACCACCTGGCTACTACTGGCCAAGCTGTAGCCGAGCTAGTAGATCATGGCTAGTAGCTAGGCCAAAAGCTGAGTCAAGAGCTGGTCCAATGGCCTACAACAAAAAAACACGGTGCTCCCCTTACTTGTACTGCAAAAATTGCAGTGCATGCAAGGGGAGCTCCCTGTTTTTTTGCTTGTGCATGTGCAAGTGTGTAAGTGAAGGTGAAGACAACAAATTTGCACAAGATTGAGGCCAAAGCATAGAGAACTATTTTGCACAAGGCTAAGGCCAAAACATAGAGAACTATTTTGCACAAGGCTAAGGCCAAAACATAGACTATATTACTTAATCCTTGGCAAAGTACATCTCGAATTGTAGCAAAAAAGTGTAATGCCTTAACAGGTTGTTCCTCGTCATCATCTTTGCCTTCCTCATCGGCATTAGAAAGTACCTCATCCTCTCCAAAACCGCTAATAGCTTCATTGAGTTTCTCTTTGTTGATGACTTCACCCTCAAGAAACCATTGTCAAGTCTCATTGTTTGGATGGTAGCATTGGTACACTTCCCGCCATATGTAGGGCGATGATAAATAATCATTTCCTATAAAAAACAAGAATAGAATAAACATAAATCATGAGAAGTAATTATAACCTATTATCAATTGAAGGATTGAAGGACTTACAAAACGGTCCTTCTAACAACCCTTACCACCTGACCCCCAATGTGTCGAGCCAAACTTCTCCATTTGTGAGTGGTGGGCTTATTACTATTGTTTCCACTCCTTTTTCTCCCTTGCATCTTGGATGCATTTTCTCCTTACTTGTGGACCCAACACCATAACCATAAGGTGGTGGTGGGGTAATAGCCTTCTTTGCATTTACAATGTCCCTTGCCCTCCACCACATCCACGATCTCTTATTTTGGAGGAATTCATCATCTTCATTTTTGAAGCCAATCCTCAGAGAATTTCTCTTCAACACAGTTGGGGAATCTCTCATTTAGGCACATGTGGACATATTCAAAGTCTTGAGAAGATTGTTGTTCCCTTCCCACCTCTTAAAGAAAGACTTATAGGTGGAGTTAATGAGATGTTTGAAGTGCATCATGAATGCTATGTTGGACTTATCCATGAAAACTCCACCATCACTCCTTTATGATGTAGTGCATGTGCCCCTTTAGATTTAGGCCTATGGAAGGACGCAAATTGGCCCTCTCACTCTTTCCCCCAAAACATCCACCTAGGTAAGACCCTCCCTTATCTCTGCTTGAGGACCCTCCCCCACCTCTACTATCCCTAGACTGGCATGAATAAAAAAGGGTTCAAAAAAGAGTAGTGTGGATGCTATGGACACAATGGAGGAAGAAGGAGTTCGATGGGTAGTTGGAGGATTGATCAATAGAGTGGGTGTTGGGGGCAATGATGGTGTTACTCCTCTAAAACGAGTAGCAACACTTGGGCCATATCGGCTAGAAAAATGGCTTTATGCAATAAATATTTATGCATATGTATTAAGCCATAAACATGAAGCTTTATTGCATAAATTCCCTCGCTTTTTTTTCACAATTAAGGGCTTGTTTTTTTCCACAGGGTGCTACCACCTCATCTTCCTTGGGTAAACATGAGCCTCTTGATAGCCTTCCTCTGCAAGGAACCATTGGTGAGTGGTTGAGGTAAAAGATACCATGTCCTTGCAAGAGATGCAAACACGTAATTGTGCGCTTTCACCAGATCACAATTGAACATGTGGATAATTTTGGCATGGAAAGTCCATCTTGTCGAGGTCACTCCCCAGTCAGTTTTGAGAAGGGGTGATCACAAATGGATGGCATGCGTTTATTCCAAGTATGCCTGATTTAAAAATGTGCTACAGTTGAAGGAGGAAGATGAGGAAAAATTGGCTTGGAGGATGATTGAGTCAATGCTTCATTACTCAATGGCAAGTAGTCGATTATGGAGGCAACATAGACTTCACCAATAGAGGCTCTCAATTGAGCATCAATCAAAATATCCCATGCATGTCCCATGGTCGAAGAAATATTGCATGAATTTGATGACGACATCACAGCTCAACAACATGAATACCTTTATGTTCTCAATAGTGACTCAATGAATAAGTGGTTGGCAAGGTATAAAGAGGTAAGAAGGATGAGAGTGGAAGAGAGACATGCTTTTAGGAGGCACCATGGGAGACATGTGGTGTTTTTACCTAATCTTGTTCAATTTCCCAAGAATTGTAACATTGATTGGCTATATGAGGAGATGGAGAAGGTGAAAAGAGATGGAGAGGAGGTCACCGAAGAGGAATGGGAATATGTAAGAGTATGTCTACAAAAGTAAGTGTGTCTCTAAATCTCTTCTCAATATAAAATATTAGTGTTTTTTATAGTGTATGCCATGTGGTCCCAAGGAAAGCATTTTCGCACAAGTAGAATTGACTCCAAGAGCAATACACAAGATTGTGAGGTGATGGCAAGTTTTAAGAAAGTGCATGGGAGAAAGCTTGATTATTGTGACATGATTAAGAATATCATTAGGGATGGATATATGACATTTAATATCTTCATATTAGATTTCAAATGGTTCAAGGATGTGGTGTGCAACCACGGTCCTCAAGGCATCGAAGTGGGGATCATAACAATAGACTCAATACAGTTTTTGCAATGGGAGAAGGACACCTTTGTACTTGTTACATAATGTCCATCCTTAACCGTACAAGGATGCCCGGACGCTAGCGTGCCATCTTAGTGAATTGGTATCGTGGGTGGTCACCCCGTATTAAATATTGATTGCTTAGAGTTATTGATATAGCTTGAGACCATGCTTGATTTTGTTGAGGTGTAGCAAGTAGTGTCATGCTTGACAATTATATTGTGGTCAAATTAAAACATGTGGACTATGCTAAACAACTGCATACGGTCAAAGCGTAACAGGCGGTTTATGCAATTGATGCATCATGCTAATTGAAGTGTAATAAGTGGTACGTCATGCTTTGTGTAACAAGTGGCAATACATGCCATGCTAGATGATGTGTATAATGATACTCTCATCGTAGTGAAACAAGTGGTAAGTGTATGTTGTGTTTGTTCTTAACAACGTTTCATATTGGGATTAATTATAGAGAAGGGTAATTAATTGAAACAACTAATGTGCTTATGTTTGTGAGATAGGTGATAATAAGCAGTGTGCATGTTGCATATGAAGGATCTTAACTATATCATCTCGAAATATTATAATTTTCCATGAGTTATTTTTTTGGCCACCACAAGCCAAATGGTTGTACATATTATTTATGCATGCTTATACATGGTGTTGCTATATTCCTAGCATGTAAGCTAGAAGAGTTTTAATTATTTACACTTAGTGTGTAAACAAGGTATAGTGTTTGAGCTATTTTTGTAAAAGTGGAATTTAGCAAGTCCAATTTTGTACGTACAACTATTAATAGCTTCTTAGGCTATTTATTGAATACAAAATACTCATGTCGTGGAAGTGGAGCTACATGCGTGAGGGGGGAGATTGCACCCAAGTGTATGGATGGTAATGTTGCTCTATTTCTCTTGTTTTATGCTATGTTGTGCTCTATCATATCAATTTGATTCAAGTCTATGTTTTAATCTTAGAAGTATATGTGAGTTTTTAATTATTTCTTAAAGAGTATATGACGTCAGTGAGACAGTGGTATCAAAGCTATGGGTACTTGCACTTGAAGAAAATGAAGGAGCTCACAAAAATCCAAAGGGTAAAGAAAAAGACTCAAGAACTCTTGGACAAAGATTGGAAGGTTCATTGGAAATTTTTGAGCCATTGGATCAAGAATTATGAGGTTTTAAGCCACCTTTATACAGAAACCCACTCTTTTTGAAGAGAAACCACCGTTCTTCTTCCCAAGGCACAAGTTTAAGTTTTTTAGCGTAAAAGCTCTACAAAAATATAGTAAGCAATAATATAAAGTCTTGGTAAAGCTCCAAGGTAGAGCGTTGGTCTCTACTCCCAAGGTCTTGTGTTCAAGTCTTGGGGGCCTCGTTAGGTACCTACCCTTGATGGGTTGATTATAAGCATGTATGATGGGTTTGTCAGCCCTCATCCCGGCGGGCCGCCTCCACCTCACGGAGGCTGGGTGTGTGTGTGTGTTTCTAAAATTTCTTGTACCTTCAAAAAAAAATAATAATATAAAGTCTTGGGCCTACTAAAAATAAAAATACTATTTATAATAATATAAAGTCTTGGGCCTACTAAAAATAAAAATACTATTTGGTATGTACAAAGGTATGAGGCTTTAGCCTTACAAAAATATTGATGTCTAAATATGAAACCATAAAAGATATTCACGTGTCTTCCAAAATATCCCATAGTGGTCCAACATTGTTCCACTCATGATTAACACATAATCCACCACTCATTCATCGCCTTCATCTAAAATAATATTAGTCGGGGCACACAGTTGATTAAACGCATTAATCCTCACCATATCATACCAATGCATACAACATATTAAACACATTAATCTTGGTAGACATCATACCAGTGCACACAGCTTGATTAAACACATTAATCGTGGTAGATGATATAAATAAAAGGCACATCCAAAATAAAATATCCCAAAATAAAATAATGGGCATCGCCCATAGAGGTTACATTCTCTCTTACTCGAGTTGTAATTGACCTCAATTGCATGGATGGTAAGAGGATGAGATTTTGGTAAGAATGTAAAAACTTTTTTGGCATCCATTTGTCATCTTCAATAGGATGGTTCTTGAGGACAGTCAAAAGATATTTAACATGAGTGTTTCATGTGCATGTAGTGGTTTCATGGTCAATGATAGATTCTTATTGATGGTATCATTACAAGTACAAGGTAGCCATGCTTACACATGGAACATGTGTTATTGCAGATATTGACATATGGCACAAGCACATTGGTCGTGTGAATACACAACGACTAAAGTCTATGTAAGCCCAAAATATTGTTGCTTTGCCAAAATTTAAGATTGGCGATATACATAAAGTATGTGAGGCATGCCAGCTTGGTAAGCAAGCCAAACATGCTTTCCCACATGAAAACCATGTCAGTGCGCAAGGCCATTCGATATCAAGGCACGTGTCACTTCTCTAATGTTCTTAATTTTTTCTTTCTTTAACACCATTCTATTGTGGAGTGTACCTACATGTAAACTATCTCTTGATTCCCTACTTTCTCAAGAAATCATTGAACTCATTTGAGAAATACTTTCCTCCACCATTTGATCTATGGCATTTTATTTGTATGCATTTTTCCTTCTTAACCAAGACTTTAAATCTCTAAAATTGAGCAAACATCTCAATTTTCTCCTTCATGAAATAAACCCACAACCACTATGGCTGTTACAAGTTTTTGCTTCTCTAACCTTCTAGATATACAAACATGTTGAGATGCATCCTCGATAGTTAGATCCATCCAAAAGTTGCATGTAGTTCCCAATCTTCCCAATGTACTCATCTTTCCATAGAGATCGATGTGTATGAGCCAAAACAAGAGGAGCCTTGGCCTTTAAACTAGCCTCTTGTGAAAAGGGTTTCCGGTGCTACTTACCCATTAGACAAGCTTCACATATATCCAAACCATCAAAAATCGGTGGCAAATACTCAACTAGCTTACCTTTCTGTATCTTTGAAAGAGCCTACATACTAAGATGCCCATATCTCTCATGCCAAAGTTTGTTGGTACCCAAGTCAGACTGGACTGAAACATTGAAAGCTCATACAAGTTTTTCCTCCTAATGCCCTTCGTAATAACCTTATCATCCCCATCAAGAATGCCTGGACAATTCTTGTCGAAGTGATCCTATAAGTCACAGCCAGTGATGGCGGTCGACAAACAAAAAGGAGGTTTCTCTTCATACCTGAAACCCAAAGAACATTCAAAAAAGACTTTTTGTACAACTTTCTTTAGACATAAGTGAAATAGTACCTGAACCTTTTATTGGGCACTTTCCATCATTGCTTACTGTTACCAATGATGTCATCTCCCACAATCTTTAGGGAGGAGTACCAATCGTATTACGACTAGTCATGTGCCTAGAAGCCCCATTGTCGATAAAGCATCTTGTGGTGCTGCAACATTAGTTGTCGCACTGTACACTTCTTCAATGGCAATAAAAACATATCTATTTTTGTAGCATGACTGGATTCTTCCTTGGTCTTTAGAGTGCCATTCTTGGCACCAACTTGCTTTTTTTCGCATGCCCTTTCTTGTTATAGTAAAAGCATTTAACCTTTTTCTTTGAATTTAAAGAGTTGGAATCCTTAGCTTTCTTCTTTGTGTTAGCCGGAGAAAGCCTGGTCACACCATTGAGAACCTACATCCTCATCTCTTCATCCCGAAGTAATGAGTTGAACTCCTCAAATATGAGAGGAGTAGGCCTGACACTAATATTCAAAGATGTAACAAAAATATCATAGTTAGGTAGCAATATCCTTAGATAACATGAGCGAGATCCAGAGAGAGCACACTCATGCCAATTACATTTATGCCGATTATAAGTCATGTGGTCATGGGCATCTTTGATTCCGGTGAGAAAAGCCTCCACCATTTCACCTTCATTCAGCTTCCATTGTTGAAGCTGATTTTTTATATTCTTAATCCTTTAGAGAAATTTATGGTCTCATATTAGATTTGTAACAAGACAGATGCTTCTATAGCTGTGGAAACATGTTGAACCATGGTCAGCACACTACCTTCCATGCTTGGCATGGAGAGCATCTGAATTCTCTCATCTACATCCCTTGTTAGTGGTGGGTGAACATCAACACCAATGATGATGTGCACCAAAGCTCATAGGAGAAAAGTTTAGCCTTAAGCTTAAACTTTCAAAGAGAATAATTGTTGCCATTAAGCTTTTCATCAGCACTGAATGGTGGTGAGCGGGATCTTTTGGAAGAACTGAGAGAGAAATTACAAACTGCTATGAGTAAAAACACTTGATACTGCCATTTTCACCTAATTACAATAATATAGTTCAGATGATAGTGACACATTTTAATGGGAATGCTACCCCTCTCAACAATCAACATAGCCACTTGCAAGAACTCCTAAGAGACAACTTCAGAGAAATCCTCAATCTCTCGACAACCACCTATTCCTTGTCAAGCTTATGTCTCACCTGTTGGTGGTGCTTCATCCTACACGTGCACATTGTCATGGTGCTATTACTTGACTACATGGCTAGAGCGACGATCCCACCCTGAGTAGTCTAACAATCGGGAATCAAAAATTCCAAGGTGGAGAATCCTTTTCAGGTTACTTATTAGCACAAATTCATATACGTAGGAATTTAAATCCTTCAAGTCATATAATTGATGTAGCTTTTAAACACATTAGATAGATCATGATATTAGGACATTCCATATCTGTAGTCACATATCATGAAGGTATCCCTCGTAATTTTATGGTTTCAACTTTTAGGTTAAATCAGGGGGTCATACTAAAGGGTCTAACTGTAGTCAAATTAGGAATTTAAATCCTTCAAGTCATATAATTGATGTAGCTTTTTAACACATTAGATAGATCATGATATTAGGACATTCCATATCTGTAGTCACATATCATGAAGGTATCCCTCGTAATTTTATGGTTTCAACTTTTAGGTTAAATCAGGGGGTCATACTAAAGGGTCTAACTGTAGTCAAATTAGATAAATTGTACATATGTAAGATCAAAGTAAGGAATAACTATCCCTATATAAGAACAAATTAGGGTCATGATAAATGAGTGCTTTTTATGTTTAAGTTGGCTCATACTCAACCCATGGGCATGTACAAAAATACACTAAGTGGAACTTGATCACAAGACAACAACCTTTAAGCAAAAGATATGGAGAATAATTTTAAATTAACCAAAGTTACTGACTAACATGCGCTCTAACAAGGAGCTTTGATGGCAATCCTAGATAGATTTTAGAACTACAAAACTAGTCTATATATAGTATCCACAGTTAGTTGTATTGTAGGTCGGCCAATGCCAGCCACCCTACAACTAGTCCAAATGGACCAAACTGACCACATCACCTGACTAGAACCATATTAGACCGCAACAAAAACTTGCATTCTCAATGCAGCTTCCATACCCATTTGAGGCCAGAACGAGCCTTGCAACCCCATGACAAAAATACACTAAGTGGAACTTGATCACAAGACAACAACCTTTAAGCAAAAGATATGGAGAATAATTTTAAATTAACCAAAGTTACTGACTAACATGCGCTCTAACAAGGAGCTTTGATGGCAATCCTAGATAGATTTTAGAACTACAAAACTAGTCTATATATAGTATCCACAGTTAGTTGTATTGTAGGTCGGCCAATGCCAGCCACCCTACAACTAGTCCAAATGGACCAAACTGACCACATCACCTGACTAGAACCATATTAGACCGCAACAAAAACTTGCATTCTCAATGCAGCTTCCATACCCATTTGAGGCCAGAACGAGCCTTGCAACCCCATGACAAGGTGTCTTTGAGGGAAATCTCCTTCTACCTAAGAGTGCGGCCAATTGGCATGCGCTTTATAAGATTTCGTCTTCTCCTCCTCATGTGCCTTAACTTCTTCCATATGATCATTTTGAATATATCTAAGCCAATGATTCTCCTTCAACTTGTTCTGCTACAAGGAGCTCGTTCGTTCAATGCAGTGTGGACTTCTTCTTTAAGAGCTTAATCTTCCCAGCATCCAGAGCTTGCTATTCTAGCATCTCCACATTAATCTTTTCCAACTCTTGATTAGCCATTACTAATGTAAGAACCTCATCATTAAGCATCTTAACATTGTATATAAATGCCTTGTCTTGCTCTCGAATAAGAATATTCTTATACTGATACTTACTAATAAGCACTTTCCTTTATCATGATATTGAACATTGAGTTATTTGAAAGTCCAACTCCTGTGCTTTGGCCATGAGGTACTGACGCATGATTTTCTGCAGGTGAAAAATCTTCGAATCCTCCTGTTCCTCGAAACGCACCTGCCCCGCCAGCACCAGCCTCGTCTGCATCGGACTAGATAACATCTTATCGGAGAGCTTTGACAGTTTGTTGTGCAAAGCTGCATGAAGGCTGCCACCTTATTCTGGAGAGTGAACAATTCAACTAACTCTGCCTTGGCTTTATCTACATGGCTGAGTAGAATGCCTGCATGGACTAGATAACATCCTATCGGAGAGCTTTGGCAGTTCGTTGCAATGCTGCCTGATTTGCTTCCAAGGCTGCCACCTTATTCTGGAGAGTGAACAGTTCAACTAACTCTGCCCTCACCCGCTCAATTATAAATATGCCTACATGTAGCAACTCTTCCAAAAAAGTCATTGTTGTGCTAGAGCCTTCTTGAGAAGATATACTAGTTCTCGGAGTAGATTCTAGCCAGTCCTACAGAGGATCTAGGCTTCTGCTTAGGTGTCTGGAGTCTTCTCTGTTATCTTCTGTTGTAGAGAAGACTTCTGCTTATACACTGCACTCTAGAGTCTTCTCTGTTATCTTCTGTTATAGACTTGCAATTGTGAATATGTGTAGGCAAGGAAGGCTTGAGAGACCAAGCAGTGATAAACACAAAAATCCAGAACGAATCTCACAAACACAACAGCAGAGTTTCATATACAAATCTTCAAGTCATACATTATTGTTCGGGGATTGTTTAGACCTCAAATAACATTTTCTTAGAACAAGGTAACATTTTCTTAGAGCAAGGTTTACATGAAACAATATTAAAATCACATCCATGTTCGGGCTACACACATTAATGAGGGACCTTAAACATAGAAAACGAATCACCAGGTTAATGTGCAGCTTGACCACGAACACGGCATTCTATGATTCTAGGCCTAAGCGATACGACAGAATACGACAGAAGGAGCCCACAAACACCACGACAGAACGGTGCTTGGTTGGAGCCCTTTTGGCTCGACTACTCGCTTGGCGCCCGCTAATGTGCTCCCTGTGCATGCATTTGTTCCTTTGGCGCAAGGCTAAACATGTGGAACTCTTCTTTCACAAGACAGTGGTCAAGGCCACGTTAGCATTCATCAACGAAGTAAATGACGGGACACTTTGCATCACAGAAACATAGATTTGAAAGCCCTTAGGGATCACAGTGCCGACTCACACAGTCTCAGCCTCAATGGAAGAATCTGCGTTAGCTCTCACAGCATTTATCAGGCCACTCCCTTCCCCATCGTGGTCAGGGGTAACACAGAAGATCTCAGCCACAAAATCAGCACACATTTTTTTAGGGAATTCATATCTGGTTCACCAAGTTGTCATCATCAATTTTAATTCTGCGGCTTGCTGCTGTGGGATGATGGGATTTATCTAGCTGCAATTATCTGTGCAGAATGTTTTACAGCCTGCTGATGGGGGATAATTCTATTGGCTTGGCTGCAATGATGGTGAAGAATGTTTTCCAGCTTGCTGGTAGGGGATAATTCTATTGGTTTGGCTATCAACATTAATGCAGAATGCTCCACTCCCCCATGGCCATGACGGAGTAGGGAACGGCCGCTGGGAGTCTGCTTTCCCAGTAAAAGGCAATGCGGCAGCCGGGAGCCTTTTCCAAAAAAACGGCCGACTGGTGGACGTTCCCAGCCGTCACAGTCGTATAGCTCATATTCTGAGCAGATGGAGATGTGCTGGTGAATCATAAAGCGCCCAATCAGATTCTGTGCAGAATGATGTTCACCTGCTGAGGAGATGGAGACGCGCTGGCGAATGAGAAAACGCCTAGTCAGATTCCCTGCAGAACGGTGCTCACCTGCAGAGGCAGTGGCCCGACTTTTTGCCAGTGACCAGACTGTGACGGTTGGGTTGGCCTTTCTCTACTCCATCTCTCTCTCTCTCTCTCTCTCTCTCTCTCTCATCCAAACAAGCTCTTTGCAAAGGTAAAATATCCTTCGCAAAATGACAGATATTAGGGTCAAGGAAAAAAGATGACCACATGCAACTGTCAACCTGAGCGCGTCCCAGCGTGATGATTTATTGCATCAATTCATTACCAAAATCTAAAAACCAGCTGAAATGATGTCTTGCATCCTCAGGGTAAAATTACCAGTAAAAACCAGGTTTTCAGCGAAAAGGAGCCATATTACCCAGTCATCTCCGAGTCATTCAGAAACATCATCATCACTTTATTATACATCCTCCCCATTACGCTGAAGTCCACAGAAGAACGGAAAGGAAGTCCACTGTTAAAAGAACAATCCTGGACCGCAGGACTTCCAAGTTAAACATGTTTTTTTGCCTTCATCCATGTCACACAAGCTGAGGAGCTTTCGTGGCCTCTGCGTCAAGGTAGGCATGGTGCTCTCTTCAACTTTGATCATTTTGCTGCAATGCTTGGATTAACCATTCATGGTCATCTGTGATGTGTAGGAGAAGAAAAGTTCAGCAGGGGCAACGGGCCAGCACAAGCCTTCCACATGTCTGCGTAACTGCAGACCAAAAAGGATAGCTGACAGCCTGCCACTGGGGACCCCTACAAGTTGCTGGCCAGCTGCTTTGGACTGGACTGAAAGGATATACAAAAACCACCCTTTCCCACACAACTCACTTTCTTGAGCAATGATGGGTGCACCTTTTCGGGCTGTTATACACTCCTCTTACACATTTCTAGTGGTGTGGAAGTGTCACCAATGTAATTTTACCACATTTATAACCAAAACAAATGCAGAATGTGCCTCCCAAGTGAGAGACACAAAATATCTTGGCATTTACTCCACATAACTATACGTATGTTGACTGTTAGGATCATACATGACAGCCACATATACAATTAGTTGAAACATCCATACCAGACTTTCTTGCTATCAAATGTAGAGGTGAAGACATCAGATACTTCCTAGCATATAAACTTGTGGCAAGCATTCAATGCCAACAATGGCACCTGCTCAAAATGCAGGCCTGCTGCTAGATGTGAGTTCACAAAACTTATTCAGATTGATCTGTTTGACCACTACAGCCTCTAAAATGAGAACTTATTACGTGCTTCTTGCACCAAAAACGTGAATTCTTTCTTGAATCACTGTCCTGCATGATGGGCAATCCCTCATTCCTCGCAACTGATGAAGATCATTACACTCGGCGCACACTATTTGGTGTGCACAAGGAAGGAAAACTACTGAGCTCTCTTCACACATGCACATGACACATTCACGATCTGGACAAATATCTCTTGAATCTTGCAGCTCTGAAAGCTCTTGCAAAAGCTGTGTGCTGGTGTTTTTCAAAACTTGCAAGCCATTTGTGTCTGTTGACTGCGAAAGGAGTCCTGCACTAAACTCTGAATTGCACGCTTCTGCAGCTATTTTCAGCTGCTCAAGTTCGCTCTCCAGTCTCTGGATGTCATCTTTGTGTCGCTGGTAGTCAGCATCTTCTTTTCGACGCCATGACTCTTCTCCCCTCTTTGCCATAGCTTCCAGATGTTCCCTTGCCCACTTCTCTGCATCTGCAAGCAAGACAGCATCTTCCTTGGCCTTTTCTTCCTGCCGACACCTCATCTGCAAAAAGAATTTACATCCAAGAAATTTAGCTCACCAAGCAACAGAATACTCTGCAAGGAATCCCAGATTATCGAAATAAAACAAATTACAACTAACCTCTGCCTCATGCTGCTGCGCTTTAACTTCTGATAGCTGCTGTTGTACTCGAGCAGTCTGCTGTTTCTGCTTCACAATCTCATCTAACATTTTTGCCTTCTGCTTTTCCCATGCTTGTATTTTCTTTGATGACTTCTTCTCCCGCTTCATAACCTCTTGACACTTGGCATTACATTCAGCTGCACTTAGCTTAGCTGCTTCCATCTCCGCTCGCAACTCTGCGTTTTCAGTCTCCAGCCTCCGTACAGTAGAGTTTGCTTGATCCACTTCAGCACCTGCTTTTCGAAGCTCACTTTCCGTTTCAGTGAGTCTCTTCATTGTGTCGTCTTCCAGAGCCTGTGTATCCCTCTTCAAACGCAGAATCTTCTCATGCTCCAATCTTAGTGACTTGAGCTCAGACATGTCTTTGCTAAACTTGCATGCTGCCTGCAAGGCCTTTTGTTGTGCCCATTCCTTTCGTTCTTGAAGTTGCACTTCCAACTCCCTCACTTGCTGAACCAATTTAAGAAACATCTCGTCCTTTCTGGAAACAGACTTTTCAATACTATTGTCAGCTATTGTCTGTGCACTGCCATTCAAAGTACTGAGAAAAGAATGTGATTTCTCAGTATCTTGCTCGGCTCCATTGTCCACAACTGACGCTATGGAAAGAGAAAGCTCTGTGCCGGGAGCATTTAGGCCCGTTACTTCATTGCACTCACAACATGAAGCTGCAGCAATCCCACTTTGGGAGTGGGACATGTCATCTTGTTCAGAAGTTGATCCTGTACTGACGAGTTTATATCTGTCCGGCTTACCACTTGAGGAGCTCTCAGACTGCAGCTTGACTCCATGCCTTGGCAGAAATGATGCCTGTGCAATGTTAATTTCTGAGAAGCTGCTATCAGAAGGCATGCCTACAGAAAGTGTCGCCAAGTTGTGACTTGATAACTGCATGTCCCTTGTAAGCTTTCTTTCAAGAGGGCAAAAAGCATCCAAGGAAAGTGAAGTGTTTAAAGCAAGATGTTGAAGCTTGTGCAAACTTTCACTCAAACTAACAGCAGCACCCGTAGTATTACCACTGGCCTGAAGCAAGCCTTGATGAGGTAAGCTGACAGAAGCTGGCATATGACTGCCTACATTTTCATGATGAGCATTGCACGGCAACGTGGCATTTGATGTAAGTTCTGGCTTCACTGCATCACTTTGTTGGAAGGGGACTACCAAAGCCACACCTGACTCATCACCTGGCATCATGATATGTGTTCCCATGACATCTGCCTGGCCCCTAATTGGAAAATAAGATCCTGCCAACACTTTTCCACCAAGATTAGCAAACTGTGTTAGTGACATCTGGGAAAGCTGTGCGTTTGAAATCCAAGTTGAGGAAGGAAGGTAACAGCCTTCGGTGGTTGTCTGAGATAAAGATGAGGAAGATAGCTTTGATGATGGAGCGAAATCACTATCTTCCATCACAGTCCTCTGCAACAATTCAAGATAACCAGTAAGGAAAGAAGGGCAACTCACAACTGTCTCTTCATGCACATCAAGGACTAATCATTACACATCCCAGCAGAAAAAGCTTTGCAAGATTTTTGGATTGGCTACAACACAGATTCTGTGAAAATATTATTTACCAGAGTACACCCTACAACCACGGGACATTGGGCATCTTTGAGATTGTGGCTGTTTGATGATTAAATGAAGAATAAAGCCTAAATTCTTTAAACAAAAAATGGGAATAGATCCGAAATAAATTGCAAAGCACCATAAAGCCAAACTTCTTTGATGATTGAGCTTAGCTGAGACTTTCCTTTGCAAAGCACATCATCTCTTGTTGCTCTTCCAAGAAGTCCAACGTTGTTTGCACCTTAACGTTTTGCAATCCAACAGTCCATGGAGCTCTAGGTTGATATCCCCACATAATTATGAATGGACTCAACTTAGTGGCTGCACGCTTTGCACTATTATCTGCAAATTCACCATGTGGAAGATAAATCTTCCTAATCAAGCTGTCTATAAGCTCGACACATACTCTCTAGTGTCTCATTAGCCCCCTCCGCTTGGCCATCGAATTCAGCATGATCTGCTGAACTCATGTTCAGCTCTGTATTCAATTTCTTGAATACCACTCACCAGAAGTAGCTTGTGAACTTGGAAGCACGGTCACTGACAATGTTTTATGACAAACCATACAAACTGGACAGCTTTTCCACAAATAACTGGGCAACTTGTAAGTTGTAAAGCTGTTACCATGCTTTGTGTCGGAATGAACCTTGCCAATTTATTTAGGTGATCATTTATCACCCAGATGGCAGCATATCCTCTCCTGGTCCTGGGTAACTCAGGAATGAAATCCATGGAAACACTTAGCCCCTTGGAGCTGTCCATTGGATTCGAAGACGTGTGTCACCAAAAGATAGATTATCTCTACAAAGGCCTTGGAGAGAATGGAAAAGAGCAAACTGAATTCCTGTGAAGCTCAGCATGTCCACAAAACCAATGTGGCTTAAGGCATACACCACCGTGTTAGTAGATCCCTTCCTTTCCTTATTTTGAAATCGAAGTCTTGCATCAGCTCCAACCGACATGAACCTAAAGATCCGATGCAATACAGAAGTACTTAAAAGAAGAGCTGTCTACGCATACCGCAAAAGTTGTCCTAAAAAGAGTGTATCCACTTCATTAAAATATTATAGATGATAGCTTAAAGCTCCTTCTAATGCATAATTGCAATCCATGCTTGGAGCCCTGCGTGAACTAGCCACCCCCCCCCCAATTTTCTGCTGCACTCCCGTGCCCTTCTCCACCCTTCCTTCAGGCTCCGCCTGCATGCTTCCGCCCACCGTCCTCGTGCACCTGTCTCCCCGCCATCGCCTGCCCTGCTCCCGCCTTGCCACTCCGGCTTCTTCGCATACTGCCCCCCCCCCCCTTCTCTTTTGGCTCTCCTCCCTCTTGTCGTACCTTTCCCGTCACCCAGCCTTCGCCCTCCAACCCCGTCTGGCTTCACCTCCCCTTCTTGTGGTCTCGCACCTAGCACATCCCATATGGATGACTCTACAGCAGCCACTCCATCATCCCTAGCCCCGACCGCTGACACCACCCACAAATGTACTTTCTCGATCGAGGACTTTCAGTGTTACATGCACTGAAATTGACCATGGTTACAGGCAACAAGGCCTTCTTTAAACCTTTACTTTGGTAAGATCTTTAGCATCCAATCACTAAGAACAGAGAGCGAAGAGAATGTAGACAACAGAGTAGTGGGTCCCAAATACCCACTGAAGGGCCCGCTCTTGCAAGCAGGAGTATTTGCTTTGTATTACTTCTTTGAAGAACTCCTGTACAATGCTTGAGAACAAGAGCTATGACTGCCCAACGCAAGGACGAGGAAGACCGTACGTCGGCTGAGAATCCACCAATCCAAGGGCACTGTAAAAGACTCTTCTGGGACACTCATGCAAGTCCAAGATAGCTGTAGGACAGCACATATGCTGGCTGAATGTTGAAGAGAGGCTTCAATGTTGCCTGGAGAGGAGGAAGACTGACTATTTGTATGCAAGAAGATCTAGGCCTCAAGCACACTAGCTCTAGAAGCTCTCTGACCGAATTCTGATTTGATGATTGAATGATTTGGCTGAGAACTAGGCACTTGCTTTTATATGGACTTCAAGCTGCTCGTCTCGGTGGGCTGAGAGGCTGTCAGCCTGCTTTATTTGGACAAAAATGCTAATAATAGCATTTAATTGCTGCGCATGTCTACAATGCTGCCCAATATGCTACTAGCCTATTATACTCTCCACAACTTGCTGATAATTGCAGTATATGCTGGCCGACTACTAGATGGGAACATCTCGTAGGCTGCCAACTGCCAACTGGTGGCTCATGCCGACTGGCTGCCTATGCCAGCCATGAGCTAGAAGGTGGCCAATAGTCCCATGTATTACAAAAAAGTGTAATCAAATGCCAAAAGGAAGCTACTCTCTGGTGTCTAGACTCTAGAGTCCTAAGTCCTGACTTCTCAAGGCTCTTCTATGTTATAGAAACAACCTCATCCTCTTGAAGCTGCTCCTCTGGTGGAGCTTCTTCCATGCCATCTTCATGTGTTGGACCATCGCCCTCTGCCTCCTCAACTACATATCACCAATGATAGAGCCTGTATCTACCTCCGATGTATGAAAGCCAATGTACTTATCATGCATGTACTCATGCTTCATCTTTGTTAGCAAACGCAAGTTTGTATTGAAAAAGATGAGGTCATCTACTTTCTTACTCCCAAGGTGATTTCTCTTTGACTGTATGTGACAGGTACTCCATAAACGCTCCAAAGATAATGAAAAGCACACATTCCCCAGAATACGAATGGCCAGGTGCTGAAGCTCTGGCGTTCCTACGCCGTAGTCTTCCCACCAAGTGACAGCACCAACATGAAACCTACAACATAAAAATTTAAAAAACCACATTTAGACTTCAAATAAAGGTTCATAGATTCAAATAAAGGTTTAAATTTTAGCTTTCAACCTATCAATTTGTGCATCACTCCATCCAAACATTCCCTCTTTGTTGTGGTAGTTTGCAAGCTGATCCTTCACCTTGCGCCTTTCCTCTGGAGTACCAACCAACCTTTTCAAAGTGGCATTCCAACCACGTACCACCTCACCATCTGCCTACTGCTGTCTTCCCTTGAGTTAAAACTCTGGATCAAACACATAGGCAACTGTATGTAGTGGAGAATCATATTGGTTCCCACTCACTGCAAGATCCTCCAATTCTTGTCTTCTATCTGCATCAGTCTCTATCAAATGGATGTTCTCAACCATCCTATCCATGGCCTCATAAGTCTTCCCAATGTAAGGCACATCTCCATCCACATGCTTCACAACTCTAACAATCGGTCAACATAACTTGAGAAGATACTCTACAGAAAGCCAAAACTCATCCTGTGTGATAGTAGCATAGCAAGTTGCCCAAGTGCTTGCCTATGAGTAGGCCACGACTCCCAATCAAAGCATGCCATCATCTACTTTAGGGTTGGTCTCACATGAAAGAGACGGTGAAGCATCATGAAATTGTATGCAAAGCGGGTGTCGGAGTACTTCAATAATTCTTTCTTTGCAAACTTGCGATATAATGCAAGAGAGTAATGGTGGTGGGTTATGAAAGAAACAACCTCTTTGCCTGTGTCAATGGTGGCCTTAACCCAAATCCAACTTTCCAATGTCTTTAAGTCAGTTATTGAGACAATGTGCCATGCATGGACTCCATGTAATGTGTGAGTACCTCTGCTCCAATAAGGTTCCTGTTGCCTTGTTGGTACTCTCACCATCTGAAACAAATTTAACCACATTTTGTGGACCCACATACTCAACAACCTCACTCCATATCTCACATAGCACAAGAGCATTTTTTTGTCTCATCCCAGCTTCTGTAGACATTATGTAGAGTGGATTCCCTATACATGCTGCAAGAACGCCTTCCAATGAATGGTTGCGTATATCACTCCACCCCTCAACCATTAAAGAGACCCCATACGTGCTCCATTTCTCCTTCACAGGTGCAATGGCTTCATTGATGGATGTTATCTTGTCACGTGTACACCTTAATCTGGTGCCACGTAGCCATGATTATTCCTTACAGCCGCCTTAAGGGCAATTAGGGGTCGTATATGGGCAGTTTGAAGCCAATTTGGTGGCCCTATAGGTGCCCAAGACATGCACCAATGGTTGGGACATATTATGGACACAATATGAACACATTTTATGACATTTTTCATGACTTTTTATGGCCTGAAAAGTGAAAACCAACCTGATTATGACTTGCTATCAAATCCATATATAAAGGCAAGTCATGGTCATTTCTATTCATTCTAAGACAGAGATTGTAGAGTCAAAGTCCAAGGGCATGCAATCTAATAGTTTGGATCAACAAAGTACATCTCCAAATTAGCGTTTTCCATCAACACACAGTGGAGGACAGTAAGCATAAGTTCATTCATAGCATTCATAGTCTAGATCTACATTGGATCTATGACAATCATTGTAATTACTCATTCATTTAGTAATATATAGTAGTAGGTTAGGTAAAGAGTCTCTCTCTTCTCCTTCTCTCTTCTTCTCTATGTCATGAGTATGTGATTAGCGTTAATCTTTATTCTTTCCATTAATCATCATTAAGCACGCTTTCACATAGTAGTCATGTTATATTGGTATCAGAGCATGTCTAGGTTGTTCCTAGGAAAAGTTTCTCATCAATGCTAGGGTTTACATGTAAATCAGCAAATTAGGGTTTGTGTTTTAGGATTTGCAAGCAAAACTAGAGTTTGCATTTTTCCATCAAATCAGTCTTTTTACATCAGCTTTTTGCTCATTGTCAGCATAGTATAGTACTAGAAAGTCTATTTCAGTCTAGCATGGTTCTAGGGTGTCTAGGATGCATGTAGAAGCCTAGTTTTAGGGGTTTTGGGCTGACTATAGCAAAAAAACAAAAAGCATTTCTTCATGGAAACCACACAGGATATTTTCGCTTTGATGAAAAGGCAAAGTGAAGCTAGTTGGGCAATGTTCGAACAACAATCCCAAGAAAGGGAAAAGATTTACCAACAAGCATGTGAAGACCAAGATCGCCAAAGGGTACAACGTGAAGAAGAAGCTAGGCAAAGAAGGGAACAATGTAAAGAAGCATCAAGGCAAAGAAGAAAAGACGATGAGAGACGTGAAGAAGAGTACTGGAAAGAAATAAAGAAGCTTTTCGCCATGATGAGTCAAAGTACTCGAATGGAAGCAAGTGTGGTGAAGACCAAGAAAGAGGACAAGAGTACCACGGTAGAAGACCAAGGACAAAGGGTTACCAAAGAGGCACTAGAAACCGTGTCGGATCTGTCAGAATGCGCAGCGAAAGACTAACGCACGTAGGAGACGCATCACCATTGAGCTCCACGAACACCCCCAACGGGCACTACAGCATCCCTCCACTGGGCTCCCATCTCCCGGTGAGCTGCCTCCCAAAACACCGGCCGGAGGAGATGATTATGACAAGGTGCCACTCTAGCCTATATATGGCTCTTCAACTTCACATGCTTCCACTTATGGGATAATCCAAGGCACCTTCTAGCCATAGATCCCACGCTCGAAATCGCCAAACTTCCAACATCCTCCCTTGATTCGAGCTCCGCAAGCCACCGAGGCGCGAGGGAGTCGCCCAGGACCACACACGCCTGAGCCGCCTAAGACCACACACGCCCGGGCTCTGATACCATGTCAGAATGCGCAACGAAAGACTAACGCACGTAGGAGACACATCACCATCGAGCTCCACAAACACCCCCAACGGGCACTACAGCATCCCTCCACCAGGCTCCCATCTCCCGGTGAGCTGCCTCCCAAAACATCGACCGGAGGAGATGATTATGACAAGGTGCCACTCTAGCCTATACATGGCTCTTCAACTTCCCATGCTTCCACTTATGGGATAATCCAAGGCACCTTCTAGCCATAGATCACACGCTCGAAATCGCCAACCTTCCAACAGGATCTGCAGGTTGAGATCAACCAAGAGGTACAATTGTTCGAGCATGCAGAGCCACAAACAATTCCAAATTCCATGTGAGTTCCCGAGATCATCATAGCCATCGAGGAGGTGACAGTTTGTGAGGTTTCCACAATTATCTCCGATTCCATTGACGAGGAGGAGAAGATAAGTACTTCAGTTGTTGAGGTGTTCATGGAGTCTACCATGCCAATGGAGCTTTCAAAGGCAAAGGGGCAACTTCCATTCCCCACAGTACCCGAGGAGGTAGTGGTGGAGACACCATATGGGAGATCCAGACCGCAATCGAATCAATAGCATAGAGCAAAAGCGCATCATGTGCACCCCAGCTCCAAGTTTAGCAGGAGGGAATTTCAAGTGCACACCTTAATCCGGAGCCACGTATACATGATTATTCCTTACAACCGCCTTAAGGGCAAAGTTGGAGGTCGTATATGGGCAGTTGGGAGCCAATTTGGTGGCCCTATAGGTGCCCGGAGGTGCCCAAGACATGCATTTTGATGGTTGGGATATATTATGGGCACAATATAAACACATTTTGATGACTTTTTATGGGCTCAAAAGTGAAAACCGACCTGACTACGACTTGTTATCAAATCCCTATATAAAGGCAAGTCATGGTCATTTCTATTCCTTCAAAGACAGAGATAGCAGAGCCATGACCAAGGACAAGCAATCTAACAGTTTGGCTCAGCCAAGTGCATCTCCAAATCAGTGTTTTCCATTAACGCACAGTGGGGGACAATAAGCATAAGTTCATTCATAGCATTCATAGTCTAGATCAACATTGGATCGATGACAATCATTGTAATTACTCATTCATTCAGTAATATATAGGAGTAGGTTAGGTAAAGAGTCTCTCTCTTCTCCTTCTCTCTACTTCTCTATGTCATGAGCATTAGTCTTTATTGTTTTGCATTAATCATCATTAAGCACGCTTCCACATAGTAGTCATGTTACATATCTCATTCTCAAGCAATCTCTCCCTCAAGGCATCATAAGAGGGTGTGAAGAGTGGACTGCTTCAGCAACATGAACATGTGCCTTTCTTTGTGGATGCCATGCTGTGTGAAGAGTGGACTGCCTAGCCTTTCCTTTGGGAGGAGCATGTGTAGGCATATCAAATGAGCTTCCACTCCCAAGAGATGATGCAGCATAAAAAGAAGTGGGTGGATGGCCAAATGTAGCACTTACACAGGAGTGCCGTGACAAGTTGAATTCTAAGTTGAAGCACTTATTGTATGCTCCTTGCGCCGAGTATTTGGTGGAGGGGGAAGAAGTGAAGCTTCCCGTTCCATTCTTAGCGCATCTGCTGGAGCAATCTTCTCGCATTTACCTATGCCAAACCCTAGCAAGGCAAGCGAATTGGCTTCAACCCACTTTGAACAGCACCTCTTTCCAAACCACAATGTCGGCAACGAAATCTTTTTGCCCCACCTCTCTTGGAGTCATATTTATTAATCGTATCCACCTGCTGCCACCAATAGTCACTCTGGGTGAATTCCTTCTCATTCTCTCTCTCAAGATGTGGCTACCTAGATGCCATGAGAGTGAAAGAAATACCTACAAGAATGGGGAAGGAAAAGAAAGGGGCAAACACAAAAAAAGAAAAGGGGAGAATGTGCACAGGCTATGGAAAGAAAAGGAGAGGATTTGAAGTGCAGAGGGAGTCCAATAAAATGTCAGAATACGCAGCGGAGATGATGACCAGATCTGGGAACACGAGAGCAAAAAACGCAGGCAAAAAAACAGCACAAGAGAGAGAGAGAGATGTAAGCGTGTAACTCTGCTCTATATACACAAGAAGATCCCGAGAAATGATACAAATAAGGTATGGGGGCTGGGGGCCTATATATACCTCCCATAGAGGGCAGTCGGCCAGCAGAAAGAATGCCCACGACTGATAAAAAGGTCCCACGACTGATAAAAAGTCGGCCAGCAAACAGGTGCCCACGACTGATGAAATCCAGTCGGCCAACAGCCCAGTAGCCCACGACTGATCAACATGGAGTCGGCCAGCACTGGGGTGCTCCTGGCATCACCTGGCAGCCCTCCCAAGCCTCAGAAAAATGGGAAAAAATAGGGGAAAAATGCGGAGAGTGGGGAAAAATGGGAAAACACCTCATAAGGGCGGGCACACCCACAACAAAGGCCCTGGTGTATAAATCTAGACATATATGACTTCTAACACCCCCTCTCAGCTCCTGGCTGTGTAACCAACCACTGGGAGCTGGGGTGCCGCCTGAGCAAATCCTGAGAGAGCGACTTCGTGAAGAGGTCCACCGTACTGTCCTCCGTCGAACAGAACTCTAGCGGGGATGTACTCTGAAAAGGGTGGGTCGGTGGGAACAAAGAAGAACTAAAACCTGCAAGTGGCTGTCCAGCAAATCAGCCCGCCTTCCTCTTGCACCTTCTCTTCCCGATCAGCCCAAAACAGTCCACCAATCAGCCACAAAACAGTCCCCCTCTTGCTCACACAAATCCCAAGACCTATCTAGAGCCTAGGGCTCTGATACCATGTCAGAATACGCAACGGAGATGATGACCAGATCTGGAAACACGAGAGCAAAAAACGCAGGCAGAAAAACAGCACAAGAGAGAGAGAGATGTAGGCGTGTAACTCTGCTCTATATACACAAGAAGATCCCGAGAAATGATACAAATAAGGTATGGGGGCAGGGGGCCTATATATACCTCCCAAAGAGGGCAGTCGGCCAGCAGAAAGAATGCCCACGACTGATAAAAAGGTCCCACGACTGCATAAATGCAGTCGGCCAGCAAACAGGTGCCCACGACTGATGAAATCCAGTCGGCCAGCAGCCCAGTAGCCCACGACTGATCAACATGGAGTCGGCCAGCACTGGGGTGCTCCTGGCATCACCTGGCAGCCCTCCCAAGCCTCAGAAAAATGGGAAAAAATAGGGGAAAAATGCGGAGAGTGGGGAAAAATGGGAAAACACCTCATAAGGGCGGGCACACCCACAACAAAGGCCCTGGTGTATAAATCTAGACATATATGACGTCTAACACCCCCTCTCAGCTCCTGGCTGTGTAACCAACCACTGGGAGCTGGGGTGCCGCCTGAGCAAATCCTGAGAGAGCGACTTCGTGAAGAGGTCCACCGTACTGTCCTCCGTCGAACAGAACTCTAGCGGGGATGTACTCTGAAAAGGGTGGGTCGGTGGGAACAAAGAAGAACTAAAACCTGCAAGTGGCTGTCCAGCAAATCAGCCCGCCTTCCTCTTGCACCTTCTCTTCCCGATCAGCCCAAAACAGTCCACCAATCAGCCACAAAACAGTCCCCCTCTTGCTCACACAAATCCCAAGACCTATCTAGAGCCTAGGGCTCTGATACCATGTCAGAATACGCAGCGGAGATGATGACCAGATCTGGAAACACGAGAGCAAAAAACGCAGGCAGAAAAACAGCACAAGAGAGAGAGAGATGTAGGCGTGTAACTCTGCTCTATATACACAAGAAGATCCCGAGAAATGATACAAATAAGGTATGGGGGCTGGGGGCCTATATATACCTCCCAAAGAGGGCAGTCGGCCAGCAGAAAGAATGCCCACGACTGATAAAAAGGTCCCACGACTGCATAAATGCAGTCGGCCAGCAAACAGGTGCCCACGACTGATGAAATCCAGTCGGCCAGCAGCCCAGTAGCCCACGACTGATCAACATGGAGTCGGCCAGCACTGGGGTGCTCCTGGCATCACCTGGCAGCCCTCCCAAGCCTCAGAAAAATGGGAAAAAATAGGGGAAAAATGCGGAGAGTGGGGAAAAATGGAAAAACACCTCATAAGGGCGGGCACACCCACAACAAACGCCCTGGTGTATAAATCTAGACAGGAGATGACTTCTAACACCCCCTCTCAGCTCCTGGCTGTGTAACCAACCACTGGGAGCTGGGGTGCCGCCTGAGCAAATCCTGAGAGAGCGACTTCGTGAAGAGGTCCACCGTACTGTCCTCCGTCGAACAGAACTCTAGCGGGGATGTACTCTGAAAAGGGTGGGTCGGTGGGAACAAAGAAGAACTAAAACCTGCAAGTGGCTGTCCAGCAAATCAGCCCGCCTTCCTCTTGCACCTTCTCTTCCCGATCAGCCCAAAACAGTCCACCAATCAGCCACAAAACAGTCCCCCTCTTGCTCACACAAATCCCAAGACCTATCTAGAGCCTAGGGCTCTGATACCATGTCAGAATACGCAGCGGAGATGATGACCAGATCTGGAAACACGAGAGCAAAAAACGCAGGCAGAAAAACAGCACAAGAGAGAGAGAGATGTAGGCGTGTAACTCTGCTCTATATACACAAGAAGATCCCGAGAAATGATACAAATAAGGTATGGGGGCTGGGGGCCTATATATACCTCCCAAAGAGGGCAGTCGGCCAGCAGAAAGAATGCCCACGACTGATAAAAAGGTCCCACGACTGCATAAATGCAGTCGGCCAGCAAACAGGTGCCCACGACTGATGAAATCCAGTCGGCCAGCAGCCCAGTAGCCCACGACTGATCAACATGGAGTCGGCCAGCACTGGGGTGCTCCTGGCATCACCTGGCAGCCCTCCCAAGCCTCAGAAAAATGGGAAAAAATAGGGGAAAAATGCGGAGAGTGGGGAAAAATGGGAAAACACCTCATAAGGGCGGGCACACCCACAACAAACGCCCTGGTGTATAAATCTAGACAGGAGATGACTTCTAACATAAAAAAGGAAAGAAGAGCTTAAAAAAGAACTCATGTGGGGCTTTTTTCTTCACTACAGAAAGAGCATCAATTTGGGGTTTTTTTCTCACATTTTGATGCGCTGATTTGGCCTCTTTTTTTCCCTCACAATAGCAGGCCGATTTGGGCTTTTTTTTTTCTCCTCACTAAAGTAGCCATTTTTTGTACAGGCCACACAATTCAAAAGTGATTGCGTCAGTGAACACGCCTTACAAAATCGAGTGGCCATCTTGGGGCGCGTGCCCATTTTGGATATTTTTAAAGCTTGGGACCACGTGTCAACAAGACACTTCAAACGGTTATTTCTTAGCGGAAAAGGCAAGGCGGGAGTCTGCTTTTGTTGCCTCTGACAAGGGCAAAGGCAAAGGCGCAAAAGGAAACTCCAACAACAACAACAAAAACAAAGGCAAAGGCAAGGGTAAACAGGATTCAAAGGAATCCAAGGACAAAAGCAATGAATATCATGG
This sequence comes from Cibotium barometz, assembly GCF_041138505.1. NCBI lineage: Eukaryota > Viridiplantae > Streptophyta > Polypodiopsida > Cyatheales > Cibotiaceae > Cibotium > Cibotium barometz. The sequence goes on along the minus strand of NC_141108.1, from coordinate 21,530,205 downwards.
ACCATAGTACCAAGTTGGAAGAGCAGAAGGCGCAGATACTAGCTCTGGAAGAGCGCACCCGTTCTCCAGCTCCATGTTTTCCGTCTCCCCCTCCCTCTCCTTCCGTTTCCCAGATTCCAGATCCTCTACACAGGGACCCTCTCAAAGGGTCACGACCGCAGCCAAGTTCGATGCTTGAGTTGTAGATGTATCCCATCTCTTCTGCTCCTGCGAGGGAGGAGTGGGTACTCCAGCTTGTTGAGCACCACGACCAGGCGTGTTAGGTGTTATGTCAACAGGACGTACATCTTCACCTGTCACATAACCCCATAATCCTTTGGCCACAAGAAGATTTCGGACCATGAAACTCGATAGGGAGTAATTACTGCCATCCAATTTGTCCTCTTGGGACAAAACCCCAAATATATCGATCGTATTTCCAGCCATGTGCTGAAAGCTCTTGCAACATAGATGCAAACACGTGCAACCAAATATACTATAAAAAGCACCTGTAGGCCAAATCCCAAACGCACCGGAGTGCAATGCCAGGCAACCACAGAGTCCTGTGCAAATGTTTTGCCCCAAATACAAGGTTGCAGATAAGCAATGCTGAAAATCCCCAAATTTCTTAGGACCAATGGGCTAATTTATGTGTTAATTGCACATAATTCACAAAAGCCCCAAAAATATGTGTACTAATGAACTTTAATTGTGCGATTAAGCACTAATTTTAAAAAAGGCCAAAATTTCTCTGTGTCCTGTAACTACAATTATGCAATTAAGCACAATTTTTGAAAAATCCCCAAATTTTCTTTGTGTCCTGCACCCTAATGCTAACCTGCATTGCTGCCTACACCTGATTTTTGCAATGAAGCAAGAAATGTACAAAGCCCCTTGAACTGAACCAAAAAATCAGTACCTAGCCGGCCGGAAGCCTGATTTTGCAGGGTATGCAGATGCACATTGATGGCGGGCTGTCCGGGAGCTGGCTTCACAGGTGATCCAGACGGCAAGCTCGAGCTAGAGTAGGCGATGGCGGGCTGCACTATGCAGAAGGCGATGAGCTGCTACTGCTGAAGGGAGCTACTACTGCTGATGCAGAAGGCGGGAGCTGTGGGAGTCGTCAGTCGTGTGGACGACTGCGCAAACGGCGGCCGGCGTGTCAAGGGTGTAGATGGCGGCCAGCAGAGGGCGGGAGCTCAGGCAGCGGCGTCTCAAGCAAGCGGGCTGCAGAAGTTGGGGAGACTTAGGCGACAGGCTCAACAACAGTGACGGCGTGAGCACTGGACTCCAGCGAGAAGCTTTCCGACATCGGCGACGGATCGAAACGCGACTGCACAACGCGTGGACGGAGTGGCGCAGCACAGCATGGCGACGGAATGAAGGCCGAAAATTTTGCCCAAAAGTGGCCTGTGCCACAAGTGTGGCGGCACTTCACTATGGTGCGAGCTCAGCCCGTGGGCTGGGCGGTGGTGGAGCCCTCCCCACTAGCACCGCCCCCTTTGGAGGCCGAAACGGGCAGCGAAGCTGAGAAGCGGCGACGGCGGGCAGTGCTGGAAAACAGGCGGAAGCGAGGCAATGGTGAACTATGACGGCCAGAAACCCAGAGCGACGGGTGGGCTGGGCAGCGACGGAAAATCACAGTCGCTGACGAACAGAAGGCTGCCGGAAGCTGGGCGTCAGGAACTCCACGAGCAAAGGGCTGCAACCAAGCTTTGATACCACTGTTAGGGTAGGGTTGCACAGAAACAGAGACACAAAGAGAAACACAGCAGCAAGCACACTCATGAGAGGGAGATGGTGCTTGATGCTCACGCTAAGAAGATGCATAGAATGTGTGGAGCAAGAGAGTTGACTCCACAATATCAAAATACAAATAAATGTGGTGTCCTCACACCTAATATCCAAGAGGAAAAACCCAAAGGGAGAAAAGTGCCCTTGGTTAGCCCATGTTCACATGTGGCACTACTCATAGCATATGTGGCATAACTCATAGCATATACGCCAATAGTTGGTAATGTTTCTTTGGGTTCCTCTGCTGCCACCTTACATATGTACCACAGATTTCCAAAAATCTGTTTTCAGTGTACAAAGCTTCTCAGAAGGGACTTGGTGTGTACTTTAATGATGAAGTCATTGAAGTGATCGACAGGAAGACTCTCTCGGTTGTTGCAAATGCAGTCCATGATGGGGGTCTCTACAATATCACCAACTTTTCTTCCCAGATCCCTCACACTAACTCACATATTCATCAGCTTTTCTCCCCCTTAATGGCTTTGGTTTCTAAGGCAGATACTTCTCTGAGGCATTCTCGCTTTGCTCATGTACCCATTGCTACCTTACAGAAGTTCCATCCTCAGCGGGTTGTTAGCGGACTACCTCAACTCAGGTCTCTTTACACATATGCTCATCCTGCATGATGGGCAAGCATCATCGAGATGCATTTTCAGAGGAGGCCACTTATTGAGCAACCTGAAGACTGGAGCTTATACATGCAGATCTTGCTAGACCTATGGAGGTTGAGTCTCTTGGAGGGGCTTGATATTTTCTTCGTCTTGTGGATTTCACTCGCAAAGTTTAGGTATGTTTTCTGGCTCGCAAGTCAGATGCCTTTAGGATCGCAATGGTGAAAAATCAATCTGGGGTACAATTTCTTTTCTCCGGACTGATAATGGTGGCGAGTTTGTACCGTTTGATGACTTCCTTGCGTCGAAGGGCATTCACCGACAAGCTACAGTTCCTTACACTCCTCAGGAGAATGGAGTTGTGGAACGGAAGAACCGGACCGTAAAAGAGATGGCTCGCTCTTTGTTGCATCATGGAGGTCTCCCTCCTGCTTTCTGGGGTGAAGCTATGGTTACCTCAATTTATCTCATTAACCGCTCTCTCACAAAAGCGGTTGAGGGGATGACTCTGGAGGAGGCTTTTACAGGACACATGCCTTATGTTTCTTATCTACGTGTTTTCGGTTGTGTTGCTTATGTGCATGTCCCAGATTAGAAGAGGACCACACTCGCGCCGAAGACAAAGAGGACAATCTTCACACGCTATAGTCTGAGATCCATAGGATACTGCTTTTGGGATCCGGAGGTTGATGACATAATCATTTCTCTTGATGCTCGATTTGATGAGAGCTTGTTTGGCATCGACTCCTCTCCACCTGATGCATCTTCCGACTTTCTAGATGATCCATTCTCGGCCGATGTTGGTGATCTTATACCTCTTCCACGTCCAACTACTCCTCCTGCTGCAACTCCGGTGCCCGCTGCTACTTTACAGCCACCAATTCCTATTGCACCAACTTCTGCAGCTCCCAGTCCCTCTACGAGTCCTGCTTTGACTTCGAAATTACCCCCACCAATGCTTCCTACATCACCTCTCCCAACAACATCAGATGAGTCCTCTACTGCAACTGGATCTTCTTCTTCTTCATAATGTGAGAGGAAGGCTGGCCTACCTCGGTAGGTTCAACGACTCTTTAGAGATTCTGGCCTCACTGATGCACAGCTCCATAACCAGATCTCTGCCACCACCCCTAGACCTTGTCATTCATCTCAGGCTCCCACATCTCATCACACAGTGAATTATGCTCTCATGAGTTACTCCAAGAGATCGATGAGCCTAATAGTCCAGAGGAGACTCTTTCGTAGCCAAAGTGGCGGCAAGCCATGGAAGCAGAGATGTTCTCTATTGAGAGAAATCACACTTGGTCTTTGGTGCCACGGCCCTTACATCGTCGTGTGATTGGTGTGAAATGGATTTTCAAAGTCAAGTTTCATGCAGATGGTACTTTGGATAAGTACAAAGCCCACCTTGTTGCTCGAGGATATGCTCAGGAGGCAGGTGATAGACAAGGAGTGATGTGTCAACACGTCACATTCTAGCATTTCAGAATAACTAAGAATTTCAAAATTAGCACTCACAACATAAACAATGTCTAGACATACTCAATACACCATGATTGGAGTTTGACAATTCAAGCAGATAGTAGAAACAAATGATAAATCAAAATCAAATGATAATGTCACATCTGTCTAATGTCATGAGCGCAAACGGGCTATACAAAGTGATCGCCGAATATAATAAATAGAAAAAAGGACACGGGGGAAGAAACCAAAACACAAACCTTTTTTAAGTTTGAAACGTTTAGAAACGTTCGGAAGTCCAAAAAGTACTAAATAATAAAAAACAGGTTTTAAATGCAACCTTGTATAGGACCGCCCCTCTGGCGTTGAAGAGGAGGTGTTGGAATATATATCATCTCCAAAGGGTCTACATGTACCTTTTCATGCTTGTACTGGTCATTTTTATGAGGCCCTGCATTGGCATATTTAGCAGATATTATTTAGGCTTTCTCTACCATTTTTTAGGCTTTTCATAGCATATTTACGCTACATGACAGCTGTTGGCCTGCTACAACTGGCCGACCAGGTCATATGACGGATATATTAGGGAGCACACACTTCCCCTCATTTTTTATCCCCTTCTTGCATATCTGTTGGAGGTCATTGGCTGTTGCAACAGTCTCTTATGCTTGTCAGCACCTACGGGCTTCCCTCGTGCTCATTTTTAGCAATAATCAATTGTTCTCAACCTTCTACAGTTTGTGCTTTGGGCCTACAACCTATGTTTGCTCTTTCTTTCAAGGGTAGCCTTTAAGGGGGAGAAAATCTACTCAGACGAGGATCTGACCCCGACACAGGTGGCCCCACCCCTAAATATGGGTGCGGGGTCTATGAGACTGCACGCATCAAGATGGTAGTGTGGCACTAGAATGGGACTCTGTGGTTAGATGTCGAAGGCTTCCAAGAGACACACCAGAGCTTAGAAAGGGGATTGCCTTTTGCTGTTGGATACCAGTGGGAGTCAACTTTACCGTGGCATACCCATAGGACAGGAGGAGTGCGGGGATCAGTAGTAGTAGCAATCCTTTATAGGTTGCACCTTCAGGGTATGATCAGCATAGTCAAGTGGGATGAGGATGCTACATACTTGTGGGTTAGGCTACAGCTTACACCCACCGGATACATACATGTGGCGGTTTGCTACTTTGCACCCGATACTTCGCAATATGCTATACAAGATAGTTAGGACAGCCTACCACTCAGGTAGAGAAGAGGAAGGAGTCCCCTTAGGCATCATTGTCTGATGAGATCTCAGCCATGTTGGGACTAGGTGAAGTTCTCCACATTGGAGACTTGAACGCTAGGACCAAGAGTGAGCAATCTCATTTATATGGCTTTGAGGACCCTATTAGACTACATGCACTTGACCAAGAGGGCACACGATTGCAGCGGGCTTCTCAGGACCTTGGAGCTATCAGTAGATATGGGAGGCACCTCCTGGAGTTGGGTTCTCGGCATGGTCTCGTTATTTATAATGGATGGCACATATCCAGCGGACTCACAAGCCTCGCACTATCAGCTTGCCTAACAAGGCTCTGCTCTAGAGTAGCGGGATCAATCAAGTCCATGCCTCCCTATGCTCAGGGCTATATAAGCACTCTCCAAGCCACCTTCACGCTTCAAGCCCTCCCCCCTCTCCCTCTTCCTTTTCTTTTGGGATCTCATGGGAACAAGTTTTCCAGCCTCTTTCAATGAGTTCATGCAAATAGACTCGCTTCTTGAGCACCTGACCAAGGGTCTGATATGCCTCATCCCAAAAGAGTGTAGTGACTGCCTCGAGATCCGCCAGTGCAGGCTGATCACTTGCAAGATCCTCGCCAAGACGATCACCTTACACCATTACCAGCACTCCCAAACTTGATCCATGCTACAAACAGGCTTGACTCGGATTCATACATCCACAAATGGGGAACCTTCCACCTTCAGTTTCTTGCATGGCACTGCTTTGAGTGAGCTACCCTCTGCCATACCTGTGACGCAAATATGTAAGGCCTTAGTCTTCCTCTTCTTCTTTTCTTTGAGTGTCTCATGTATAATGTTCCTCTTCTCTTCCACTATGATGGGCGGGGCAGAGGCTCGATGTTTCTTGACCACTGTTGTCCACTCCTTCTCCGCTTCCTGTTTTACTACATCGATCCAATTTCTTCTTTTGTTGCTACCATACTCTCTTGAATCTTTGCCTTTACACTCTTGGTAAGCTCTTCCATGTGTGTGAGCTCCCCCTCCCCTTGATAGCGCCATAGCATTCTTTGAGCTCATATGTGAGACATTCCACTTGCTCTTTCAGTCGGCTCACCTCACTAGAGAGCTTCTCAACCTGAGAGAGAGAGAGAGAGAGAAAGAGAGAGAGAGAGAGCACAAGATAGTTGGTCAAGCAATTGCACCACTTTGGATACAAAAAATTAGCGTGGACCAACTGGCCACAAAAACTTCAAAAGCTAGAGTACATCACTTGCATTGATAGCATAATCTTTGCTTCAAATGTAGAAAAAACAAGTTGTATGCGTGAGTAATAAAAACTAGATCCAATAAATTATGTAAGCACAAGAGACATTCACACAATGTAGCACAAGAGACATTCATACAATGTAGTTACAAGAGGCAATAACTCGGAAGAAAAAAAGCTTCCCATTGTGCCGGTAAACATGATAGAGAAGAGAGTCTTCATCAAGAGGATCAATAACACTTATTCATCAAGAGCAACATGGCATACACACACCACAAAACTAGAACCTTTGCATGAGCATGCATCTTAACATCATGTTGCGAAGTATTAAAACAGCTACATTGATGAGTAACACAAATCACTGAGCTATTGGAACACAATCAAGGTGACTCCTTCAAGTTAGAGCGCTTAGGCTTGATTTGTCATGAATATCAAGATCAGAAGACTTTGAGCAACACTAGCTTACAATGCAAAGGTAATATTGGCATGCATCAATCATCTAGGCAGGCAATCCAAAAGTACTGCATGTGAGGAGCAGATGGATGCAGGGAAAATCTTTAATGTTCTGTATGTAGAAGCCTCATGAACAGTAATTAAGAGGGAACACAAGTTGCACACTCTCACATCTATGAATTGGTAAACTTTGAGCCAGAAGGAGTAGGAAGGGGTGACCATCCATCCACATTCACTCCCCCACCCAGCTTCAAGTGCTTTCCATCACAATACTAAGATATAATTTCGAACTGGAATAATCAACTTGATATTAAAAAATCTGCCCTTATATGTTTGCTGGAAGAAGATGCATCATCTTTATCAGAAGTAAAGTACAAAACCTGCCTAAAACTAACCATCCCGACCTCTTTCATGGAGGAGCAAGCAAACAAGTCAATCAGGTAGCCTTTGATGAAAGTTACATTAAACTTTAGTTTAAAAAGTGCCATGTACACGCGCCCAAATACTAGCATTTA
>NC_141108.1:21282907-21517907 GCF_041138505.1 Cibotium barometz | reverse complement strand
CAGGAGCATCGGTTTAGGTTTATGGTTCCCTCGATAAAGTTACTTACCCAATCAATTCACTAGCAAAGTACTCAACTCCTCTACTGTCGTGTGTTTTAAATTAGTGTCCCTTCTTTCTTCGGATTTATGGTTCTTACAACAACCGAAGGTGTTTTTGAAATAACATATGGGGTACTAAATGCTATCTTCTTATTTTCTCATCTAATCATGTTGTCATCAAATTTGATTGCCTCTCCTGGATGACAACACTCATCAAAGGAATTAAGGTCCTAGGTGATCAACAAATTATGTAAGTTTGAGTCATTGAGACCAATAAAAACTTAGCGTGGCATGTTCATCATTGAACTTTTCTACTCACATTTAGAATTTAGGTACTCCATGCATAACATCACGGACTAACTCTCCTTCTTTTCTCTCTATGCTATGTAGCTGAGAAGCTACAATTGTACCAAGAACTACAAAACTAATAATAATTTGGAGAGTTAGATAATTAATTTTTCTTCTAGCTTGAGAGATCTAAACCATTGGCTAGCTTTCCTATCTAAACCTAACCCTAGAGTTTGCACTTTTTTAGTGTCATCCAAATGTCCATCTAAATCATTAGGAAAAATTTGGAATAAAAAAGGGCCCTCTAAGAAGATTCATGTGGTATAACATTCCATTGAAAAGTATATCTACTACCTCCAATAAATTTGGAGTCGGTATACTCAAGTTATGCCTTCCCACTAAAAGGTATTCCAACAATTGTGCAATGAGTTATGCATGACGCACAATCATAGGAATACCTTTTAGTGGGGAAGGCGTAACTATGATGCACATACCTTTTAGTGGGAAGGCATAACTCTTTGCATAATCATTGGAATACCTTTTAGTGGTGGGGAAAGCATAACTTGAGCATAGCAACTCCAAATTTGTCGGAGGTGGTAGATTTAGCATCTACTTTTCAAAGGTTTTCCAACGATGGTATTTCACATGTGGGGGTTTTGACATAAGATGCATATATGGTTTACCACAACCCTGGAAAAGTGATGACATGGCTCTTCTTAGAGGACCCTTTTTTCTAGAAAAGTGATGACATGGCTTTTCTTAGGGGCCCCTTTTTTAAGTCCAAATTTTCCTAATGGTCCAAAGCTTCACACACTTGTTCAAATGTTTCCATGTGTTGTATGGGATCTCCCAATCTATTAAATTCTTTTAAGAGCCTTAAGATATGAGTGGGTTTAGCTCTTAGATCTTATCTACCCACTTGCATAGCAAAGCCCCTTCCTATTTCCTATGCCATCCTTATCATATGAGTGGGTTTGTGAGGCCAATGTGAGACCTCCATGAACTTGCTAGAAGAGAATAGGATAACTCTCCACCCAACCGCCGGATATAGGAACCCTAGCCGGCTAAAATAGTTTCTTGGACATCCATGTGAAGTCCAGGCCAATAGAACGGCCTTCTCACTAAGGCATAGGTCTTCCTAATTCCAGGATGACCTGCACTTGGACTATATGACACTCATAAAGTATTTGGCGCTTAGTGTCGGAGTCCGAGGGTACACACACACTTCCTTTGTGTAACAAGTACCCATTATCGATGGAAAAAATCATCCAACGATTCAGCTCGTCCCTAGAAAGAGGAGAGCTGGGTGTGGAACTATCATTTGCACTCACTACTGCAGAGTGGGAGGGATCCCTACATATAACAACTTTCCACACCTATGCATATGAGTGATCATGTTTGCACTTGCCTTTGAGTGAATCTAAAAATTCACTTTTTAACTCTGTGAAACTTAATGAGTTGTGACTTGAGGCATGCGACTTAAGGCATCCGCCCCCACAACATTGCATTGGCCCTTTACGATACCTTAATTGAAATTCGAATTCTTGGAGGATTTCTGCCCACCGAGATTTATGACCTTTTAAATCAGTTTGAGTTGTCAACCATTTGATGCTCTCATGATCAAAAACAATCTCAAACTTAGCACCGTAGAGATAATGTCTGCACTTGCCTAGAGCATAAATTATGGCATAAAGCTCATGCTCATACGCATAATAATTCCATTGAGCTCTATCCAACTTCTTGCTCTCAAAAGCTACAAGTCTTCCTCCTTGAAGAAGCACAGCACCAACTGCATGGTCACTAGCATCCGTTTCAACCACAGCACCAACTGCATGGTCACTAGCATCTGTTTCAACGACAAACGGTTAATTAGGATTTACTATTGCCAACATAGGTGCCGTAGCTATGGAAACCTTAAGACGATCGAAGCTTTGTTGTTGGTCAGCACACCCCAAACAAAGTTGTGACCCTTAGATTTTAATTGGTCCATCATTGGAACCACTAACTTAGCATAATCCCGGATGAATTTACGATAGAACCCTGCCAACCCAAGGAATATCTGTAATTCCTCTAAAGTGGTTGGATGAGGCCACTTAAGGATTGCCTCGACTTTTACAGGATCTATCTAAATTCCCTCTGTTGAGATAATGTAACCCAAATAATGGATCTTTGAGGCAAAGAACTCACACTTGCTCTCTTTAGCATAAAGTGCGTTTTGCCTTAGCAAATTGAACACTAATCTTAAGTGTTGCAAATGCTCTTCCTTGGTGCAACTAAGGATCAAAATATCATCAAGAAATACTACAACGAATCGACCAAGATACGAGCATAAGACGGTATCCAATAAGCATCATAAATGTAGCTAGAGAATTAGTTAGACCAAATGGGATAACTAAAAACTCATAATGCCCAAATCTGGTACAAAAAGTTATCTTCAACACATCCTCCATGCGGATGCAAACTTGATGATAACCCGATCTTAAGTTAATCTTGCTAAAGTGTTGCGCACCTTATAGTTGATCAAAAAGCTCATCAACTTGCAGTAACGGATACTTATTCTTTATCGTGATTGCATTTAAACCATGATAGTCCACGAATAAATGCATAGACCCATCTTTCTTCTTCACCAATAAATTTGGTGATGCCCATGGTGAATTGCTAAGCCTAATGAAGCCCCTTGGCGAGGTAGTCAACAAGTTGATGCTCTACCTCACTGGCTTTACTAGTGCTAAGCTTATATATGGAGGCTTGCAGACTGGTTTTGCATCCTTGATCACTTCAATGGCATGCTGGACATTGCGCTCAGGGTAGAAAACCAGACGACAAGTTGCTTGGAAACACATCATGAAATTCTAGCAAAAGACTCTGCAAAAAATTAGAAACTTGTTGAGTGAGCTTAGGAAAAATGTAAGTTTGTTTATTATTATGCATAGCACTAACATTTTGTTCACATATGATAAAATTGAGAGATTTAATTCTCAAACTAGAATTAAAATCACCACCACTAGCATCATCATGAGACAAAACTGAAGCAGATATGTAACACAAAAAGAGATTTTCTATTTCATGAGCATGTACAAGGCAGTCCACTTAAGCAGAACAAATGAGTGGAGATGGGGGCACATCACGTTCACCTTGCAAACAAACTTGTTTACCATTGACCTCAAAATCAAAAGTATTATCTAAATAACTACGAGAAAGAGATGGTTGAAACAACCATTCAACGACCCAAAATAACATCATCTCTCTAAATATGTATAACCTGAAAATCTAAGTGCATTTCATGTCCTTGAATACTAAGTGGTACTTGCTTAACCACCATATCCCATACATGCTTATCATGCCCATTAGTAAGAGATACCATGTATTTATGATCACTAGGGCATTGTGGTGATTTTAAATTTTTAACCAAGTGATAATTCAGAAAGTTATATTTAGCTCCATTGTCAATCATGACACGAACTCTTCGTCCATGATGTGTCCATGCATCCTAACCAAATTGTTGAAATATATAAGTGAATAGGGTGTGTGCGGGAACAAGCCCTTAGCAAGAGGCTATAAAAGAGAATCTGTAAATGAGTGAGAAGCTGTGAAAAGGTGAGAAGTATCTACCGGGAGAGAATAAAGGGTAGCATGAGAAGATTTAGGAGGTGTGGAGATATTGTGGGAAGAGGTGGAGAGAATCAAGCAAAAGAGGTGGAGTGAATCAAGGAGAGATCAGTGGGATTAGATGCTTGGATGTAAACTCTATAAATTGAGGCATTGGCCTAATGAGAATTTGCTGGTTTTTGATTATCCATGCGTACATTAAGCTACCAGTTAATTCACGTCTTAATTATCGTCTAATCTCTTTTCTAATGATGTTGATTCTAGCATTTGATCTACCATAGCTCATCATATTGCTGCAAATTTAACATGGTATCAGAGCCTACTTAGAATCCATCAAATTTATGAGCCCATTATCTTGTTAATCACCTAGCTAGTCAAGATTAGTAGATAATCAAGTTTTTACCTCTTTCTTTCAAAGAGCTTCTGTACCACCCCAGCAAGTGGAGGGGCTTGATCTCCCTCCAGACTTAATAATAGGCTTCAAGCCTTTAGCCATACATAGCCACAAGCCTTATGCTCCAGCCCATCAACACAATTCGTTAAACCGCCGAGTGCTGCAGCCTGCAAATCACGAATCGCTAGCGCTAGTTTTCTGAAGAGAACTGCAGATCTACACTTACACAGAAGACATTTCTCTAATTACTCTTGGCCCTAGGGGTTTTGGGTGCTCTACAAGCTGGTGAAGGTTGTTTTTGATTTCATCAAGTCTATAGTGAGATCCAAGCTCTCCATCAAATCTGCAGCAGCACAGGTGACTTTGGTAAAACAGAGATTAAGCATTCAATGTTTGGTCAAATCTTGTGTTTCTTGGCTTAATCCTCTCCTAGACTAATTGCTATTGATGGCTTTGAAAGGAGTTGAGCTCATTTGAACTCTAAGGCCCCAGATCTGGACTCCCCGCATACTCTGTTTTCTGCACACAAAACATAAGATTATTTTGTTAATCAATGATTAATCAGCACTAATCATTGTATTTTGGTACAATTGAGGGTTCAAATTAACCATTGGTATCTGATACATATCCCTATAACTTCAGATTGCAATTCGAAGATGGTTTGATACTCCAACCATTTAGTACAGATTTGCTACCCTTGGTTTAATGTAATTTCTAGTGAATTTATGTTGATAAATCTGGTGTAATCATCACTTAAACACCAGATTGAGTTGTAAAAGGGTAGACACTGCCCTTGAATCTTGAAATTGGATCAAGAGGTAAGACCCCCTTCACATCATCATGAGCACGGCACAAGAGATAGTCAAATTCAATGGGGAGCAGTTTTATACATAGCAAACAAAAACTGTATATTTGCTCATGAGGAAAAATTTGTGGGGGATAGTTGAGGGAAGAGATGAATGCCCAGAGGTGAGTGCGGAAAATGAGTGGAAGAGCAGGAATGAGAAAGCATTAGGACTTATCGCACTCAGTTTAAATGAGGAAATTATTCATCACATCACAGGGATATATAATGGGCAAAAGATGCATGCGATGAACTCAATATATTATTTGGCACTCAAGCAAAAAATTCAAAGATAAATCTGTTAATGCAATTCTATAAACTGGATATGAAGAAAAGTGAACCTTTAATCACACACTTGAATAAATATAAAAGCATTAAGCAACAACTGATGGCAGCCATTGGCAAAAAGGTAGAAGATGATGAGGCACTAGCAGTGCTTCTGAAGAGTGTGGACAAAGGTGAATATGAAAACATTGTAGCAACATTAAAGAATGTACCTGAATTGAAGCTGCACGAGATAGAAGGTAGAAGATGATGAGGCACTAGCAGTGCTTCTGAAGAGTGTGGACAAAGGTGAATATGAAAACATTGTAACAACATTAAAGAATGTACCTGAATTGAAGCTGCACGAGATAGAATGAGCTCTACTAAAGCAAGAGACCAGGGTCAAAGAGAAGAAATGGCTGGACTCAACAACTGGAGAAGGAAAAGCATTCTTCACCCGAGGAGGATTCTCTCAAGGACGAGGACGAGGAAGAGACAGAGTAGGAGGAAGGACCTTCACTTGCCACAACTGTGGAAAGCCAGGACACATGGCAAGAGACTGCTACAGCAAACCCAGTGGAGAAGGAACGACATCGGCAAACTTCATGGAGGCTCCTAAGAAAGTGGAGTCAAATCATCTTTTCTGTGAGAGAGAGAGAGAGAGAGAGAGAGAGAGAGAGAGAGAGAGAGAGAGACCCCACAACCCAATGTAACCTGTCCCAACAGAGTAAAACCACCTCTGAGCCACCGATGATGTAGGCCATGTGGTAGATGTATGTGTGAGCACTTTAGTCAAGGTCACGGGCACTTGTAGTAGCCTTGGACACATAGAGAGAGAGAGAGAGAGTGTCAAGGACTATGAGTTTAGGGACTTGAGGCATTGGTCGCGGACTACCAAGTAAGAGGGAAACTTGGTATAGGTTCCACGTGTGTTAGGAGTATTCACTTGAGGGGAGGTGTTGAAATATACAAGTGAATAGGGTGTGTGCGGGAACAAGCCCTTAGCAAGAGGTTGTAAAAGAGAATCTGTAAATGAGTGAGAAGTTGTGAAAAGGTGAGAAGTATTTACTGGGAGAGAATAAAGGGTAGCATGAGAAGATTTAGGAGGTGTGGAGATATTCTAGGAAGAGGTGGAGAGAATCAAGCAAAAGAGGTGGAGTGAATCAAGGAGAGATCAGTGGGATTAGATGCTTGGATGTAAACTCTATAAATTGAGGCGTTGGCCTAATGAGAATTTGCTGGCTTTTGATTATCCATGCCTACATTAAGCTATCAGTTAATTTCTCATTAATCACGTCTTAATTATCATCTAATCTCTTTTCTAATGATGTTGATTCTAGCATTCGATCCACCATAGCTCATCATATTGCTGCAAATTTAACAAAATCATAAGGCCCAAAAGAGGGTACCCACATCATAGAGGTTACACAACACTCATGTGTGGCATTGGTATGGCATACTTGAACTTCATAAAAGTTTTGAGAAGCTTCAAGTGGCAAGACTTGCACTGTGTGCAGTACCGTACTACCATTCTTCTCGATATCTTTGCCATGGTTCTTTGGACAATTATGTTTATCGTGATCACCAACTATGTGGGTATTTTTTTTGGCGAGCATTTTTGATCGAGCGCTTTTTGGTGTTTAGGCAGGCGGTTTCTCTCTCTACACTTCCTTCCCTCTATTGTCTCTATATTGTCTCGCACATTGCGACTCATGGTGACAGTAGAGGAGAGGAGTGGATGGATACAAGAGCACTATACACATTGCAACTCATTTACAACTATCAATGCATATCAAGCTACAACTACCATTGCATCTTGTTTATAAAGTCACCATATTATGATCTTAAACTTCCATTTTATATTTCCTAGCAAACTTACAAGGCCACAACATTACATAACAAACACCTACGACATGACATGATCATTTGTACTTCTTTACAAAGATACCATATGAAAGCATTTTGGGCCTCAACTATCATCTTCGCCTTTTCCATGTACCTTAACTTGCGAATGAAGGTGGCAACTTCAACTCTTTAGAGGATTATCCTTTGCCTCTTCAATGATGCCAAAAGCTCTCCATATCCCAATGGCTGAGGCTACTTTCACCTCTAGCATGTTCTTATCTACAAGGTCTACCGCTTGACATGTTTTCAACTTCTTTTGTAGAGATCATTTACTTCAGACGTTGTTGTCCATGCCTCCAAAACGACATCCAATTTGGGTTCCTTTTCTTTGAGTTGCATGAAAATTGAAGAGCTTTCTTTACTTAAGATGGTTGCAAACATAGTAGTATTAGAGGGATTACTATATGAAGCCATAACCATAGAGTTCACAAGGACTCTGTTGCAATATGCAGATATAACTTGGGGAGAGTGGTGTGGGATGTGTCTAGAAGAAGAGTGTTGGAACATGGCAATCTCTCTTGTTTTTATAACTTCAAAAGGAATAAATTTTACTTTTTCGAGCACTAGAATTCTTATTTTAAGCATAAGAAAAACTATTGTAAGCACAATTGTTATTATTTTAATGTCTCGATCATACACTCTCTCTCTTTCACTCTCACTCTCTCTCTCTCTCTCTCTCTCTCTCTCTCTCTCTCTCGTGTTGTTGAGATCTCACTCCAATTACATCATCTCTCTCAAAACTCTATGTCATGTAAGAAGTAAAAAACAAAGCCATTATGATCATATGAGTGAACACTAATAATATCTAAAACCAATATATTTCGGGCACCATAAGCTATTGAAATACATCAGTACGGACGTCTCACTCCCCGGTGGAAGAAGGAAGGTGGTATGGGGGTAGGGACCTCTACCAAATGGTGCAAGTGCAGGTGGAAAAAGTGGCCTTGCAAGATCAGGCCGTGGTGCTCACGAGGGAACTGCAAATGAACCTACGGGGGATGTATGTAGCAAGACATGTCGATATTGGGGCTCCATTGGAACACCATGTGGCCATGGCGAAGCACTAGACTTTTTGGGCTCATGGGTAATGGGAGGACTGGAGGATATGGTGCCCCCATGTCCATCTGCTATTCTCGTCGAACAATCTCGCTGACCTCACCCCTAAAAAACTGGTTACCTAAATCATCATACATAGTGACAAGTGGTCGTAGACATGAACTAAGACATACCTCGTTGCTCTCCACGCTGAGGCAATGTCGTTATAGTGTCCTGCATGCTCTAGCCATGGACCCAGCACCAGCAAAGCAATCTAGGACTGTATCCCTGCGATCAGTGAACATCCCAAGTACAGTAGAAGCCCATAATTACCATATGTACAAATGGACGACAATGTCTAAGACATTGATTATATAACAATTTCAGTTTTCGAATCGTGCACATGATTACCTTGTGAAAGGCTCGTTGCGCTCAACGGTATATTATTGAGAAATGTGGTGCCAAAGAGCATAAGGAAACTATGGAGTGACTGTGAGTAGGCACATCACCAAGTGAGAATTATCTCACATGCAAGAGAAAAGCTAAGTTGTACTCTCCTCAAGGATGACATTTCAAGCAATGGAAAATAAGTACAACATCTCAAGTCTTTTTATGAGTACAAGTTTCCATCTTGTAACCTAATTGAACTTGAGTGTAAACTTAATTAACACACACTCATCACAATGAGTCTCTTTCATTTTTATCCACACCTTAGATTAGCAATGTCATTAGAGTAGATTAGTGTAAGATTAGTTTATAATTAGGTAAATATCTTGTTATTAGGAAGTAGTTTAGGAGAGCTAGATCCATGTTTTTAACATGGTATCAGAACCTAGGTCTAGCTCTCCTAGCTTAGTTCTTTAGTATTAGCAGTTTTCAAAAATTAGGGTTTTCTTCTCTCCTCCTCCTCTACCATTAAGGCTACCCGTCTTCACACATCATTGTAGCTTAAGAGAGAATTAGCAAATGTCTTGAAGAGTATCTCATGAGCATTTACACATCCTTCCTCAAGCAATAGGAAGAAAAGAATTTAATGCACAGTTTGGTAGAGAAGAGAGGTGGTAGAGAAGAGAGGTGAAAGCATTGTATTTAGCATAAGGTAGCACTCTCGACTTGTGAAGCTGCAGAGAGCGGCATAGCCAACATAAGACACTGTTCTACAAACCTTTTAGTAAGGGTCACATAGACGCCACAAGGCCAGGAGAAGCATAACCAACAAAAGTAGCATGCCGCCTCTAGTAGAGAAACACACACCCCAGAGCAACAGGAAGTTGTAGAGCGAAGGCGTACATTGGGCAGAAGCTGTAGGTTGAGGTCGAGCAGCCTAGCAAGTAAAGACAACAAAGAGTGTAGTCTTGCAAGATGCAGCCCACGTGCATAGCTATGCGCAGTAGCAAAAATACCCACAAGCAGCGTGTAGTAGAAGGGTTTTCAGCCGGTTCAAGTAGGCGGCTTAGCATAGCAAGAAGTTGTAGAGCAATAAAGAAGCGACACTATCGCCATCATCTGCTGCTGCTGAAAGACATCGCCATTCACCTGCGGGAAAATCTCCATCGCAAGAAATTTTCCGCCCACTGCACAAGAAGATAAGCTTTGGCAATATTTAAAAAAATAAAAGGTCTTTTAAAAAAACTTTTGTTTAAAGGGGTGCACACCTATTGTTGGGCACGCAAGCATTGCCATCTCCCAGGCAAAAGATTGCCATATTTTGTAAGGAAAGTAGACACTGTCTCATTGAAGCTAAAAGCTCAATCGATAAGATCCTTCTCAGCATGACAAAAAGCACGCTCATTAAAAAAATTTCACACATAAAAGCATGTGCATTGAAGCAGCAAAGCACAAAGCAAAGCATGGATGCACAAAGCACAACCTTAAGGATGAGGTCTACATCAAACACACAATGAAGAAGACAACGTCAAAAGAAAAATCATAACATGAAGATAAGTAAGTAATCAAAGTGCCAAGAGTTAAGCCAAAAGCAAAGACTAAAGAGCTAACTAGAAGAAGATGACGACATCATCATCAACGTGGACTTCACAAAATCAATGCAAGCCACGAACGTTGGCTATCTCATCATCAAAAAAAAATCTCAAATATGTCATAAGCAGCCAAATGAGTATGCAATTAAAAATCCTCTCACTATCCATCTCTTAAACAAAAATTTGTTGGTAAAAAATCCTACTTCCTACAAAAGGTGCTTGTAACTAGCCTCTGGGACCGATGATGTATCCAAGCTAGAAACGATGATGTACCCAAGCTAGAAATTCATCCCTCACCTAAGAGCCAAAGTAGCATTAAGGGAAGGAAGTGCAAAAGTAGCACATGGGCTAAAGTTTCTCACATCACATAGGGAAATGTAGAAAGGAAAAATTCAAACAACATTATATAACAAACATCCAACCACCTTGAGTAGCCCAAAGATTTGGCACCAAGGGGGGGTGTTGAGAAATGTGGTGCCAAAGAGCACAAGGAAAGTATGGAGTGACTATGAGTAGGCACATCACCAAGTGAGAATTATCCCACATGCAAGAGAAAAGCTAAGTTGTACTCTCCTCATATAAAAGGAGGACATTTCAAGCAATGGAATATAAGCACAACATCTCAAGTCTTTTTATGAGTATAAGTTTCCATCTTATAACATAACTAAAATTGAGTCTGAACTTAATTAGCACACTCATCACAACGAGTCTCCTTCATTTTTATCCACCTTAGATTAGCAATGTAAATGTCTCATTATTAGTTAGGTAATAGTTTAGGAGAGTTCAATCCATGCTTTTAACATATATCGGATGGGATCCCCGTCTGTATCCAACTGGTATGGGGAGGTTTCCTCCTGTACTTTCGACTCCAAGAAGATATTATTGCCAACCTCAAAAACTCCATAATCTGCAGCTACCTCGCCTCCCCGCCCTGTCATACTTTGGATGAGTGGATGTATTCTCACTGGGGTGTATGAAGATAGCGATGACCAAAGCAGAGACCTACTTGCACACACTAGTAAGTACGTTAGGGAGGAAAATCATTGAGCTTGACTTTGATAAAAACCAAAGAATCCTGCACTCACCTCTTCTTGGCCATCTTCTGACATGACATACAGCTATCGTGGGATGCATAAGAACAAATTCCTTCGCAATGTGAAGTTCCAAGTTCTTGCCTCCCGCACAACAATCCCCAGGTGCTCCACCACGTAGAGTGCACACCATAGTGCCATCGGCCTGTAAGAACTCTGTAGCAAGCACAAAAGCCGACTCCACAAGTACCTCCCGAAAAACATTCCACTGAGGAACCTCTAAAGTGCCTTGTGGAGACACATATTTGTAGGAAAATCAGCCCACACCAAGCGCACGCCTCCAACGCTATCAAAGGTGTTCATACTTCCCCACCTCATCAGAGATCCCATGAGTCGTTGCAATACTGCAAGATTCTTGGAACAACAAAGCATGTAAGGGAAGTGCAAATGCTATAATGACGATGAATGGAGAGAATGCCTGCTGAGAGATCGTACCTGTGTTTTCACTTTCCCATAAGCGTGAGACGGAAGCGCGAGACGGAGGTGATCAATGGTCGAGCTCAAAACTAAGTACAGGGGATTCACCACACACAATGGGACGCTAGTCTTCATTTTAACAACACCAAATACATGTTATGAGCGTTGATGAATAAATGATCTAATGAATGCTCTAACATGTTAAGTTTACTTACTAGATCCCAAGAGGTCTGCCTCATCATCTTTTGAACTCTCTGACCCCTGCTCTTGGGCCTGGCCATGCGAAGGGGTCACGTGTGCTCTTTGCCCTATGCATGGGACTGTCGCTCATCTTCATGCTCATCATCCTTGGAATGGTTGTCCTCAGATTCCTCATCTGAGTCATCTCCTTCCCAGTTTGGCCCCTGATCTTTTTTGAGACGATGGAGGTGTGGATTTCTTACCCCTTTTCTTCTCGGGGGTCAATTCTTGCTCAGTTGTAGGCTTCTTGCCCTTTCTGGCCACCGCATTCAACCAACATTAGAACCGTAAACTCCCAAAAAACAGGCTTCATACCTCGTACAAATTAAATACTGTACACAAGTAAACGTACTCTGAAATTGCTTTGCCTTCTTTGGAGGAAACTTCCCATCTGGGTAGTCTAACCACCATGGGTAAAGTATCCATGTGTCCTCGCCTTTGAAGCTTGTCGATCCACTCTTTGGGATACAATCCTGTCTCCTCCACTTTAGACGGACCCATGCGTCTGAAGGGTGCTCGGGAATGTAGACCCGATCATGTACACTACTTCTCCACCACCTAATACACAACCATTAAAGAAGTCTAAGAAACCAATACAAGAGGCATGACAACTTGTCCACCATGCAAGTCTAAGAAACCAATACAAGAGACAACTTCTCCACCATGCAAGGCAAAAAAAAAAGAGTTGTGGTACTTTATACCTGTATAAGAGGCGTCGTGATGTGCATGGTAGGTGTGGTTGCTGGTCAGGATCCAAGGTAGCATGCATTTGTTCTTTCCACCTAACGAATGCCTTCTTAAAATGAGACTTCCTGTAAGATTTCAGGGCATCTGTGATACCTACTCCAGAGCTCTTTTGTGCATGCCAGCCTGCAAGTGAGCTCGCCTCCAGCTTCGTGTGTAATTTTTGTGTGTACTCGGTCAGGAGCCAGTAGTGACATGACGATGGATCCACATGAAGAAGGCTCAGTCGGATGGATCCACATGAAGAAGGCTCAGTCGGATGGCAGAATCTATGCATCCCTCAAAGCAAACTCGCCACTAGCAAATATGTCAAGCAGTTTATGTTTCATGCATTGTAAACAAGCCTTAGGTTTCTAATTACTTAAAAAAATGTAATGCATCAAGAGAGCTGGAGATCTTACTCTTCATTTGAAACATGTGCTCGAGCAATCTCGGCTAGCTCCGATGTAGTGAATTTGCTAGCCTTTTCACCCCACCCTTGGTAACGAGATCACTTTTTTAAAGAACTCTTTCTCATAGTCAGGGTTGGCAATTTGTGCCAGCTCATGTCCCCTTTTAGTGAAAAGTGCCTCCGTCTCCTTTAAGACATCCCTACAATTCTTGTCAAATATTTCTGCATCCATCATGTATTCTCTACTCCCTCGCTCAGGCAAGCCACTAATCTTAGCATGGAACATGGCATCGAAGTCTGATTGCAATGCATTTATATTTATTTAAGAAACATACTTTGAAATGAAAACATTAAGAAATATAAAATCGAAATCAAAACATACTGCAATGCGCACACACCTTGAAAACTAATTGTGACAAGAGTCCCATGGGAAGCTTTAACCACTTGGATCTGTTGGGTCCCCAATGAGTAAGGGCTTTCTTGGCCCATGCACGATCAGCATCACTAAACTTTGACAACAACAATTGTGGATCGGCAAGATCCACACGTTGCATCATAAATATATCATGTGCCATTGTGTTTGGCACATGAATGGTAGTGACCCTGAAAAATTTGCATGCATTTTAAATAAGGCAAAAGATGATATACACAATGTTTGTTCATTTCATATACAAAAAAACATTGTACAATGAACTTACTTGTTTATTATGCACAGCACCAACAAGAACTCTGCCTCCTCTTCCTCAAGAAATCGGACCACTCTGCAATTCACCTTGGGAGTCCTCTCTTTTTTGACTCAATTGGTATTCACCCATTCTTGCGAAGCTTTGAGTCGATGGTTGCCATCCCAAACAACGAACATCTTCCCAACCATGTGTTTCCATCCTTTGGTGTCCTCTAATATCGTGTCAAATTCACATGACAATGATAGATTGTGGCCAGCTACACTTCGATGGTCGAATGGAATAGGGACTTTGCTTGGGAATCCCTCTGAGACAATGAATGCTGCCATTGTCAATTGGTATTTTCTCTCCTTGATGCTTCTGATCAGCCCCTCGATAAAATCCTCGTTCGTGTGCAGATTGCTAGGTTTGCCAAGGAGGCAACAAAGTGGCACTCTAGGAAGGCGGTTCTGGTTGTCAACCAAGTGGTCCTCCACCCAATTCGTAGAGATGTGTTGATCAACCACTTGGCCAAAACTCTCTTTCACAGACTCCTCTTATTCTACAATCATGGAACTGTTGGTGGCCACACAATTGTCAGTGGTCATAGTCAATTGCAATTATGAGGTGTTTGTCACCTTGCTTGATGTAGCCACTTGTGATATGCCCACATCTTGCGAGAGAATGATCTCATCTTGCAATCCGGTGAACCCTTTCGATTTTGCAAATGAGTGCATGAATATGCATTTATATTACCATGAATAGTTCTTAAATTAGTCTTTTGTCATTAAGATGTGATGTAATTATCTTAAGTTAGTATTTAAACTTCATTAATTTTTGACTCCAATTACATGTAATGCACTCTCTTTAAAATTTTAGAAATTGTTATGCTATCCATATGAATTTTACCTGGAGAACTCTTCCTTTGTGGCGTTGAGGGTAAGTGAGGATCGCTATCACTTGAGGGCATTCCAATTGTTGAGATCGCTTCCAACTATTGAGGCGTGCTTATTGTTGAGAGAGAAAGGACGACTCTTTGTGGGAGAGAGAGAGAGAGAGAGCTTGGCTCTTTGTGGGAGGGGTTGAGAGAGAGAGAGAGAGAGAGAGAGAGAGAGAGAGAGAGGGTGGCTGTTGAGTGATTGAGCGAGAGAGAAAGAGAGCGAGAGCCGCTGTTGAGGGTAGTGCTTTTCAGCGAGAGAGAGAGAGAGAGAGAGAGAGAGAGAGAGAGAGAGAGAGAGAGCAGGGCTTTTAAGCGAGAGGGCGGCTATTAAGGGCTCTTTTGTGAGCCCTCAACATTGGCTGTGCACAACGGCTTAAAAGCCATTGCACATCCAACCACGTGGCCTGTGTGCTGGCCCACATTGCGCATGGCTTGTGGTTTGCCGCGTGCCATGCACAGCAAAGGCCACGCGACCATCATGAGGCCACATGGATCCTTTAGTCCACATGGACTTGCCAGGTGTAATGCCCGAACATGGGCATTACAAGTGGTTGTGCCAGGTGGACTGAACACGCCACGTGGTTCGCCACACGTAGACTACATAGTCTATGTGGTGATGCCACGTGTAATGCTCGACCTCGAGCATTACACGTGGCCACATCAAGTGTAATGCTCAGTCCACGTGGCACGTTATGGTGTGCCACATGGCCTGTAAAACACACGTGGCGCCATCTATTTGGCACCACGTGTGCTTCACGTGGATTGCGCCATCGTGCAACCCACGTAGGCACCACCACATGTAGTGTGTGCAGTGCCTGTGGCACAACGTGCACTATGCACTACACATGGCAGCCACGTGTAATGCTCATGTGGCCCACTTGTGATGCACATCGTGGGCATCACATGTAGCAACCATGTGTGGCATGGCTATGCCTCCATACATGCCATTGGCCCACTCCACCTCCTCCCGTGCGCTCCTCAAGCGCCCCTCCGCCCTGAACCTCTATCAAGCGCCCCCTCCACCCTGAACCTCTATCAAGTGCCCCCTCCTCAAGCACCCCCCTCCTCAAGCACCTCCTTAGCTCCTCCTCAAGAACCTTCTCAGCTCCTCCTCAAGCGTGTCCTCCTCCCGCGCCTTCCTCCCGCGCCTCCCAAGCGCCCCTTCCCAAGGGCCCCCTTCAGTTCCTCCCAAGCGCCCTCTCTTCCACCAAGTGTATAGACAGACACTCCTCCTATCGTCCTCTTCAAGCAAATATTTCAGGGCCCCCTTCAGTTCCTCCCAAGCGCCCTCTCTTCCACCAAGTGTGTAGACAGACACTCCTCCTATCGTCCTCTTCAAGCAAATATTTCAGGGCCCCCTTCAGTTCCTCCCAAGCGCCCTCTCTTCCACCAAGTGTGTAGACAGACACTCCTCCTATCGTCCTCTTCAAGCAAATATTTCAGGTCAAATTTCTCTTTTTTCTCCATCAAAGCGCCCCCTCTCCTATCATTGCAAGGCAGAATTTCTCTTTATTCTCCATCAGCGCCGCAGACGCCCACTTCTGTGTTTTTTTACGCATCATGACCATGCCATCATTAGAGGAGCTTACCATGGCGTGTATCATCTTGCAACAAGGATACCTGGCGCTTGATGAGATGTACAAGAATGACTCAATCAATTCAGAAGCTAGAGAGATTTCGGGGAGTTTATTATTGGAATTGAAGTAAATAATCAAAGGAAAAGAGAATGACATGGCAACGATAGATATGTTTGAGCTCAAAATATTAAGTGCAATTGCTTATTGGAGGACATACAGAGTCATTAACGATGAGAACGAGCAATTAATTAGGAATATGGCCCGTAGAACCTTATGAGTGTGTTTCCTAAGTATTGAGGTTTGTAATAATGTTGGTATTACTTCATAATGCAACTTCTTTGATGTAGAAATAATGTTGGCACTACTTCATAATGCCAACTTCTTTGATGTAGTAATAATGTTGACACTACTTCATAGTGCCAACTTCTTTAATGTATTTGTTCAGTTTTTTAGATGGTTATGTTTTTTGATGTTCATCTTGTAAACCATGATGAAGGATGCTAATTTTGAAAAAATAAAAAATATTTAATATATATTTATTTTTATATTTTTTGAAAACTTATTTTTTAAATAATAAAAAATATAAATAATTATAACGATCGAATTAAAAACGGCCAACTTTTTTAAGGGTGTTAATCACCATTCAGTTGTGTACTCCCTATCTTTTATACCATTCTTTTTTGTTCTTGTGTACTTCATTTTTGCTCCTCTTTATACAATGAGTTGCACAATCACATTCCCATCTGCTAAGAAAGAACCAAGTTTCAACAATGGACGGGTTGTGTGGTGAGTGCAAAGTTTTTACATGAGCAAGTAGCTCCCCACTCATTTTGTGGATTGCAAGCCATAGTAAGTATTGGGACCCAAGAGTTGCACATCCCTCTCGAGGCAACCTCTAATTATGAGGGGGAGGAGTTCTACATACTTGAGAACTCTCTATCAGCAGCCAACTAGTCGGCAATAGTTGATTCTTCATTGAAGTCAAACCCATAACCAATAGCCATCTTAGACAACCCGTCCGAGGTCTTCCAACTCTGAAGAATGTGATAGATTTATGCAGTCCCTTTCAAGATAACGAGGATACCGATGCATTAGGCTCATCCAGTGTTGCAAGAGGATAAGGTAAGAGAATTTTAGAATACTTTTTCAGCATGAAGAAGGTAAACACATTAACAAAGATTTTGTTAAATGTCAAAGACATTATTAAGGCCGTGGAGATTCCTAGACAATACAATGGTGATATTGCATTTGAGTTCCCACCAACCATGGCAAGATTGGACTCCATGGAGCATAAGTATGATCCTCACTAGTGGTCAAAGCCGCAAACCTCTAACATTGCCTTCCCTGGAGTATGTCGGCAAAGCCATTGTCTAGGTAGTTTGAAGTGTGTTAATGAACTTTGCCCGCGTTCAAAGAACCACAGGGTGTCAAATACATCACATTTACTAGAAACATGCTAAAGGACCAACCATTGGAGAGGAGTGCAACAATGTGTCTGGGAAGCTCCTTTGCCATTAGTGCTCAGTTCCAGTAATGTGCATTGCTACATCTATTATGTGATTCCCTCCGACAAGACGATGAGCAGATTAATTGATACACATCGGCACCCATCAACATAATGTACGTGTAGGCACATCAAAGGCACTAACCGATAGGACCAGGACAATAGTGTCCAGGGTGCTAGGGGTAGATTGCAATGTTGGGGCAAGGAAGGTTCAAATGTGTGGCAAAAGAAATTGTCATGGCAGCACTAGTGCAAAAAGGTAGTTCCTCACATTTCATTGGGGAACAAAAGTTCATCAACATCGTAGAGGAGATGGGACCACTAGTGGAAGACAGCTGGTAGGTTAATCTGGTTGTTGGGAAATTAGGTTTATGTAAAATAGTTATTAAAATCTAGATAAGTAAATTGTAATACTCGAATAATTTATTTTTTAGGTTTCAGAGGTTAGTTATTGCAGCCCGGCAAGGGCCTTCAAAGGAGAATTTTGGCTTGGATGCACTTCTGAAGCTGAAGTAAGAGTGCACTTATGACTTCTTCCATGGAAGCAGGTTTCCAAGTCAAGGGTCCTCAAGTGAGAAGTGTTATGTTTTCAAGATGTCCACCATTGGACATGCTTTAGGGTTGGATTTGGTGAATCGAATGTGACGGACTGGCTCTGGTGACCTATGACATGCTTGGATACAGTTTGACCACACTCGACGAACATCAGATCGGGTGACCATGGCTTGTCATGTATATGATCCAAGGTAGCAAATTACCAATGTAGAGTATTTAGGTGGTTAGAGCAAGTTAATTGTATAACCTCTTAAATGACTATCATTTTCATGTAGCATGGAGGGTCTTCTCACCATTGTGACATGTAAAATGAAAGAGGAGGATATGGAGGCCCATTGTTTGTTCTGGGAATGCATTAATGAAGTGATGGCCAACCATGGTTGTGAGAGGGCAGATTTCTATGGTTTCATGGCAGACGAGGCTCAAGCAAACTGGAATGCAGCTCGACACATGTGTTCAATGGTGGGAAAAACGACGTCTTGATAGATAGGGAGAGTTTTTGCCTATTTAATTGGGGAGCAAAGCACGGTTGCCCACACAACAAAACACGGTTGCCCACACAACAAAGTATGTGTGTGTTATGTCTTAAGGAGAGCACAAAGCAATGTGTGAGAAGTGGTGCATGGCTCCTATGAGTGACGCTACATCAGTGGAGGCTCAATTGATATGTCACTTGTGGCGCAGTGGTCATGTGATGGACATGAATTTGTTAGAAATAGACTCTTGGTTGAGCTGGTGTGGGAAGTGCACATAGCACATTGGGGTTTAGTCATGACAACGATAGAGAGAAGTAATGATGGTCCAAATACCCCAAGAATAAACCTAGCAGAAAGCAAGAATGGAAGTTGGTTGAAAGGGGAAGGATATAGATGCAAGATTTCTCTTTACGATGTATGTACTATCGATATGGTGAATGCAATTTTGTAAATCACAAAGGCATTCTCTTACACTCAAGGCAAGCACATAGGGAGAGGCCCAAGCTTAGAGAAACTAAAAGAACGGTGCTTTACAAGCGCTGCCCAAGTGGTTTGAACAGTTAATCAGGCAGCTAAAGGAACACCCATGTATAGGGCGCCTACCCATCTCACTAGTGAGATGACAAAGAAAGTGCATATTACAAGAGACCATCAAGGGTGGTAATTGATATTGATGATGAGGCCACGCATCGACCAGAGTACAACACACATGTAAGAGATCGCAAGTATTCTGGAAGGCCACGGAAGATCAATTTCAAAGAACCGCAGAAAGTCATAAAGGGCTATGTCATTGAGCGCAGGGTGAATGAAGCAATGTGGGCAATTTCAAAGAACATGATACAAGCAGAACTCTAGAAAGAACTGCAGAAAGTCATAAAGGGCTATGTCATTGAGCGCAGGGTGAATGAAGCAATGTGGGCAATTCGAAGGACATGCATTGGCAGCAAGGTCACATGCAACGAAATGCCTTGTGGAGGGGTAAGAGGTGTGAGCAACACATAGTCGGACCTACTAAGGGTGTGCATGCACCTTCCTTTGAAGGCTATCGCAAGCACCCTAATGGTCTCATTAGACAATGGATGTGGTTCTGCCTTGACCATGTGCTTCATTGCTATATTATGGACAACAACATAGACCCAAAGGCCAGTCCACCACCCAAGAAAGAATCTCTTTCAAAGGTATGCCTTGAGATCATCCCATGTCTGGGTGTTCCGATCTAGACGGTTTGTTTCACAGTGATTTCTTCATGCTACTCTGGCTGTTTCTACAATCTTTATCCTAGCAAGAGCAATCTTACTTTTCTCATTGTATCCAGTGACATCGAAGTATTCTTCCATGGCTTCGATCCACTTTTCCACAGCCTCGCCTAAGTGTTCTCCTTCACCTTTGAAGGGACCTGGCTGAGATCTATGGAGAGCTTTGCGAACATCAGGGTCAAGCTCTTCCTCATCCATGAGAGGATCTGGCTATCTGCACGATTCACACGTCTCATGATTCTGCTAAAACGATACATCGTTAAATTTCTATTTGACTTTGTCTCAAGATCCTAAGACTTAAGAAGTTCACAAATAATTACTTTAAATAAGATAATCGTTCTTACTAGAGATCTACGACATACGTCCAAGAAAATAGATCTTATTTCTTTAAACTCGATATCTGATAGTCAAAATCACTTAGACAACTAGGAATTTTTCACAAAGCATTCTTTATTTACATAAGGTTTGTGAGCAACATGGCTCCAAAAAATCAATGCCTCAATTGCATACGCATGAAACAGAGATACTGGGCTGTGGACATGCCAGGAATTGTTCCTTTCCCGTTATTGGTGCTACAATCTTATTCCTTGGGATAAAACGGCTAAGATGACAAGTAACCCTAAAATCTCGAGGTGTGAGGTGATAAAGGATAACACCACGAACACCTTTAACCTTAACAAGACCATGGCTAATGAGACGTTCTACGTCAGTATCTGGAGTTGGTTGCAAGGGGGGTGGATATATTGTGCTGCAAACCACTTATGCTATTGTCTCTTAGCTGGGTCTGGAAAATATAGCTCCTCGAAATAATTAGCGAGCCTTGCCCTGCTCGTTTGAGTCGTAGAGCGGAAGAGAGGATATGCTCAAAAGCGAAAGCAATCATATCTTGAGTTTGAGTAAGATCGGGGATACCAGATAAATACAGGGCATCCATCTATAAAATCAAATTCATCAATTAAAAGTCTTCATCAATGTAGCTTAATTTGAATGATAATACAACATGTGAATGCATCTTTTTAGGATTTTATTATAAAATTTAGATAAAATTCATCTTTGATTCTTGAGCTTTCAACAAAGCTCTGATACCAACTTTGAGATCCCTGCCCCCTCTACGCATCGAACTCTGGAGTGCTGGCAGCGAAAGTAGCAATCTTGCGCGTAGGGCAGAGCTTCCCACTTGAGGCCTCGCCCACGAATGTCCAAACAAGAGACTAATCCGGTGGTTCTTCCAAAATCGAACCCGGAAAAAACTTCCCTAGCCTAGAAAGCATAGGCGATTCCACTAGGAAAAATCTTCTAACAAAAATTTTATCTAACATATCAAGGCCTTAACTATCCTTTCTATTCTGACCAAACCCGTAGGTCACATGGCCAGATCAAGGAAGAGACTTGCACTTGGTTCATAGAAATCATCGCTTTTTCCCCCCTTAAGCGAGGCACAGTCGTTGATTCTTTCCCCCATAGAATAAGAATCTTCTTGGGACTTACTCTAACTAGCATAACTTGAACGTATCTAAATTTATTATAGGAATCCACTGATCCAGAGCCTAATTGGCCCATGGGTTAGCCAATTGCCTAACCACTGAATTGGTAGGATCCCTTTTTATAAAAATTTGGTTGTGTTTATCCCCCCTGGGTACCAAGAAAAAGAGTTCCCAGGCCCCCTAGCCGGCACTCAAGCAAAATACAAAATAGAGACACACCACTTACACACCCAATATGAAATTGCCTTTTTCACAGATTCAACTGTCTTTAAAACAAAATTGGAATAAAACCATAATGTTTCCATCATAATCCTCAAAATTCTAGTCCAATGTTTTACAATCCAAATATCATCTGGACTCTCCGTTGAAGACTAGCTAGTCAACCAAACGAGATCCGATTTCGAGTTCCAGTTCACATAGATAATTCCTTGCCAGTCCATCTATATCTTCCTCGACATATGCATGGGTGTCCTAGTAGTCGTGAGCTCATGCATCGCTTGGTCAGAACTCTCTAGGATCCTCCTTAGGTGTCCTAGCACTTCACTCAGGGACCGCTTCGTCGGCCCTCGCCTGTCGTACCGGAAGCGCACCATTTTAACCATACTACTAAGGTTGGTCAATACCTTGGCAGGCTTAGGAGACGTCCTTCGATGACTCCCCGCCAGCTATTTGCAACATAACTCTCCTAAGATTAAACCATAAGCCAAATGCTTGCTCCAGCATTCTGGCGTAAGATAGTCCTTTTTCAAAAACAGAGTTTCTATGCAAGTAAGAATTTCCTGTTGAGTTTGATTCCACAAGACCCTTTTTCTCAGAATCCAGACTTTCTTAATGAAAATCACAATTCTAGTATCTCACAATTCTAGTATCTCGGTAACCCACCCATCAATCACAATGAATTTTTGACTTATTTCTCGATGATTTCGAGTCTAAGGAAAACTTCTCTAAATCATCGGTAATCCATTCTTTTCGTAGTACTGAAGAAATGGCAATGGTCACAAGGTTTTGCTTAGTTTCTGATTCGAGAGATGGGTAAGCATCTTACTAGCCCACCTTTCTCACGCGGGCGTAGTCTAACCCTAAATTACTCGAATTTAATCCTAAAGATATTTTCTAAAGATAATTCTTCATTTTTTTCTGATAAATTAACTATGATTTTCATTCATAAGGAAAAATCCAAAATTATGAGAATTCATTCTTTCTTGGGATATAATAGAATTATAAATGATTCTATTTGTGAATAATGGAATTTAATAAAGATAATTCTTTTTCCAATGATCTGATAATTCTTTTTCCAATGATCCATTTATGAATATGCATACATCATTTTATTGAATTATTATCATAGAATTATTCTAAATTATTATTTTCTCCAATTGGAACTCGACATCAACATGCCGTGGATGGCTATCTCCACACCTCATTTGGTGGACCCTGCTTTGAGAAGCATATTGGATGCTCGTGCTCGTCTGATCATCATCTAGGCATTTTCCTAATTAAAGTACGATGAAAATTTCTCAAAAAAAATATCCATGTATATGAATATACCTATTTTGAATTATGACCAAAATTCCTCTTTTAATATTTAAAATGTTTGTACATAATATATTGTGAAAATTCCTCTTTTTGAATCTAAATTTTTATGCATGTACATATGTAAAGATAAATATAACAAAAATTCATCTTTTCTCTATTTAAACAACTGTGCATAAAAACTATAAAAGTATTTTTCATAAATGTAACAAAAATCATTATTTTAGCATTAAAATGCTTATGCATAGAATATGATGAGAATTCCTCTTTTTGCATTATCAATTTTATGCATAGAATTAAATTCATTTTTTAAAAAAATTTGCCATAGCTTCGCTTCATTTTCTAAGAATTCTCAAAATTCTACTTTTAAATAAATACTCATAGTTATGAAATGTGATGGGAATTCCTCTTTTAAACTAAGAATTTATTATGCATACATAGCATAATTATAAACATAATTATAAGCATCATTATAATTAAACCTCT
Source organism: Cibotium barometz (assembly GCF_041138505.1). Taxonomy (NCBI): domain Eukaryota; kingdom Viridiplantae; phylum Streptophyta; class Polypodiopsida; order Cyatheales; family Cibotiaceae; genus Cibotium; species Cibotium barometz. Next base: position 21,494,194 of record NC_141108.1, on the reverse strand, counting down.
TGATTAATCTTAAAAATATCCATTTATCATTCCTATATGAAAATACTTACAAAAATGTTAGCAGAACTCTTTTTCAATCTTAAAATGAATTAATATGATTTAAAACAACCCTTTACGACATTCCAGTGCTAAGTGTTGTAGCATAGTTGCAATGTGTGTGGAGTGTAAGGGTGTAGAGTTAGTGGGAGACACTCCATGTGGCCTAGTCTATAGTGCAACGGGCAACTTTCATCTATGCTTGGCCAAGAATGACTTGTTTCTTCATTGTCCCAATAGGCATGACCAAATCATCACTCACCCATGGCTTGTTTGTGCCATAGATGTAATGCTCGTTGCATTATAATCTTGAGGACTTGTAAGACTACAAATTTGATTCTCCACCCAACCATATCCCAAATGGACCCCAAACTCATGGGTTCCAACTTTAACCCCTTGACCTTTCATTGGCTAGGCATGGCCTTTTCATTCACCAATGCCCCTTCAACTACCCCTAGAAGGGGGCTCCTAATTCTATGACCCTTGGGCTTCCATTGTGCACCATTCACTTCCCTTTTACTTTGACTTTAATGCCTATTAACCATTGCTTTAGGTATTTCCCATTTGAAATCCCTTGAACCTTATTTATATATAAACCTTTTACATACAAATAGTCTTTTCTAGTCTTATCTTTTAGTGTATCCTGTCAGTCTCATAACATTTCCTCCCCCTTGTGAAAGAAAATTTTTCATCCTCAAAAATAAACTCAAGAAACCTTTTCTTTAGTGTAGCCACTCTTTCCCAAGTTGATGCTTCTTTTGGTCTATCTTTCCCTTGATGTCATTGTTTCCCATCTTGCATTTCCGTCTACTAACATGAAACACTTGCTATACTTTGGATCCTTTAGGGGTAAAGCTACCTTGTAAGCTGCTACACATCCAAATTTTTTAAGTATTGCATAAGGACCACAATATCTTGGACTTAACTTTGGAACTTTTCCACTTTTAAAAGTTTTTGACTTTTCAAAAACTTTTACATAAACTAAATCACATTTCTCAAAATTAATTGGTCTTCTTTTACCTTTCTCATAACTAATAGAAGGATCTTGCGCTCTTTTAACATTGCTTTTTGCAATGTTTAGCATTTCTTGCCTGTCTTTAAGAAAGTCTTTTACACTCTGCAATTTTTCTTTTTGTAACCCAATAGCTATGGGTGCTCTAGGTTGAAATCCATAGATTAACATGAATGGACTAAAATCGGTGTAGCAGAATGTTTAGCACTATTATAAGAAAATTCTAATAATGGAAGATAATCATCCAATTATTTTTCTTATGATTAACATATGCTCAAAGCATATCTTCTAGGACTTAATTAACCCTTTATGTCTGTCCATCGCTTTGTGGATGCTGAGACGTATTCATACACTAAGTTTGGTGTCTAACTTTTTGAACATTTCTTTCCAAAAATGGCTTGTAAACTTTGTATCTCAGTCGCTTACTATATCTATTGGCAATCCATACAATCTGTATAGATGATGGATAAACATTCTACCCAATTCTGCTATTTTTACTTATTTTTTAGCTAGTATGAATTGTACCAACTTGGTTTACCTATCCACTACCCACATTGAATCATGCTCTCTACTTGTTTGGGGTAGTCCTACTATAAAATCCATAGAAATACTTTCCTACTTACCCTCAAGTATTTGTAGTGGTTGTAATAATCCACCTACTTTTAGGCACTTAGCTTTATTGACTTGGCACTTAGGGTATTTTATAACATAATTCTAGATTCCCTTCTTTAAACCTACCCAATAAAATTGTGTTTTAACAAGTGCATAGGTTTTGGAAATTCCCAGGTGCCCTGCACTTGGATTGTCATGACATTCTAGTAAAATATTCTCACAAATATTTTCTTCTTTGGATATACAAATGCGACCTTTATATAAAAAGTACCCATTATCGATGGAAAAAAATTTCCAATGATCTTTTTCACTTATTGACCCTTCTTTAAGTGATTCCTTTGAACCACTATCTTTTTTAAGTTACATCCTTTTATCACTAAGCAGTTGTATTTTCTTTACTCTCTATTTGTTGAGAGTTATCTCTTTTAATCAAGTAATTCTAAACTACTTAATAGCTAGGGTCATTAGCACATTTTCCTTTTAAGTGAGCCAGAAACTCACTTTTCTAGTTGAGTAAAACTCAACTCATTTATCATGGGTGCTCAACTTAGAGCATCTGCCAAGACATTAAATTTTCCTTTTCTATATCTAATTTGAAAATCAAACTCTTGTAAGATTTCATCCCATCTAGCCTTCCTACCTTTTAACTCCTTTTGAGAAGTTAACCATTTAAGACTTTCATGGTTAGACAATACTTCAAATTGGCACCATACAAATAATGATGCCACTTTTTAAGAGCATGCACAATTGCAAATAGTTCTTTTTCATAAGTTGAATAGTTCCTTTGAGCTTGTCCAGCTTTTTACTTTCAAATACAACCAGCCTTCCCTTTTACAATAATACTACTCCTATAGCAAAATTACTAGCATCCGTTCCCAATACAAATGGTTCATTTGGATCCACTATTTTCAAAATAGGAGCAGTAGCTATTGCTACTTTCAATTTTTCAAAAGTAGCTTGTTGATCAACTAAATTTTTTTCCTTTTCCTTTAAGTTGATTCTTCATTGGAATAGCTATCTTAGCATAATTTCTTATAAACTTTCAATAGAACCCTGCAAGTCCTAAAAAGGTTTATAACTCATCTATATTAGATGGGGCCTTCCATCTCAATATAGCTTCAACTTTATCAGGATCCATACAAATCCCTTCCTCGGACACTATGTGAAAGAAAGGTGCATCTAGATTAGCCTAGGATTATCCTAATTAGCTTGGATTAGAAAAATCAAGAGAGATTAGCACTAAGGAGCATGGAAAGTAAATGTAATGAGTATCACAAGATGTCAAAAAGGTTCAATACTCCTAGAACACATGCCTTTTATAGTCTCAAGGCCCATGTGCCCTAATCCCACATGTAAATGATCCTAAGCCCATGTGCCTAGGCCCATCTCATGTGCATGTGCATCCTAAGAACACTTTGTTACAAACCATCCCCTTCTAACATGATTTCGTACTCAAAATCGAAGGGCGGTAGTGCCCAAAGAAAAGACATATACAAGTGGATATGTACAAAAACCAAAAATCACATCCTTGACTGAATATCAATGTAGCGGAAGACCCATACATGAATCATATGACCCCCAAGGTTAAATGGAAAGGATAAAGGGCTCCCGTCCGATGATGAGGGTATCTATTCAACTGCCTAGATCGAAACAAAATCCGAGGCATGCAAAATCCAAGGCAATGGCTCTATCATAATCTGGTGCAAGTGGAGAGGATAAGGAACCACTGTCGTCGATGTGACAAAGCTAGTCGAGTATCCTCCAAGATCAAAGGGGGTATGGTATACATCCTGAACCGTCGAAGCTGAAATGGTAGTAGCTCTTGGGTCAAAAGGAAAACTCAACTCTGAAGCCAAAGTAATGGTAGCTGTTGGATCAAAAAGAAAGCTCAACTCCAAAGAGTTAGTAGCTCCAGGGGGTCAAAAGGGAAACTCATAAGCCCATCCTCATGACCACAGTGTGAATCTTGCACAAAAGGTATCCACCGAAGAAGCTCAAAATTCCTGGCCAAAATGTCAAATGGTCTTGGAACAAAAGAATCATCGTGTAGACCAAGACTGAAATATGCCATAGATGCATCTGAGTGTCGAGCCACATATCCAAAAACTATGCTCGTCAAATGGCAAAGAATGCATCCAATGTTGGAATTAGGGTTGCAGGAAAGCACACAAAGCTTGGAGAAGAAGAAGCAAGAATGCACACAACACTCAGTTTATTGGATTGTGTCAAAGTACAAAGATAAGTTAGCCCTAGAATAATGGGCGTATATACAAGCTGGGGGAAAAAACCTCCTAAAGAGGGAAAAAGTGCCCTGACGGTCCTAAGTTTGTTCACACACATCATTGCCTATATATATGGCAACAAATCCCCCCTGGGAGAGTGATGGTGTGAAGAACGAGAGCTAGCACTCATGTATAGGAAAGTGCCATGCCTGAAGTAGATCAGTCCACGAGGGGGAGTAAGCCCAAAGCTTTGCGGAAAGCTTCAAACTTCTCACGAGAGGAAGCGCCTTTGTGAAAAGATCGACGAGGTTATCCTGTGTTGGCACATATGCCAAGCTGATCTCTCCTATTGAGAGTCTCTCCCTGACATAGTGATAATGCACCTCAATGTGCTTTGTACGAGCATGAAAAACTGGGTTTCTTGCAACTGCCAATGCGCTCTGACTCTGTCAGTGTAGATAAAGGTGGCAGACTCCTATCCAACACCCACCAAGTCAGCCACTATAAGCCATCTGAGCCACATACACTCAACCGTAGCTATGAAAACTGCCCTGTACTCAACTTCACAACTAGAAGTGGCCACAGTAGGTTGCTTCTTACTCAACCAAGATATGCATGGTCATTTACTTGTATATTTAAGCTTTTTGTTTTTATTTCGGACCCCATACATAATTACAAGATCTCCAACATTAAGTTCCTTATCTTTGATATGTTTGTTAAACCACTTTTTTCTTTTGTTTTCTCAACTAGCATAGTTGCACTACTAGTTGTCTCTCCTCCTCAAGCTACTCCAAAGTGAGTAAACATTCAGCTAACTCATTAGCCCCAAGCTTTTTAGTTACAACCACTCTTAAGTTACGTACCATAAACTCCCAAGGCATCACTTCCTCAAGTCCATAAACCATCTTAAAGGGTGTGCACCTAATTGCAATCTTGTATGGCAGCCCATAAAGCTGTTGTGTGAGTTTAAGCTCCCGATCATTGCATCAAGCTTCTACTATCTTAGTAATTATAGATATTAAGACCTTGTTTGTGCTTTCTACTTGACCATTGGCCTATGGGTAATAGGCCATTGACTTGCAATGTGAGATCATAAGAGTGCTAGTGAGATATTTTATCACATCATTGATAAAATGACTCCCTTGATCACTCACTATCTCAAATGACTCCCTTGATCACTCACTATCTCAAATGGGCATCCAAAGCATGTTATGATGTTCTTATAAAGAAATTTGGTAGCTTCACAAGCATCTACCTTCCTTGAAGCTCTTTCTATAGCCCATTTGGTAACGTAATCTATTGCGACAATGATATATCTTGCTTATGTTCCTCGTGTAGCAGGAGTAATCAGTCTAACATAAATCTAAGAAACCTTCAACAAACTCTCTTAAGAAGTCCTTAAAGGCAATGTTCATCATTCTTTGGAATGTGGCTGGTGTGTTGGTTAGGCCAAATGTCATAAGCATGCGCACCACCTTCTAATAAATGTTATTTTATCTTGGTCCTTAAGTGTAATAAAAATTTGATTATAGTCCGAATATCCATCTAAAAAACTATAAGCTTCCTTACATATAATTCACTCTAGCACATGTTTAGAATAAGGCAAGGGGTAGTGATCCCTCTCTGTGAGTGGCAGCATTCACCTTCTTGATATTGACACACACTCTAAGTTTTCCATTTTTCTTGGGCACAACCACAATAGGTGAAACCCACTCTAAGTTTTCAATCTCATAAATGAATCTGCATTCATTGAATCTGCATTCAATAAGCTCGTCAATTTCTTCCTTTATAATTTTGGCATATTTAGGATTCATTGGATAGGATCGTTGCTAGACTAGTCTAACATTTGATACCATTGGGATGGTGTGTTGTACGACACTAGCATGCACTCCCTTCATGTCATGATAAGTCCTTACAAAGTAGTCCCTATAATCCTTGAGGAGAGCTACAAGTTTTGCTTCTCGGCCTTACTTAAGTCCTTGGCTATGTAGACAGGCTTAGGATCTTCTCCTGGTTCTACCAAGTCTACTTCCTTTACCTCTACAGGCCCGTCATAGACTCCTCCACTCTCACTTATGGGGTTACATTTTTGTATTATCAAACATTAACTTGTGTTCCCCTATGGTGTATGACTTGTAATGCTCAGGTGCTTGGCACAAATTAGGCTCATGTTCCTTTCCCTTGTCAACTGCTACCTTAGCCTCTCGTTTCTTCTATGCAAGTTCATAATTTTGTTTCCTCGTGGGCTGAGCAACTCAATTTCGGTTCATCAGAGACTTTCACCTTAGTTATATAAATTGGGGGTGGCCTACAATACTTGACCTTTTGCAACTCCACTCCCCCTCCTCTCCTCAATCGTCTATAAACTTTTGATGTAAGTCTACTACACCCATGTACTGGAGCCATTGGGCTGTGGTTAATTCCTCTTGCATCCATTTATGTTTATTTGTTACATAACGCCTATGCTTGCATTGTTTCCTCAATATCCTTATGTGTGTTTAAGGAACATCTTCTCTTAAATCAATTGCCCTTTTTGATTCAGATTTGTTCGTTTTACTTTCAAATTTGTTAGGTGATTCAAGTTCAAATTTTGCATTGCTTTTAAAGGATTGAACTCTTGTGTTGGTTTCAATTTCAGATGACTCTTCATCAAAGAGATTTCCTTATTAGAGTCATCCTCCCATGTAGATTCTAGCTCACTGTATCCCCCAAGATCTTGATGGTCATAATGCATTACACTCATCATTTTATAATGAAACAATCTTGGGCAGTTCATTACCATCAGGGGTTACCCATGCTGAACCTGTTTTTATCCCAAGTATTGATTGTGGCCATCATTTCTATCTAATTGAGATCATCTTCCTCACTCATGACCTTTAACTTGTAGGGTTATTCTTCCCCTACATCGGTCTCCTCCATGTAAGTGTAGTAGTTTTGCAAAGGGATTGAATGGGTGGTAGTATTAGATCTCTAGTTGAATAGTCCACCACTACCCATTAGATGTACGTGACCAGTCATCACAAGGTCTACTCTAAGGATTGAGTCATCAAATTGTAGGTAGACATGGTTTTTGGACCAATCATGGACTATTTTAGCTTCCCACATAAATGGTCTTCCTAAGATCATTTCATAAGAATCAGGTTGCTTGGAAAAGTCCATCATAATGAATGTATGCCTCACTTGATGTTTCAATATCTTGATCTTAGGGTTGCGTAACATTCCAATTGGTTTGGTAACAGTACCATCATCCATTTTAACCACAATGTGGTCTGAGACTTCAAGCCTAGGTTTTGCCATTTTTTCCTAGCATTTTTTGGTGATTATACTGACTCCTACACCACCATCAAGCACTACCAGTACCGTGATTCCCTTAGTAATGGGGGGGTAAGTAGGGTTTCATTAGATTCATCACCTTCAAAGTTAGTGAAATCCCATAGTAGGGTTAAGTCTTGTGGGTTTTTGCAAATGGTGGTAGTCCTATGTTGAGTTCTCCATTTAAAAGAGCTTTAAATGCTTTGAAGAGTTTGGGATCTTCACACAAGCATATAGTCATTGTGGTCTTTGTTTCAAAAACCATGACCTCGAGCAGGTCTTTGTTTCAAAAACCATGACCTCGAGCACTTTAGGGATCTTGAGAGGAGTTCCTTACACCTCTCTACCATATGAAGGTGTTAGGGAGACTAGAATCTCCACTTCTTCTATGGGGTCAAGGTCTTCAAACTCAAACACTCTCTGAAATAGTTTGGGGCCCATACTTGGAGCTAGTGAGTTTTCTCTTTCCTCCAAGATGAAACTAGGAATATCTAACAGTTTGTGTGCCTCCACGGCTAGAGATTATCTAGGTGTACCATGTCTGATATTCCTACATATCTCAATTTTGGCTCTAGCTCTTGTTGGGTCTTAACAACCAAATCTTTGATTTCATGCACCTCCTCAACTTCTTTTTACTGGGTTAGGGTACGAGCTAGGTTTTCCCTTAGTTGGTGCTTTCTCTAATGATACCTTTTTTGGAATCTCTTTTTGGGTCTCATGAGACTTTAGAAGAATTTCTTGATGTTGTTTGGAATGAGTTCTCGTGCCAATTGAATCAAAGTCTTCATCAGTTTCATTCATGTAAACTGGTTCTTCAGTTGTTCCCAAGTTTTCTCTTTTTGTCTTGTGCGACTTATCCCCCTTCACAAATTTCTTCCTTCTACAGCCTTTCTTCTTCTTAGATTCTCCCACTGAAGCAGTTGGAGTCTCTATTTTTCTTTCCAAAATTGGTTGGTTTTTAGCCATAAGTGGTTATGGCATTGACAGAAAGAATTACTGAGTTTTCTTTTGACTTGTCACTTACATCATATTGAGTGGTGTGATGGTTGGACCACTCTGTAGATTAGTTACCACCACCACAGGTTTCATGGGGCAATCCTTGATCAATAAGATCTATGTTGCAGATGACTACAAGTGGCAGGTGGTGGTGTAAAATATGCACCTTGAGTGGCTTGTGGTTGTGGATACTTAAGAAGACATTCAGAGATTCTGTGTGGGGGCCTTGGCAGTGATAACATTAAAGATTTATTCTCCCTAGAATGGCATTAATATCACGACCTCTTCCTACAAGTAGCAGAGCAAGTTAGTACATAGGTTTGACTGGCCCTTGGGCATCAACTACATAGTACTCATCAAGAGAGAGTTCTGTGGAGTCTTCTGCAAAATGTGAGGTAGCATCCAAGTCCACCTTATACCTTGGGTAATCCATAGGTTCCTCCAAATCTATCTAATTAAGTGGTGTGATCTTGGGAGGGGGTGGTTGGGGTCCTAGTATGGGTGCTAGCAAAGGTACAATTATAGCATGCCCTTTGAGATTGGTTGATGTGTCGAGTGGTCGAGAGTGTGTTGAGTTGTTGTGGCCGGCATGATAGATTGTTGTTGTGGTGGTGCTAGTAAAGCTAATTGTGCTTTGGGATCATTATCAATGGCTTGCAAGCATGTTCAACACTATGAGACATCATGACCATAATGACTATAAACTGCAGTTTCCTTGGTATCATACTCTCAAGATTGGACGCTCACTTGTATGAGCTTGTTGGCATATAGAAAACCAATGCGGCTCTCTCCTTGGGTATACATGTAAATTCGTAGGAGCTCTATTGGCCCTCATCTCTTCTTGCAGCACTTTCGTGAAGTCCGTGAAATTCATTTTTATCCAAAGTGTTATCTTTAGCCAAGGGTTTAGCCGTTATCATTGCTAAAGTAATTGATTTTATGTCATATGCTCTGGCTTCCTTAATCACTAGATTATCCTCTAGCTAGATGGCATTAGCTGGTGACTTCATCCCATGTGGTGATACCTCTAATGCCATTATAGATCTCCTCATGTTTAAGACCATGGATGAATCTATCAAGCAGCTGGTTATTGGTAAAACGTTCATGCAAAGTACAATGAGAGTTTAAATGCTTGAGTTGGCTAATAAACTCCCTAACTAAATCTCCCTCTTCTCTCTCTGTTGCATTATGCAATTGTGAGGCTATGATCCACAATGCTTTATCACGCACAAATTGCTTCAAGAACAATATTCTATGCGCTTCAAAGTTTAAGCGTTCCTTAACCCTGAGAGTTCTAAACCAATCTTCTGTCTTCCCATCTAGGGTTAGGCTGCAAGCATTGGTTTTAGAAATCTCATTACATTCCCCCAAGGGCCTTGTAAACTTGATAAACACTTCCAAATGTCACCTAGGATCTCCTTCTCTGTTAAACTTATGGGTTGCTATCTGGGCAGCCTTCTCTAATTGCTTTGACCACTATCTCTAGCAATTGGTGTGATACTCTCAACTGCCACTTTTCCTAAGGCTTGAGCAAAGGCAACTAGGTTTGTTAGTAGAGCCGATGCTGGAATTATTAGTGACAGGTACAAGTACAACATGTGGCATGATGTAAGGTGCTGCATGTGTATGAAAAACTCTAAATCTTGGGGGACTCGGACTGGAGCGTGCGGTGCATATCTAGATGGTGTCCCAATAAGAGTTATAGGCCTATTAGCAAGGAATACGAAGCTTGTGCTAGCAAGGTCTTGTGGAATATTAGATGTAGTTGGGTCTAAAGTGGAGCCAAGTGACACTACGAAAGTAAGATCAATTCGGCTCACTGGCGATGTAACAATGTCACTCATAACATGCACTCTTACCTTTGATGTCCTAACGTATAGCATAGGTGCCTTAGGGGTACCATGAACCCTTGTTAGAATCTCTCATGCTCCACTATCCTCTAAATGCAATCACAAATGACTTGCAAATGGTTTTCCTCATTGGTGGCATGAGGAAGCAACTGAACGATACCCTCCCAGCTTACCTCATAGATTAGGCCACTTCCTAAATCCGTAAGAGTTTCCTCTTCAGCATTATACTCCCACTCTTCTATTAGAAGACGTTGTGTGGACAAAAATAGGAGTTGAAATGTGTACATACATGTACATAGCGTGTGTGAAGTTTTGCTTTTGAGAGCATTGTCAGGTGTACAGAGTAAATGTATTGATGTGAGCACGTACAGCTTGTCCAGTGCGAGGTCAGATGATGGAGATGATGTCAGCTGCTCGGATGTCTGGATATGTGTATGCGTCTCCAAGGATAAGCGGGCACTCAAGATTGCTATTTGAAGAGGTATGTGGGCATGGGCAGAAAAAAGGTAATGAGGGGCCAAAGTTACCTTGGGCATTTGGTGTGGAAAGGAACATGGTGGCCTTTTTTTTCAAAATAAAATAAATAAAATGATGGATAACGTGGCCATAAAAAGGTGGTGTGCGTGGAGGTTTGAGAGGGCTGCCAGCGCACAGTACAGAAGGCTGGCGAAGCATAGAGAAGGGCAGGTGAGTCGGCGCAGTAAAAAGAAGAGGAAGCGGTCGGGTGTTGTTGCAGAAAGAAGGGGGGATTCTCTGAGGCACTGGGGCGTGTGCAGCCTGGGTTTAGTGGAAGCAGTGTCTTGCGCACAGCTGTGGCTAGCGACGAGAGCCAACGGGCTGCATATGTGGCTGTTGTACAGAAGCTGGAGCCCCCGCTGAAGAGGTGTAGAGAGCACAGAAGCCGCTGTGGTCAACTGGGCTGACAAGCTGACGGCTCTGGAGCGAGTTTATACATGAAAGCTGGCGACTGTCGTGAAGGGACTAGGCGCAGCTGGTGATACATGGTGGAGAGCGTTGGCGTGTGGGAGCCACCCAGGTGCAGCAGCTGAAGGAGCCAATGTGTCGCCTTGTGGGGGGACAGGTACAGACAGGCGACTGCAGAGTAGTTAGAGTGGACACCGAGGAGAGAAGAGGCTGCAAGTGTAGAAGGCGCCGGCTGTAAGGTAAAGGGCTGGAGCAACAAATAGTAGAGAAAGCCTTGTGTGACAGCTGGTAACCAAAGAGAGGGGCTGAAGGTGTTAATTACAAAGGAAAAGCTTGGGCTAGTGTGAGCTGTGTACACAGTGAAGTGAAGGTGAACGAGTGAAGCACCCTGATGATAGTAACGAAGGTACATGGGCTGGTGGTCTGCAGGCACAGTGAGCCAGAGAGAGAGAGTGTGTGTGTGGTTTTTTTTGTGGATTTCTACTTCTTCTGGAGACTCAGGCCAGAGTTGTAAATTTTCTTGATTAGTTGTGGCTGGTGTTTGGTGATGCCAGAGAGTTCTTTTGTTTCCTTGTACGTTTGGGTACGAGTTGTGACAGCCAGATCTGAAATATAAATTTTGTTCATGCTTTTGGTCTGGTGTTCTGGTGTGTTTATATGCGTGTGTGGAAGTGTGGCATCCTATAAGGGCGTAAAGAGCTTTACCGCTTCCGTGCCATCACTTTTTGGTGCCTCCACAGAGGATCGAACTCTGGTTTGTGAAAGAAGATAGGGGCTGTGCGAAGCAAGATTTGGAAAGATGGCTCAAGATTTTCCAGAGTATTGGGGATTGCCACAGGAAAGTGCAGTCAGGTTTCTGGAGAAGATGGAGTTTACAGCTTTGATGAAAGACAGGGCAACCCCGGAGATCCTTTCTCAGATTTTGGCTTATTGCTTGCAGGGTGATGCAAAAACATGGTTACAGATGTTTGTGACTACACACAGGAACATTCATCAACAGGATCCTGAGTACCGTGTAGTCAGAGCTGCATTCTTGGCACAGTTTGCCCGAGTGAGGAGTCCAAATGAGGTGTGGAAGGAGTTGTGTAACATTCAGCAGAAAGATGGTCAGGATGTGGATCAGTACCTGATAGAGTCTGGTAGACTGTGGAGTCTATGGTGTGAGGCTCTGATTCCTGAAGTACCCCGCAGATGATAAAGAGAGACCGGTTTGTGGCTGGTGTGGAGCCAACCCTCCGTCTGAAAGTGGAGCTGAAGAACCTGGATAGCTTTGAGGAGGCTGTCAGAGTAGCTCGTGAGAAGGAGTGGAAGGTGAAGCGTCTGAGGCAGATGGGAATACAGGAAGAGTCGAAGAAGTTTGTGAAGATGCCAGAGATTGAGAGTATACATCCTGAAAGGGAAGCTGCTGTTGTTCCAGAACAGGAGGACACTTTGAAGAGGGACATACATGATGCAGTGGAGCTCATGAAGTCTTTAAGTTTGAATTGGATGGAAGCAGGTGGAAAAGGAAAAAGCGGAGGTGTACCAAATAATAGAAGGGACAATATCTCAACAGGTGAAGGGAACATGGGAGGAACAGGGAGAGGACGGGGCTACTATTTGAGTAATGTCCAATGCTGGAACTGTGGGGAGCGGGGACATATCAGCCCTCAATGTGACAAACCGCCCAGAGCAGGTGGTGGAATATATCCTGTGATGCAGAGGACTAATGATAGATCAGGGGATCATAGTGTTGAAGTAAAAGATCCAAATCAACCCTCTACCAGTGGAGTCAAATGGGAGGATAAAGGAAAGGGACCGGCTCTCAGCTTGATAGGAGTGGAGACCATTCCAGAGATTATGCCTGTGGTGGCAAAGAGGACGAGGAGTACAATGGCAGAACCTGAACCATCTTCTAAAAAAGGTAAACATGTCCAATTTGATATAAGCCCTCAACCAGAGAAGAAGAAGAGGAAGCCAAGGAGACATTATAAAACTTCAGATTTGCATATTGGTCAAGGCCAAGAGGAGTATACATTGATGGGAGACTTAAAGGGAAGGGTAGCCAATATAACATTTGCCCAATTAGTTGGATTGTGTCCGAAGCTTAAGAGAGAGTGGAAGAAGTTGGCAAATCCGAGGAAAGTAAATGAGCAGGAGCCCACACAAGGCGAAATGGAGCTGATGTCTGTGGAAGACCTTCCTGATATTTGTCCATCAGTTGATGCCTGGTGTGGAAGTGTGAGTGTTGGAGAAGCATATGTTGATGGTGGTGCACAAATCAGTGTGATGACTCAGTCCTGTATGGAGAGATTGGGGTTGAAGCTGAATGCTAGTTCAGACTTTAGACTCCGTCTGGCAAATCATGCAAAAGTAAAGTGTCTGGGTATATGCAAAGAAGTGCCAGTGACTACTTTTGGTGTGGTTTGCAATATAAATTGCCATATTATGCCGGCTGGTTTGGGAGCTTATCCACTGATTTTGGGCAGACCTTGGCTTAGACAGGTGGGTGCCATCCAAAACTGGAAAAGGGGAACCATAACAGTACATAATAGGAGAGGGAGAGCCAGGAAATTCAACATGAGTAGTAAGCGGGAAATGAAGAGTGAACCTGAAGAAACAAGTGCTGATGAGTATACAGATAGTGAAACTGAAGAAGAGAGTTCTACTTCTGATGATGAGAGCCAGGTATCATTTATAATGAAGGAAGAAAATGAGCATGTGATGAAGAGGAGTTAAAGAAGGAAGAAGAAAGCAGACTTGAAGATATGGATAGTCTGATGCAGCCTCCATCACCCAGTGCAGAGAAAGAGAAGCTGTTACAGGGTATGCTGAATCCTAAATTACAACCAGTGGAGAAAGAAGAGTATATGAAGGTAATACATAAATTCCCTCATTTGTTCATTACTTCATATGAAGAGATCCGAGGATTCAAATGTGAACCAATGCCTATAGTATTGAAAGAGGGTGTGAGGCCAGTGTTTCAGAAACTGAGGAGGATAAATAGAGAGCTAGTGCCTGTATTAAGAGAGGAGCTGAGTAAGTTGTTAAAAGCAGGGTTAATTTATCCAGTAGATCACTCAGATTGGGCAAATCCAAGTCTTCACTCCAAAGCATACAGGTGGTTGGAGAGTCTGTATTGATTATAAGCCTCTGAATGCTGCAACAAAAAGCAATCATTATCCTCTGCCGTTTATTGATGATATTTTGGACAGGGTAGCTGGATATGAGAGGTATAGTGTATGCGATGGCTTCTCTGGGTATTTTCAGATCTCAATTGCTGAGGAAGATCAGGCTAAAACCACAATCATTACACTGTGGGGTTGCTTCTGTTACCGAGTAGTACCATTTGGTTTGAAAAATGCACCCTCGTGGTATCAGAGGAACACTGATAGAGTACTTGCACCTCTTACAGATTGAGAGCTTTTTTGGATGATATATGTGTATATAGTTCTCAAAAAGAGCATGGTAATAAATTGGAGCAAGTATTTTCTAAAATGGATGATGCAGGTGGACAGCTGAATCCAAAGAAGTGTCATTTAGGACATTCAAAGGTGAAGCTGTTGGGGCATATGATATCTCAGAATGGAATTGAGCCTGATCCAGAGAAGATAAAAGCTCTTGTCTTATTATCTGCACCATCAACATCCAGGCAGCTGCAGACTTTTGTCCAGAAGGTAAAATATATGGTAAGATTTATTCCTTTAATGTCTCAACTGCTTTATCCTCTTCAGCAGGCTATGAAGAAGGAACCATTGCAATGGAATGAAGAATGCGAGGAAGTGTTTGAGAAAGTGAAGGAGGTATTGGGAGGTATTTCCAGTGTGAAAGCTCCGGATTTCTCTCAGGTCTTTTATGTGAATCCATCTTTTGGTCCGGATGTAGTTGGAGCAATCTTAATGCAGAAAGGAGATGAATCCAGATATATGAAGCTTGTGTATTATGCAAGTAGAGTGAAGACAGAAGCAGAGAGGAAATATACTGAGGCTGAATTGGTTTTGTCAAGTTTGGTGTATGCTTGCAGGAAATTCAGGTCATATCTCCTAATGAGACCATTTGTGGTGCTGACAAATTATACTCTACTCCCTCAGCTGGTGAATGGTACTTCACTCTCAAAAGGTATGATGCGATGGTTAGTAGAGCTTCAAGAATATGATTTCTCATTTTTGATTGAAGATACTTGCAAGGCAACTCTGGCAGATCTTCTAACATACAAAGATGGCCCGATTCTGGTGAAGGAAGTGGATTCAAAGATAGAAAAAGAGGAACAGATTATCATCCCTAGAGCTCATGTTTTATTCTTTGATGGTTCGTATAAAAGGAGTATACATCAGGCCACCGGGGGATATATAATCCAGGATTCAGAAGGTGTGCTGATTCTAAAGAATGGAATACTTCTGGAAGCTGAAAGTAATAATGAGGCTGAGTACACAGCATTGTTTCAAGGGTTGCAGGCTGCTTTAAAGCAGAAAATTCAAAAGCTAATCATAAAGGGAGATTCTCTATTAGTGGTAAAGCAGGTCTTGGGTAGCTGGCGAGCAAAGAATCCGAGATTAAAAGAATGTCTGACTAATGTTAGAAGGCTGTTACATCAATTTACAGCATGGAGTATTCAACATGTACGGCGGGAGGAAAATCATATGGCACATGAGTTGGCTCAGGAGGCAATTAATCAGGATCCAGTGATTGCAAAAATCGAAGAGCCATTGTACAGAGGGAGAGAATACCTATCCAGAGTGGTGGATTATTTACTTTCAGGTCGCTTGCCTGAGGAGCTTAAAAAAGGCCAAAAGTATCATTTTATCAAGAAAAGTAAGCATTATGTCATGATTGGGAATGAATTATACATGCAGGGAGCTGATCAGGTATTGAGGAGAATTCCCTGGACAGAAGAGATTTATTATATTCTATCTTCAAATCATGAGGGAGCATGTGGGGGTCATTATGCATTTAAGATCACTTTACAGAAGATATTACTGGAGGGTTATGTATGGCCTTCCATCCAGAAGGATATTCAACACTGGTGCAGGTCTTGCCATGAGTGCCAGAGAATGGGAAAGAGGATCTTAAAAATGGAGCCGAGAAATATTATGCTGGTATATGACATTTTTGAAAGATGGGGAGTGGATGCAGTTGGACCACTTCCCAGGACAGCTAGAGGAAAGTGTTATGTGCTTACTGCAGTGGATTACCTATCAAAATGGGCAGAAGTGAAGGCAGTAAAGAGAGTGGATAGTAAAGAGGTGGCTGATTTTGTGTATGAACATATATGCTGCAGATTTGGTATTCCTCTGGAGATACTATCAGATAATGGACCTGAATTTAGAGGAGAGGTAGTTGACCATTTATGCAGAAAATTGAATATCAACCACAAGTACTCCACTCCTTATCACCCTCAATGCAATGGCTTGAATGAAAGGTTCAATGGTGAATTTAAGCTGATGATAACCAAAATGACAGAAGGCCATATCAAGAATTGGGATATAGAGATGAATCGTGTATTATGGGCATACAGGGTTGCAGTAAAATCTGGTACACAATTCTCACCCTTTCATTTAGTTTATGGGAAAGAAGCACTCATGCCTATTGATGTGGAAATTCCAGCTTTGAAGCTTTTGATTGAGGAAGGGTATGAGCCTATTAATTGTTACAGAGAAAGATTACTGGCTTTGCAAATAGTTCAGCTGGACAGAGAGCTAGCATTTGATCACTATGCGGCTATGCAATTGAAAAGACAAGAGAGAGAGAATGAGAAGGTGGAGCAGAAAGAAATTGAAGAGGGTGATCTGGTTCTCAGGTATAATAGCAAACTGGATAGCACTTTTCATACTGCATTCCAGACAAAGTGGGAAGGTCCGTATAAAGTTGAGAGAAAATTTGATAATGGGAGTTATCAGCTTGCTGATTTGGATGGAAAGAAGCATAAAAGGAGAGTAAATGGTTTACGACTGAAGAAATATTTTGCTCGATTGATGTTGGCCGTGAAAGAAGAAGATCAGGAAGCTTGTGATGCATGTCAGGAGGATGTGGAAGGTACAGAGGAAGATCTGAATATTTCATCCCTGTTTATACAGCTGCTGGACATGAATGTCTCAGCAGAAATAGGGGGTTGCTAAATATGTGTGGACAAAAATAGGAGTTGAAATGTGTACATACATGTACATAGCGTGTGTGAAGTTTTGCTTTTGAGAGCATTGTCAGGTGTACAGAGTAAATGTATTGATGTGAGCACGTACAGCTTGTCCAGTGCGAGGTCAGATGATGGAGATGATGTCAGCTGCTCGGATGTCTGGATATGTGTATGCGTCTCCAAGGATAAGCGGGCACTCAAGATTGCTATTTGAAGAGGTATGTGGGCATGGGCAGAAAAAAGGTAATGAGGGGCCAAAGTTACCTTGGGCATTTGGTCTGGAAAGGAACATGGTGGCCTTTTTTTTCAAAATAAAATAAATAAAATGATGGATAACGTGGCCATAAAAAGGTGGTGTGCGTGGAGGTTTGAGAGGGCTGCCAGCGCACAGTACAGAAGGCTGGCGAAGCATAGAGAAGGGTAGGTGAGTCGGCGCAGTAAAAAGAAGAGGAAGCGGCCGGGTGTTGCAGAAAGAAGGGGGGATTCTCTGAGGCACTGGGGCGTGTGCAGCCTAGGTTTAGTGGAAGCAGTGTCTTGCGCACAGCTGTGGCTAGCGACGAGAGCCAACGGGCTGCATATGTGGCTGTTGTACAGAAGCTGGAGCCCCCGCTGAAGAGGTGTAGAGAGCACAAAAGCCGCTGTGGTCAACTGGGCTGACAAGCTGACGGCTCTGGAGCGAGTTTATACATGAAAGCTGGCGACTGCTGTCGTGAAGGGACTAGGCGTAGCTGGTGATACATGGTGGAGAGCCTTGGCGTGTGGGAGCCGCCCAGGTGCAGCAGCTGAAGGAGCCAATGTGTCGCCTTGTGGGGGGACAGCTACAGACAGGCGACTGCAGAGTAGTTAGAGTGGACACCGAGGAGAGAAGAGGCTGCAAGTGTAGAAGGCGCCGGCTGTAAGGTAAAGGGCTGGAGCAACAAATAGTAGAGAAAGCCTTGTGTGACAGCTGGTAACCAAAGAGAGGGGCTGAAGGTGTTAATTACAAAGGAAAAGCTTGGGCTAGTGTGAGCTGTGTACACAGTGAAGTGAAGGTGAACGAGTGAAGCACCCTGATGATAGTAACGAAGGTACATGGGCTGGTGGTCTGCAGGCACAGTGAGCCAGAGAGAGAGAGTGTGTGTGTGGTTTTTTTTGTGGATTTCTACTTCTTCTGGAGACTCAGGCCAGAGTTGTAAATTTTCTTGATTAGTTGTGGCTGGTGTTTGGTGATGCCAGAGAGTTCTTTTGTTTCCTTGTACGTTTGGGTACGAGTTGTGACAGCCAGATCTGAAATATAAATTTTGTTCATGCTTTTGGTCTGGTGTTCTGGTGTGTTTATATGCGTGTGTGGAAGTGTGGCATCCTATAAGGGCGTAAAGAGCTTTACCGCTTCCGTGCCATCACTTTTTGGTGCCTCCACAGAGGATCGAACTCTGGTTTGTGAAAGAAGATAGGGGCTGTGCGAAGCAAGATTTGGAAAGATGGCTCAAGATTTTCCAGAGTATTGGGGATTGCCACAGGAAAGTGCAGTCAGGTTTCTGGAGAAGATGGAGTTTACAGCTTTGATGAAAGACAGGGCAACCCCGGAGATCCTTTCTCAGATTTTGGCTTATTGCTTGCAGGGTGATGCAAAAACATGGTTACAGATGTTTGTGACTACACACAGGAACATTCATCAACAGGATCCTGAGTACCGTGTAGTCAGAGCTGCATTCTTGGCACAGTTTGCCCGAGTGAGGAGTCCAAATGAGGTGTGGAAGGAGTTGTGTAACATTCAGCAGAAAGATGGTCAGGATGTGGATCAGTACCTGATAGAGTCTGGTAGACTGTGGAGTCTATGGTGTGAGGCTCTGATTCCTGAAGTACCCCGCAGATGATAAAGAGAGACCGGTTTGTGGCTGGTGTGGAGCCAACCCTCCGTCTGAAAGTGGAGCTGAAGAACCTGGATAGCTTTGAGGAGGCTGTCAGAGTAGCTCGTGAGAAGGAGTGGAAGGTGAAGCGTCTGAGGCAGATGGGAATACAGGAAGAGTCGAAGAAGTTTGTGAAGATGCCAGAGATTGAGAGTATACATCCTGAAAGGGAAGCTGCTGTTGTTCCAGAACAGGAGGACACTTTGAAGAGGGACATACATGATGCAGTGGAGCTCATGAAGTCTTTAAGTTTGAATTGGATGGAAGCAGGTGGAAAAGGAAAAAGCCGAGGTGTACCAAATAATAGAAGGGACAATATCTCAACAGGTGAAGGGAACATGGGAGGAACAGGGAGAGGACGGGGCTACTATTTGAGTAATGTCCAATGCTGGAACTGTGGGGAGCGGGGACATATCAGCCCTCAATGTGACAAACCGCCCAGAGCAGGTGGTGGAATATATCCTGTGATGCAGAGGACTAATGATAGATCAGGGGATCATAGTGTTGAAGTAAAAGATCCAAATCAACCCTCTACCAGTGGAGTCAAATGGGAGGATAAAGGAAAGGGACCGGCTCTCAGCTTGATAGGAGTGGAGACCATTCCAGAGATTATGCCTGTGGCAAAGAGGACGAGGAGTACAATGGCAGAACCTGAACCATCTTCTAAAAAAGGTAAACATGTCCAATTTGATATAAGCCCTCAACCAGAGAAGAAGAAGAGGAAGCCAAGGAGACATTATAAAACTTCAGATTTGCATATTGGTCAAGGCCAAGAGGAGTATACATTGATGGGAGACTTAAAGGGAAGGGTAGCCAATATAACATTTGCCCAATTACTTGGATTGTGTCCGAAGCTTAAGAGAGAGTGGAAGAAGTTGGCAAATCTGAGGAAAGTAAATGAGCAGGAGCCCACACAAGGCGAAATGGAGCTGATGTTTGTGGAAGACCTTCCTGATATTTGTCCATCAGTTGATGCCTGGTGTGGAAATGTGAGTGTTGGAGAAGCATATGTTGATGGCGGTGCACAAATCAGTGTGATGACTCAGTCCTGTATGGAGAGATTGGGGTTGAAGCTGAATGCTAGTTCAGACTTTAGACTCCGTCTGGCAAATCATGCAAAAGTAAAGTGTCTGGGTATATGCACAGAAGTGCCAGTGACTGCTTTTGGTGTGGTTTGCAATATAAATTGCCATATTATGCCGGCTGGTTTGGGAGCTTATCCACTGATTTTGGGCAGACCTTGGCTTAGACAAGTGGGTGCCATCCAAAACTGGAAAAGGGGAACCATAACAGTACATAATAGGAGAGGGAGAGCCAGGAAATTCATCATGAGTAGTAAGGGGGAAATGAAGAGTGAACCTGAAGAAACAAGTGCTGATGAGTATACAGATAGTGAAACTGAAGAAGAGAGTTCTACTTCTGATGATGAGAGCCAGGTATCATTTATAATGAAGGAAGAAAATGAGCATGTGATGCAAGCTGAAGAGGAGTTAAAGAAGGAAGAAGAAAGCAGACTTGAAGATATGGATAGTCTGATGCAGCCTCCATCACCCAGTGCAGACAAAGAGAAGCTGTTACAGGGTATGCTGAATCCTAAATTGCAACCAGTGGAGAAAGAAGAGTATATGAAGGTAATACATAAATTCCCTCATTTGTTCATTACTTCATATGAAGAGATCCGAGGATTCAAATGTGAACCAATGCCTATAGTATTGAAAGAGGGTGTGAGGCCAGTGTTCAGAAACTGAGGAGGATAAATA
Organism: Cibotium barometz; assembly: GCF_041138505.1. Lineage (NCBI taxonomy): Eukaryota > Viridiplantae > Streptophyta > Polypodiopsida > Cyatheales > Cibotiaceae > Cibotium > Cibotium barometz. The sequence continues at coordinate 21,473,472 of NC_141108.1, read as the reverse complement.
GAGAGCTACTGCCTGTATTAAGAGAGGAGCTGAGTAAGTTGTTAAAAGCAGGGTTAATTTATCCAGTAGATCACTCAGATTGGGCAAATCCAGTGGTCTTCACTCCAAAGCATACAGGTGGTTGGAGAGTCTGTATTGATTATAAGCCTCTGAATGCTGCAACAAAAAGCAATCATTATCCTCTGCCGTTTATTGATGATATTTTGGACAGGGTAGCTGGATATGAGAGGTATAGTGTATGCGATGGCTTCTCTGGGTATTTTCAGATCTCAATTGTTGAGGAAGATCAGGCTAAAACCACAATCATTACACCGTGGGGTTGCTTCTGTTACCGAGTAGTACCATTTGGTTTGAAAAATGCACCCTCGTGGTATCAGAGGAACACTGATAGAGTACTTGCACCTCTTACAGATCATTTTGTGAGAGCTTTTTTGGATGATATATGTGTATATAGTTCTCAAAAAGAGCATGGTAATAAATTGGAGCAAGTATTTTCTAAAATGGATGATGCAGGTGGACAGCTGAATCCAAAGAAGTGTCATTTAGGACATTCAAAGGTGAAGCTGTTGGGGCATATGATATCTCAGAATGGAATTGAGCCTGATCCAGAGAAGATAAAAGCTCTTGTCTTATTATCTGCACCATCAACATCCAGGCAGCTGGACTTTTGTCCAGAAGGTAAAATATATGGTAAGATTTATTCCTTTAATGTCTCAACTGCTTTATCCTCTTCAGCAGGCTATGAAGAAGGAACCATTGCAATGGAATGAAGAATGCGAGGAAGTGTTTGAGAAAGTGAAGGAGGTATTGGGAGGTATTTCTAGTGTGAAAGCTCCGGATTTCTCTCAGGTCTTTTATGTGAATCCATCTTTTGGTCCGGATGTAGTTGGAGCAATCTTAATGCAGAAAGGAGATGAATCCAGATATATGAAGCCTGTGTATTATGCAAGTAGAGTGAAGACAGAAGCAGAGAGGAAATATACTGAGGCTGAATTGGTTTTGTCAAGTTTGGTGTATGCTTGTAGGAAATTCAGGTCATATCTCCTAATGAGACCATTTGTGGTGCTAACAAATTATACTCTACTCCCTCAGCTGGTGAATGGTACTTCACTCTCAAAAGGTATGATGCGATGGTTAGTAGAGCTTCAAGAATATGATTTCTCATTTTTGATTGAAGATACTTGCAAGGCAACTCTGGCAGATCTTCTAACATACAAAGATGGCCCGATTCTGGTGAAGGAAGTGGATTCAAAGATAGAAAAAGAGGAACAGATTATCATCCCTGGAGCTCATGTTTTATTCTTTGATGGTTCGTATAAAAGGAGTATACATCAGGCCACCGGGGGATATATAATCCAGGATTCAGAAGGTGTGCTGATTCTAAAGAATGGAATACTTCTGGAAGCTGAAAGTAACAATGAGGCTGAGTACACAGCATTGTTTCACGGGTTGCACGCTGCTTTAAAGCAGAAAATTCAAAAGCTAATCATAAAGGGAGATTCTCTATTAGTGGTAAATCAGGTCTTGGGTAGCTGGCGAGCAAAGAATCCGAGATTAAAAGAATGTCTGACTAATGTTAGAAGGCTGTTACATCAATTTACAGCATGGAGTATTCAACATGTACGGCGGGAGGAAAATCATATGGCACATGAGTTGGCTCAGGAGGCAATTAATCAGGATCCACCAGTGATTGCAAAAATCGAAGAGCCATTGTACAGAGGGAGAGAATACCTATCCAGAGTGGTGGATTATTTACTTTCAGGTCGCTTGCCTGAGGAGCTTAAAAAAGGCCAAAAGTATCATTTTATCAGGAAAAGTAAGCATTATGTCATGATTGGGGATGAATTATACATGCAGGGAGCTGATCAGGTATTGAGGAGAATTCCCTGGAGAGAAGAGATTTATTATATTCTATCTTCAAATCATGAGGGAGCATGTGGGGGTCATTATGCATTTAAGATCACTTTACAGAAGATATTACTGGAGGGTTATGTATGGCCTTCCATCCAGAAGGATATTCAACACTGGTGCAGGTCTTGCCATGAGTGCCAGAGAATGGGAAAGAGGATCTTAAAAATGGAGCCGAGAAATATTATGCTGGTATATGACATTTTTGAAAGATGGGGAGTGGATGCAGTTGGACCACTTCCCAGGACAGCTAGAGGAAAGTGTTATGTGCTTACTGCAGTGGATTACCTATCAAAATGGGCAGAAGTGAAGGCAGTAAAGAGAGTGGATAGTAAAGAGGTGGCTGATTTTGTGTATGAACATATATGCTGCAGATTTGGTATTCCTCTGGAGATACTATCAGATAATGGACCTGAATTTAGAGGAGAGGTAGTTGACCATTTATGCAGAAAATTGAATATCAACCACAAGTACTCCACTCCTTATCACCCTCAATGCAATGGCTTGAATGAAAGGTTCAATGGTGAATTTAAGCTGATGATAACCAAAATGACAGAAGGCCATATCAAGAATTGGGATATAGAGATGAATCGTGTATTATGGGCATACAGGGTTGCAGTAAAATCTGGTACACAATTCTCACCCTTTCATTTAGTTTATGGGAAAGAAGCACTCATGCCTATTGATGTGGAAATTCCAGCTTTGAAGCTTTTGATTGAGGAAGGGTATGAGCCTATTAATTGTTACAGAGAAAGATTACTGGCTTTGCAAATAGTTCAGCTGGACAGAGAGCTAGCATTTGATCACTATGCGGCTATGCAATTGAAAAGACAAGAGAGAGAGAATGAGAAGGTGGAGCAGAAAGAAATTGAAGAGGGTGATCTGGTTCTCAGGTATAATAGCAAACTGGATAGCACTTTTCATACTGCATTCCAGACAAAGTGGGAAGGTCCGTATAAAGTTGAGAGAAAATTTGATAATGGGAGTTATCAGCTTGCTAATTTGGATGGAAAGAAGCATAAAAGGAGAGTAAATGGTTTACGACTGAAGAAATATTTTGCTCGATTGATGTTGGCCGTGAAAGAAGAAGATCAGGAAGCTTGTGATGCATGTCAGGAGGATGTGGAAGGTACAGAGGAAGATCTGAATATTTCATCCCTGTTTATACAGCTGCTGGACATGAATGTCTCAGCAGAAATAGGGGGTTGCTAAATATGTGTGGACAAAAATAGGAGTTGAAATGTGTACATACATGTACATAGCGTGTGTGAAGTTTTGCTTTTGAGAGCATTGTCAGGTGTACAGAGTAAATGTATTGATGTGAGCACGTACAGCTTGTCCAGTGCGAGGTCAGATGATGGAGATGATGTCAGCTGCTCGGATGTCTGGATATGTGTATGCGTCTCCAAGGATAAGCGGGCACTCAAGATTGCTATTTGAAGAGGTATGTGGGCATGGGCAGAAAAAAGGTAATGAGGGGCCAAAGTTACCTTGGGCATTTGGTCTGGAAAGGAACATGGTGGCCTTTTTTTTCAAAATAAAATAAATAAAATGATGGATAACGTGGCCATAAAAAGGTGGTGTGCGTGGAGGTTTGAGAGGGCTGCCAGCGCACAGTACAGAAGGCTGGCGAAGCATAGAGAAGGGCAGGTGAGTCGGCGCAGTAAAAAGAAGAGGAAGCGGCCGGGTGTTGCAGAAAGAAGGGGGGATTCTCTGAGGCACTGGGGCGTGTGCAGCCTAGGTTTAGTGGAAGCAGTGTCTTGCGCACAGCTGCGGCTAGCGACGAGAGCCAACGGGCTGCATATGTGGCTGTTGTACAGAAGCTGGAGCCCCCGCTGAAGAGGTGTAGAGAGCACAGAAGCCGCTGTGGTCAACTGGGCTGACAAGCTGACGGCTCTGGAGCGAGTTTATACATGAAAGCTGGCGACTGCTGTCGTGAAGGGACTAGGCGTAGCTGGTGATACATGGTGGAGAGCCTTGGCGTGTGGGAGCCGCCCAGGTGCAGCAGCTGAAGGAGCCAATGTGTCGCCTTGTGGGGGGACAGCTACAGACAGGCGACTGCAGAGTAGTTAGAGTGGACACCGAGGAGAGAAGAGGCTGCAAGTGTAGAAGGCGCCGGCTGTAAGGTAAAGGGCTGGAGCAACAAATAGTAGAGAAAGCCTTGTGTGACAGCTGGTAACCAAAGAGAGGGGCTGAAGGTGTTAATTACAAAGGAAAAGCTTGGGCTAGTGTGAGCTGTGTACACAGTGAAGTGAAGGTGAACGAGTGAAGCACCCTGATGATAGTAACGAAGGTACATGGGCTGGTGGTCTGCAGGCACAGTGAGCCAGAGAGAGAGAGTGTGTGTGTGGTTTTTTTTGTGGATTTCTACTTCTTATGGAGACTCAGGCCAGAGTTGTAAATTTTCTTGATTAGTTGTGGCTGGTGTTTGGTGATGCCAGAGAGTTCTTTTGTTTCCTTGTACGTTTGGGTACGAGTTGTGACAGCCAGATCTGAAATATAAATTTTGTTCATGCTTTTGGTCTGGTGTTCTGGTGTGTTTATATGCGTGTGTGGAAGTGTGGCATCCTATAAGGGCGTAAAGAGCTTTACCGCTTCCGTGCCATCACTTTTTGGTGCCTCCACAGAGGATCGAACTCTGGTTTGTGAAAGAAGATAGGGGCTGTGCGAAGCAAGATTTGGAAAGATGGCTCAAGATTTTCCAGAGTATTGGGGATTGCCACAGGAAAGTGCAGTCAGGTTTCTGGAGAAGATGGAGTTTACAGCTTTGATGAAAGACAGGGCAACCCCGGAGATCCTTTCTCAGATTTTGGCTTATTGCTTGCAGGGTGATGCAAAAACATGGTTACAGATGTTTGTGACTACACACAGGAACATTCATCAACAGGATCCTGAGTACCGTGTAGTCAGAGCTGCATTCTTGGCACAGTTTGCCCGAGTGAGGAGTCCAAATGAGGTGTGGAAGGAGTTGTGTAACATTCAGCAGAAAGATGGTCAGGATGTGGATCAGTACCTGATAGAGTTTGGTAGACTGTGGAGTCTATGGTGTGAGGCTCTGATTCCTGAAGTACCCCGCAGATGATAAAGAGAGACCGGTTTGTGGCTGGTGTGGAGCCAACCCTCCGTCTGAAAGTGGAGCTGAAGAACCTGGATAGCTTTGAGGAGGCTGTCAGAGTAGCTCGTGAGAAGGAGTGGAAGGTGAAGCGTCTGAGGCAGATGGGAATACAGGAAGAGTCGAAGAAGTTTGTGAAGATGCCAGAGATTGAGAGTATACATCCTGAAAGGGAAGCTGCTGTTGTTCCAGAACAGGAGGACACTTTGAAGAGGGACATACATGATGCAGTGGAGCTCATGAAGTCTTTAAGTTTGAATTGGATGGAAGCAGGTGGAAAAGGAAAAAGCCGAGGTGTACCAAATAATAGAAGGGACAATATCTCAACAGGTGAAGGGAACATGGGAGGAACAGGGAGAGGACGGGGCTACTATTTGAGTAATGTCCAATGCTGGAACTGTGGGGAGCGGGGACATATCAGCCCTCAATGTGACAAACCGCCCGGAGCAGGTGGTGGAATATATCCTGTGATGCAGAGGACTAATGATAGATCAGGGGATCATAGTGTTGAAGTAAAAGATCCAAATCAACCCTCTACCAGTGGAGTCAAATGGGAGGATAAAGGAAAGGGACCGGCTCTCAGCTTGATAGGAGTGGAGACCATTCCAGAGATTATGCCTGTGGCAAAGAGGACGAGGAGTACAATGGCAGAACCTGAACCATCTTCTAAAAAAGGTAAACATGTCCAATTTGATATAAGCCCTCAACCAGAGAAGAAGAAGAGGAAGCTAAGGAGACATTATAAAACTTCAGATTTGCATATTGGTCAAGGCCAAGAGGAGTATACATTGATGGGAGACTTAAAGGGAAGGGTAGCCAATATAACATTTGCCCAATTACTTGGATTGTGTCCAAAGCTTAAGAGAGAGTGGAAGAAGTTGGCAAATCCAAGGAAAGTAAATGAGCAGGAGCCCACACAAGGCGAAATGGAGCTGATGTCTGTGGAAGACCTTCCTGATATTTGTCCATCAGTTGATGCCTGGTGTGGAAGTGTGAGTGTTGGAGAAGCATATGTTGATGGCGGTGCACAAATCAGTGTGATGACTCAGTCCTGTATGGAGAGATTGGGGTTGAAGCTGAATGCTAGTTCAGACTTTAGACTCCGTCTGGCAAATCATGCAAAAGTAAAGTGTCTGGGTATATGCACAGAAGTGCCAGTGACGGCTTTTGGTGTTGTTTGCAATATAAATTGCCATATTATGTCAGCTGGTTTGGGAGCTTGTCCACTGATTTTGGGCAGACCTTGGCTTAGACAGGTGGGTGCCATCCAAAACTGGAAAAGGGGAACCATAACAGTACATAATAGGAGAGGGAGAGCCAGGAAATTCAACATGAGTAGTAAGCGGGAAATGAAGAGTGAACCTAAAGAAACAAGTGCTGATGAGTATACAGATAGTGAAACTGAAGAAGAGAGTTCTACTTCTGATGATGAGAGCCAGGTATCATTTACAATGAAGGAAGAAAATGAGCATGTGATGCAAGCTGAAGAGGAGTTAAAGAAGGAAGAAGAAAGCAGACTTGAAGATATGGATAGTCTGATGCAGCCTCCATCACCCAGTGCAGACAAAGAGAAGCTGTTACAGGGTATGCTGAATCCTAAATTGCAACTGTTAACCCATGGCGGACATTGAGACGTACTATGTTTTACGTCATTAATTTAAATATTCTGAGTCATGGGCCGGGCTTGTCGGTACCATATGTTAAGGATGAAGGGATTGGGTGATCGTCGATGAGAGGCGCACCTTGAATATCAGTAGGATAAGGGTTAGGATCAGCCGGCCATGTATGGGCGCCCAAGTGTGAACAGCCAAGTCACCTATAAGAGCCAAATGTAACCCTAAAATCCTCATTCTCATGTGTTGTAAATACAAGAGTGCTCTTGCCTTATCTCTTTGGTTTCCTTCTCCTACGTGTGTGTGAGAGAGAGAGAGAGTGAGAGAGCGATCGAGCACTGTGTAGCGGCACGGCGGCGGAGAGGCGGTAGAGCGGCGATGGCGGCTCCTTCTTCACGGCTGCGACGCGGGAATCCTTCAAGGCAGCGGTTGAGCGGTGAGTGACACACCCTTTGGCATTCTGTTTGAGCTTCCTTCCCTGGTTGTATGCTTGCAGCCATTCGTGGCTCGCATACGGTGTCCGGCAAGTCCCCAGCTACGACCTGTGCTGCAAAAGTGCACATTTTTGGCGCCGCTGCCGGGGAGTTGCCTTGCACCAAGCTCCAGTTTGCAGCTCGGCTGCTGCGTGAAGTTTAATCTACACTGTAGGAAAGCGACTGTGTGTTTGTTGTTGAGGTGTTTCTGTGGTTTGCAATCTCTGTTTCTGCAATTTGTCTTCTGCATTTCTGTTTCTTTTGTTATTTTTCCGCTTCGCGTGCGGGCGCACGATCGGTTATCTGGTTTTCTGCGTGTGAGGGGGGTTTCTGAATCCCCAGATCTGTGCTGTGTGCGAACTGCGCCGCGGCCAAGGCTGAACCCTAAAGAAACCCTAGAGAACTTATCTCAGAAAAAAAAAACAGAAAATAAAAATTTAAAAAAATACAAAAAATTAAAAACGAAAAAATTAAAATTTATTTTTAAAGAAAGAACCAAACGTGTGGAGAGGAAGAGAGGAAAGATTTTCTAATTGGAGAAAATTTTTTTGAAAAGAAAGAACCCCTATTGACCCACGACCCCGGCCCCAGCCGCGGTCTCGGTCTCGATCTTTTGATATATATATATATATAGGAGAGTGAGCCTCCATAGCTTTCTTTCAAGTGAGAGCTTATGGGAAGTCGTGCCCTATATGTAGCCCACTCCCCAAGGAGTAAAGTGAGCATGTGGGATAAAGCCCTCACCCTTTCCTCCACAAGCAAATAGGCTTTTGTCCCTTTCCCCCAAGGGAAACGGACTGTTTTGAGGACTACAAGAGCTCTAGATAGGTGAACACGGTGTTGTAAAGCACACTAGGACCCTTTGAACGATACGCTCGTTTTGAGCTATCACACGCCCTAGTCCAAGTTCGACCGTGAGTAAGGGAGTCAAAAACGGGTTAAAAACAATCTAAAAACAAGTAAAAACGGGGTGCGAAACACCTAAGAAACCACTTGTGTGAGTTTCAAGGGTAGTTACCAACGCACGTAGGGTACCCACGTCACATGCATCTACGTTCTGGTCGGGTGCTAGAGCCTGAACCACTAGAAAGTGTTTCAGTTTACGTAGGCTCACACCATCCCTCCACGTTGGCATCTTGGCCGTCGGCTGGAACCCAAGGGAGTGCAACCCAAGATCCACGAATAGTGGATAGTGACTCGTCCTCTGACTCAGAAGCCATGGAAGGGCACCCTACCAAGAACCCTGAGGAGACAAGCCAAAACATGCCAGTGTGGGCCCCACAACCCGGATCTAGCATGTTTAGTCGTCTAATAGAGACCTTTAGTAGAGCTACACGCTCGGAACATGCGACAAGCGAAGTAAATGAAGAAGGAGGGGTAGTGGATTCGCCATTCACATCTTATGTGGACCCTACCTTCCCAAAGAGTGTCCATGTGGATATTTGTAAGGTTCCTCCCTCTAAAAATGGGAGAAACACTTAAGATAGTCCGCTAAGTCTTATCTTAGGATAAATTTCCTATTCATCGACACCTTGACCCTGTAGAGATTCAAGGATACGATTCATAGGTATGACCTAGCTCTATCCCGCAGGGGGAGCGTGATTTCCTAAACATCAAATCACCCATAGGGCAATTTGATCAAAAATTGGGCAACTACTTAGACTTGATTTCTAGGGACAACGCTTTTTTCCTCATCTTATGCAAGGCACAGCCGCTGACCTAGTCTCTTGAATAGAGTTGCCCAAGAACCTAACTATCTAACGTAGGGCTTCCACTTAATTTGTTGGAAAGCTACCCGACTAATCGGGTCCACCCATCCGTAGGATGGTGCCGTCAGGGCATTCCATCCTCCCACTTTCCACCCTACTCACGCATCAATTTGTTTTCTAATTAATACTACCACACTGTTTGACATAAATAAGCATATTCCTTAATTAGGGCCCTTCTTCACAAGGTTCGTTATAACAGCCTTCTTACACAATACAATCATACCAAAGACAAGATGCAATTATATAAAAAAGTTTATACATGAATCCATTTCCATACAAGCCAATCCGGCTCTCTTATTCTTATTCTGCCGATGATCTAGAATTCGGCCTTCCAGCCTCTACATGCTGGGCAAAACCCTACGGGACCATACACCTCATCGTCGGCCGCTGGCGAGGACTCAAGCCGGCCTGTCGCCCTCTCAGGCTCCATCGCTCGATCCTCCCGTCCCTCAGAGGGATGTCTGCGCACTAGGGTGGGCTTATTTACCGCACTAGCCTGGGCCCTCAGAACTAGGCAGCCTCATAATCTCTCGCCTCAATCGGCGATCCTTATTCCTCCAAAGGTATGAGGGATACCTTGGACCATTACCGGGCTTTACTAACGACGCCGCCCGGCTACACAAGCACGGAACGGAGTTAGCGTTAAAGCCAAAAAAAAATCTTGAATTCCAAAGATAACAACTTCAATGCAATTTTCTAAGTATAGCATTCACAATTTATGAAGATAGCAATTTCAACGTAATTTATCGAAAACAACATCACATAATTCATAATTTCATATAATTTTTATGTCGTCATTTTAAGAGGAAAAGACACCATTCATTAATACTAATTTTAAGAAAAAAAATCTCTTCTTTTGAAAATTAACCAATCTAACCTGGCCACCGTTTCCTTGAGCGGCTTGAAAAGGGACTGGAGCCGCGTTGGGCGCATCTCCCTCCATCTCGTTGTTACGTGCGCCTCTTGAGGTAATATTTTGCCGTCTCCGGGATGAGGCCATCGTAGGTGTCGCCTTGTAGAGCTTGCTGCTGTGATCGAAACGCTTCAGTCGGATCTGAATTCCGAGCTCGTTTGCTCACCGTATGAGCAAAAGAAAATGGCGCACGAACCCTCGCTTGAGTAAAAAATCTCTTACTAAAGTCTACGCAAATGGGGGGGGGGGAATTGTGAGGGTGTCCTTAAGGCCAAAGGCAAAAACGTGGAGAGGGCTGGGAGGGGTGGCTGCAAGCCTCTCTGTAAGTCTATTCACACGGGGGGGGGGGGGGGGGGGGAGAAGAGTTAAGGACACTGGTCCATGGCAAGAGGAGGATGGAGGAAAATTGGCTTATCTGAAAAGAGCCAAATGAGGGGCTGTGAGAGGGGTGGCTGCAAGGGCGGCTGTACTTGCAGCAAGTACGCTACGACGGTACGGACAGTAGCACAACAGGGCATACGCTACACAGAAGTGCGTGCCGACTGAGGAGCACCCCGGGGGTTTATATAGCTGAGGGGTGAGGGTGCGGGCGCTGCGCAAAGCAGGGACGAAAGGACGGTGTACCTTCAAAGGCTCTGGACCAGTGGTCTGCATGGGTCTACGGAAAAGGTACGGTGCTGGCTGTCTGGGAAAGGAGTGGTACGCATGTACCTTATCCGGTCTGGGTGTCCGCCCAAAGGTACGCGTGGACCAAACAGTGGGCGGTCGTCCTTTGGTTCTTGGGCGGCCATTGTACAGGCGCCCTAGTAAGTGTGTACGGACCAAATTTTGGGGCGGGGTACCCAAATTTGGGACGCCCGCCTCGATTTGCGTGCCGGGCCGCCCCAGGGGGCGAAATTTTTTTTTGTCCGGGAGGTTCTCCTGGTCGCAGGGGTTCAGACCGTTCGTCAAACGGACGTGCGGTCGTGCATTTATTAAGGTTTAAAGGTCGCCGTTTTATAACTAAAATGATTGAAATTAGCGTATAGGCTTGATCCGGTGTCCGTTTTGGATGCTGTAAAATCCTATATTAGGGTAAAATCGCGCGCAGATTCCAAATTTGGGCTCAGAATTTGAAGATTCTAATTGGAAATGACTCAAATAATAAAATTATTGATATTTATACTATAAAAACTCATAATTACATGGACATTTCTTTATTAGTGAAGATGGGTACGTTACATCCTTCCCCCCTTAAAGAAATCGAGATGTCCTCATCTCGTCATGAATTGGGGATAATCCTTTAAGAGTGTAGCTTCATCTTCCCAAGTTGCATCCTCTTCAGGGTAATCTTTCCACTGAACTAGATGTTCTACAAGAGTTCTATTTCGGAGTTGCCTTTCCCTAGAATCTATGATGCTATTGGGCTGTAATTCAAGGACTCCTTGAGTAGGGATTACAACTTGTTCATCATCAAGAATATGATCGAGACTGGGGACATATGGCTTTAACAGACTTACATGAAATACATTATGGACTTTGATATGGGCTGGAAGTTGGAGTTTATAGGCACTTTTACCTAGACACTTGATAACTGTATAAGGACCACAATACCTAGGGCTGAGCTTCTTATATTTCCCAAGTGATAGAGAACTTCGTTTGGGGCGCACTCGTAGAAGAACTTTGTCTCCTTCCTTGAAGATCCTTTCAGACCTCTTGTTGTCAGCATAATGCTTTTGTCGATCTTGGGCAGCTTTAATATCCCTTTGGATAGCTTTGGTTTGTTCCTCCATCTCTTCGAGCATTTTCCTGGATGCCTCAACTCTTATGGTCGGATCAGAGAAATTTAGAGGAGACAAGCATTCTTGCCCATAGAGTGCTTTGAATGGTGACATTCCTATGCTTTGATGATAAGACGCATTGTAGGCGAATTCCACCAGAGGAAGGTATTGAATCCACCTTCTGGGTTCCCGTCCACAGTATGCTCTGAGAATGTCTTCAATTACTTGATTGACTCTTTCAGTCTGGCCATCGGTCTCTGGGTGATAAGCTGTGCTAAAGCAAAGTTGGGTCCCCAGAGCTTGAAATAAAGACTGCCAGAATTTTGAGGTGAAGTCAGAATCCCGATCACTTACTATTCTTTTTGGGAGACCATGAAGTTTGAAGACTTCCTTGATGAATATACGAGCAACATCAGAAGCTTTGAAGGTCTTCTTTGCTGGTATAAGGTGAGCTACTTTGGTAAGTAAGTCCACTACTACTAGAATGGAGTCATATCCTCCTTGAACAGTGGGGAGACTTGTGACAAAATCCATACTAATGCACTCCCACTTCATTTGGGGAATATCTAAGGGTTGAAGCTTTCCAGGCATCTTGACTCTTTCAGCCTTGATCCTTTGGCATGAGAGACATTGTTTCAAGTACCGAAGCACATCATTTTTCAAGCCTGCCCAATGAAAGCTCCTTCTTACTGCATTTAATGTTTTTGCATAACCTGGGTGTCCTGCAGTAGGGCTATCATGAGCTTCATGGAGGATTAGTTTCTTTAAAGCAGGATCCTTAGGGATACATAGCCTGTGATTGAAGTAGAGGCTTCCTTCATGAGTGGAGTATCCCTTGATTAGATTCTTCTCTTTCTCTGAATGTCCCCCTTCTTCTACTAACTTTATCATCCTTTGATAATCTGGGTCATGAGATGAGACTTCTTCCACCTTGACCAGTATGGGATTATTTGGCATTGAAATTGCATTCAAGAAAGATTTGCGGCTAAGTGCATCAGCTACCACATTATCTTTCCCAGGGCGGAATTTGATGTCGAAATCATATTCTTGTAGAATTTCAATCCATCTCCTTTGCCGCATGTTGAGGTTAGGCTGGGTGAAGATCCACTTTAGACTTTTGTGGTCAGTTACAAGCTGGAATTTGCCTCCCAAGAGATAATGTCTCCATAATTTGAGGCAATGAACAACTGCTAAGAGTTCCAAATCATGGGTGGCATAGTTTGCTTCATATTGCTTCAGCTTGCGGGAAGTATAAGCGACTGGTCTTCCTTCTTGGCCTAAGACACCACCAAGTGCTAGACTACTAGCATCGGTAACCACTTCAAATTCCTTGGAGAAATCAGGAAGCTTTAAGACTGGGGCAGAAGTAATAATGACTTTCAGCTGATCAAAGCTGTTTTGATGGATTGGCAGCCACACTATTTTGCAATCCTTCTTAAGAAGATCTGTCAAGGGTGCAGCTACCAAGGCATAATCTTTGATAAAAATCCTATACCAACCCGTGATTCCCAAGAATCCACGAACTTCACGAACTGATTTAGGGGGTGGCCATTCTAGAATATCCTTGACCTTGGCGGGGTCTACTGAGATGCCATCCTTGGAGACGATGAATCCAAGATACTCAATTTGTTGAGTAAAGAAAAGGTACATTTGCTCTTCTTGGCATAGAGTTTGTGTCTGCGCAGCAATTGCAGAACTCTACGCACATGCTCCTCATGCTCTTCCATTGATTTGGAGTAGATTAGGATGTCATCAAAGAAAACAAGCACAAACTCATCCAAGTACGGGCGGAATATATCTTGCATTAGGCGGTTGAAGGTTGCAGGAGCATTGGTTAACCCGAATGACATTACAGTAAACTCATAGTGGCCATAACGGGTATTGAAGGCTGTTTTGGGTATATCTGCTTCCTTGACTTTGATCTGATAGTAACCAGACCTCAAATCTATTTTTGAGAAGACTTTGGCCCCATGAAGCCTATCAAGAAGTTCATCGATGCGAGGGATAGGATACTTATTCTTGACAGTGACTTGATTTAGCCCTCGATAATCTATGCAGAGGCGGAGAGTCCCGTCCTTCTTTTTTTGGAAAAGAACAGGTGCTCCCCAAGGAGAGCTACTGGGGCGTACAAATCCTTGTTCAATGAGTTGGGAAAGTTGCTCCTTAAGTTCAATGGCTTCAGGAAGGGACATTTTATAGGGAGTTTTTGAGACGGGTTGAGCTCCAGGGATCACCTCGATTTCATGGTCGACTTCTCGAGGAGGCGGTAACCCTGTAAGCTCGTCAGGGAAGATGTCAGAGAATTCTTGGAGCCAAGAGGGTTCTGTCTCCATACTAGGTTCAATGACTTTGTTGAGTTTGACTAAGAAAACTTGCTGACCCTTACGTGTTCCCTTGAGAAGATGTTTTGCCTTGACTACTCTAGACTTAGGTTTTCCTGTGATCCCCTGAACAGATATTACTTGGCCATGCTCATTTTCAAAAGTGATACTCCCCTGGTTACAATGAATGCTAGCTTTGTTTGCAATTAACCAATCCATCCCAAGGATTCCATCATAAATTCCTAATGGCAAGACTCTAAAGTGACCGTGAGTTTGCTCATTACCCAGCTCAAAATCAAGGTTTCCTATAGAGTGGCGAGATATTACTTCTTTCCCACTGGCTAACTCTACAATCATTTTTCTAGCTGATTTTTGACTCAAGTTTAATTTTTGCAAGCACCTAGGAGAAAGGAATGAATGGGTACTGCCACAATCAATCAAAAGCTGAAATGGCTTACCGTGATGAGTGGCGGGGGTTTGGATTACACCAAATTGTTTATTCGGACCTTGGTGTTCTACCGCCGCATGGACGGTGGCGCGCTCTTCTTCAGCCTCTTCCAAGGTTGGTTCTTCACTTATAACACAGGCAGTTCTAGCAACTGTTCCTCCGCGGCCTCTGCCACGACCACTGCCTCTTGCACCTTGGTGGGTAGGGGTTCCACGGCCTTGATTTCCTCTGTTACCTTGGGGGAATGATGTTGCCAACTTGGGACAGTTGGCTCTAAAGTGTCCCGGCTCATTGCACTCAAAACACAGAGGGCCTTCTCTAGAAGAAGCAGCATACGAGCGGGGGGCAAAAGAGTTGCCTTGTCGCCCTCTGTTGTAGTAGGGGAAACTCTGTTGAGGTTTCTTGTAGGGTTGATCTCTAAGGTTTGCCTCAGGGTAAGATCTCTTTTGATTCTTCGGTTTGTTAGCCTTCATTTCTTTCACAAGGGGCTTTGCCCGTATTAGAGCATCCTGTAAAGTGGTTGGCCTCATTGCTTCAAGGCGGGAATCTAGGGGTTCATTTAGCCCTTGGCAGAAACGAGCCACTTGCTGGGAAGTAGTCATAGCTGGGGCATACTTCCGAAGGGTAATAAATTTGGAATAATAATCCTCAAGAGTTAAGGTGCACTGTCTAAGGCTAAAAAACTCATTCATCTTTATGGATTCATGGGATGGAGGAAGATATCTTTCCTTCACTGCCTGCTTGATGTCTTCCCACGTTTGAGAATGCTCGGTGACCTCCTTGTCACGGCACCACTGTTTCCACCAGAGTTTAGCATCTCCAGTGAGGCGAAACCGTGTGAGCATAGACTGATTTGCTACTCCAGTACCGGCAGCAGAGAAATAATCGTCCATCGCCTCAATCCAGACTTCAGCATCCTTCTCAACCTTTGAACCTTCTCCTTTAAAGGAGGGAGGTTGCATTTGCTTGAGCAGGAGCTTCTTCTCCTGGGTATCGGTATAAAGCGCATTGGGAAGAGGAGGGTGGTCATCCTGGCCATCATCGTAAAAACAATTTTTAAGATTACAAGATTCATATTTGCACAACGCTTAATTTTTGGAGAGTAAAACATTGAAATTATTTTATTTCCAAATATTTACAAGGACAAGTTTTATTACAAAGATCTGAGACTAATATAATTAGTCTTATTTGACATCAAGGGAAATTCCTAGGCTTCACTGTGACATAAGGGTAGAGCGGTCCACATATGTGAAATATGGGGGTTCCGCTGTAGTTTCTAAGACTCTAAAAACTGATGGTAAGGGTGGTAAACTCTGGATTGGGGTGGGTCCTAACACTGCTACTCTATCAGCAGGTAAGACCTGCATCACTTTGTCATACACCCAACGATCCTGAGGTATGCGAACCCCATCTATAGTCACCGAGGTGTCATCCCTGGGGGTACCGACGAACCAAAATAAGCGGACCATCTTCAGCTTCTCAATCCAGCGAATCCGCTTAAGGTCGGTGGTGAGGTTCCCAGTCTGATCTGCTCGGATGAAGAAGTATCTCGGCCCACGACTCCAGAAATCTCTGCCCCATCCTCTCTGAATACGAGAGAAATGAGGAAGGGATATCTTCTCTAATATCTGCATCATGGTGTCGCGAAACTCGAAATTCGAGGAGTGACTAGCAGTCTCGAAGATGCATTGGAAAACTAGAAATTTGGAGTAGGCATCTTCCTCTTCCTACAAGCATTCAAACATCATTTCAATCTTATTTGTTTTAGTAGGATGTCTTTACTAATTAGCATTATGTTAGGTAAAACGTTTATTACAAAACAATCCTTAAACTGCAATTCCTAGGAGTCAAACTTGCTCTGATACCAATTGTAAGGTTCCTCCCTCTAAAAATGGGAGAAACACTTAAGATAGTCCGCTAAGTCTTATCTTAGGATAAATTTCCTATTCATCGACACCTTGACCCTGTAGAGATTCAAGGATACGATTCATAGGTATGACCTAGCTCTATCCCGCAGGGGGAGCGTGATTTCCTAAACATCAAATCACCCATAGGGCAATTTGATCAAAAATTGGGCAACTACTTAGACTTGATTTCTAGGGACAACGCTTTTTTCCTCATCTTATGCAAGGCACAGCCGCTGACCTAGTCTCTTGAATAGAGTTGCCCAAGAACCTAACTATCTAACGTAGGGCTTCCACTTAATTTGTTGGAAAGCTACCCGACTAATCGGGTCCACCCATCCGTAGGATGGTGCCGTCAGGGCATTCCATCCTCCCACTTTCCACCCTACTCACGCATCAATTTGTTTTCTAATTAATACTACCACACTGTTTGACATAAATAAGCATATTCCTTAATTAGGGCCCTTCTTCACAAGGTTCGTTATAACAGCCTTCTTACACAATACAATCATACCAAAGACAAGATGCAATTATATAAAAAAGTTTATACATGAATCCATTTCCATACAAGCCAATCCGGCTCTCTTATTCTTATTCTGCCGATGATCTAGAATTCGGCCTTCCAGCCTCTACATGCTGGGCAAAACCCTACGGGACCATACACCTCATCGTCGGCCGCTGGCGAGGACTCAAGCCGGCCTGTCGCCCTCTCAGGCTCCATCGCTCGATCCTCCCGCCCCTCAGAGGGATGTCTGCGCACTAGGGTGGGCTTATTTACCGCACTAGCCTGGGCCCTCAGAACTAGGCAGCCTCATAATCTCTCGCCTCAATCGGCGATCCTTATTCCTCCAAAGGTATGAGGGATACCTTGGACCATTACCGGGCTTTACTAACGACGCCGCCCGGCTACACAAGCACGGAACGGAGTTAGCGTTAAAGCCAAAAAAAATCTTGAATTCCAAAGATAACAACTTCAATGCAATTTTCTAAGTATAGCATTCACAATTTATGAAGATAGCAATTTCAACGTAATTTATCGAAAACAACATCACATAATTCATAATTTCATATAATTTTTATGTCGTCATTTTAAGAGGAAAAGACACCATTCATTAATACTAATTTTAAGAAAAAAAATCTCTTCTTTTGAAAATTAACCAATCTAACCTGGCCACCGTTTCCTTGAGCGGCTTGAAAAGGGACTGGAGCCGCGTTGGGCGCATCTCCCTCCATCTCGTTGTTACGTGCGCCTCTTGAGGTAATATTTTGCCGTCTCCGGGATGAGGCCATCGTAGGTGTCGCCTTGTAGAGCTTGCTGCTGTGATCGAAACGCTTCAGTCGGATCTGAATTCCGAGCTCGTTTGCTCACCGTATGAGCAAAAGAAAATGGCGCACGAACCCTCGCTTGAGTAAAAAATCTCTTACTAAAGTCTACGCAAATGGGGGGGGGGGGAATTGTGAGGGTGTCCTTAAGGCCAAAGGCAAAAACGTGGAGAGGGCTGGGAGGGGTGGCTGCAAGCCTCTCTGTAAGTCTATTCACACGGGGGGGGGGGGAGAAGAGTTAAGGACACTGGTCCATGGCAAGAGGAGGATGGAGGAAAATTGGCTTATCTGAAAAGAGCCAAATGAGGGGCTGTGAGAGGGGTGGCTGCAAGGGCGGCTGTACTTGCAGCAAGTACGCTACGACGGTACGGACAGTAGCACAACAGGGCATACGCTACACAGAAGTGCGTGCCGACTGAGGAGCACCCCGGGGGTTTATATAGCTGAGGGGTGAGGGTGCGGGCGCTGCGCAAAGCAGGGACGAAAGGACGGTGTACCTTCAAAGGCTCTGGACCAGTGGTCTGCATGGGTCTACGGGAAAGGTACGGTGCTGGCTGTCTGGGAAAGGAGTGGTACGCATGTACCTTATCCGGTCTGGGTGTCCGCCCAAAGGTACGCGTGGACCAAACAGTGGGCGGTCGTCCTTTGGTTCTTGGGCGGCCATTGTACGGGCGCCCTAGTAAGTGTGTACGGACCAAATTTTGGGGCGGGGTACCCAAATTTGGGACGCCCGCCTCGATTTGCGTGCCGGGCCGCCCCAGGGGGCAAAATTTTTTTTTGTCCGGGAGGTTCTCCTGGTCGCAGGGGTTCAGACCGTTCGTCAAACGGATGTGCGGTCGTGCATTTATTAAGGTTTAAAGGTCGCCGTTTTATAACTAAAATGATTGAAATTAGCGTATAGGCTTGATCCGGTGTCCGTTTTGGATGCTGTAAAATCCTATATTAGGGTAAAATCGCGCGCAGATTCCAAATTTGGGCTCAGAATTTGAAGATTCTAATTGGAAATGACTCAAATAATAAAATTATTGATATTTATACTATAAAAACTCATAATTACATGGACATTTCTTTATTAGTGAAGATGGGTACGTTACAATATTCTACCCACTTCGTTTAATGAGGGCCCTACTGAGCTACCACATTCCGATGCTCTTCCTAAAGTAGAGGTCCCTAGAAGCCAATCCATAAGAAGTGACATTGCGTCCACTTCAAGAGAACCGTTTGGCACACCAAGTCTAGATGGGATATTTCTCAATAAAAATTGGGAATATGATCTACACACAGAGACTCTAACTGACCTATACACAGGTTACACATACCATGTAGGTTGGTTAGAAGTCCTACGATCTACATCTAGTGCCACTAATCTAGAGGAGCAACAACACATGATATGTGAGGTGATTCATAGAATTATCCAATTTGAGAGGCAAAATAGGGGAGTGAACCTAGTTTCCACTGGCCCTATGAGATTTTTGGATACGGGCAAGGCCAAACAACCAACCTTATCACAATTGGAGACTCCTTCGGTGAGTCCCATAGACCCTTCATATGTTGTTTCGCCTGGAGTCTCAATGCAGGTTGAGCCCACGAGCAGTAACTTTAGTTTTCCAACCTTGGCTCAACTTTCCATTAAGGAATCCACAATGCCTACCCCAATGATGAGCATGACAGAAAGCGCACCTGTTACCACTGTAGTTAGTACAATGCCGCTACCTAGTGGAACAGTACCTACAACAGTGCGTGCCAGTGCCTATCGACCCTATGTACCTATCTCTACTCATGCTCATGTAGCTCCTACGCCGTATGCTCCACGACCGCCTTATCACAACCCTTATCCAAGAGGAGCTAGGCCTAGCTACATATCATATCCTACGTCATTTGCCAACATACTCAGACCAACGCCGACTCCTATCAGCCAGGCTACCCCAGAAGTGCCTCCACCAGCTATGCCTGCTCACCTAGGTGATCTCGCCGCGTTTGCTCAGACGATCGGACGATCTATTGCAGAAAACATGCGGGGTATGCCTGAGAGAGAACATAGAAGTAAGGCAGTACAAGTGGCTAAGCTCACTCAAAACTTCAGTGGTAACGAGGATGTTAGGAAGCACATTGAAGTCTTTGAACACGTGTGTGATTCCTTGGAAGAGCACAATGAGCTGCATAAGTGTAAAGCCTTAGGCTTAACCTTGAGTGGGAAGGCCGGAGATTGGTATCGAACCTTAAGGGTTGAAGAGCGCACTCACTACCCCACTCTCAAGAGATTGTTCTTGAAAGAATACATACGTGAGGGTGTGCTTTGGGGAGTAGCATCTCAACTCCAAAAAGCTGAACGTGAGGAAGGGGAGTCAGTGAGAGACTTTATAAGTCGATTGAAGCATCTAAATTCTCGCTGCACTCCCGATGAACGCTTCAATAACAACCAACTCCTCGATAGATTCATCCGAGGATTGCGCCACGAGGACATTTACAATGGCCTAGTCATTAGAGGTCTTACAACGTGGGAAGCAGTCACTGCCAATGCAATCCAGTTAGAAGACAACTTGATGATTGCAGGTAAAAAGGTGTCTTCGGAAACAAAATTCGTTAGTTCGCAAGTATCTGGGCACGAGCCAATGACAGTAAAACCTATTGCCAAGGAGCCCAAGATATCTGAAATGTCTATGACCGACCTTACTAAAGCTCTCCAAGAATACTTCAGGGGTAATCGAGCTCCTCAGAATAGCCATATGTACCCAAGGAGAGAGCAACAATGGTGTTCGGTGTGCTTAGGACCACATAGCACGAGTGAATGTCCCACATTCAGAGTCAAATTCAATGGGAATTACAATGCATGTGGTAAGTATGGCCATCAATCTAAGGATTGCCTAGTACTTAAGCGAATGTTGGCAAATCAGGCACCACTAGCCTGGTCAAACACACCTCAAGTACCCGCGCTAATGCCTGCACAACCTGTCGAGCAACCGTCACAGCACATAGTTCCAAGGAATCCGAATGTAGTCCAGTCTGTGCCGTTACCACCGCCAGTGCTAGGACCACAACCTCCACATCCAAGGATTACCCCAATAAACCAGATGGGTTGTGAGTCACATAGTGCGTGTGGGGATTATGAAGAGGAGATAGACCCCACTGCTCCATACGGGATTGATACGTTTGAAATGATTCCCCAGTACTACATGGAGGATCATTTCGGCCAAGTCAAGCCTGTATATCAAGCGGCTGCTCTCGCCACAAGAGGGCAAAACCTTAATACTTTGGCGAGGAGACCACCTCTTCAATGCTATGATTGTGGTGGACCGCATCGTGTAGCGGAGTGCCCTAATAGGTTACAAAAGATCGCTCCTCATATGCAACCAAATCAAGGGAGCACATCGAGAATGCCGGTACTTACATGTAATCGTTGTGGCATAGATCATTTGATCGCTCAATGCCCACATAATCCTAATGCACCCAAGATTACGCCATTGAATTTGGTTGAGGTCACCAACCAGGCACGAGAAACCACACCCATTGTACCTGTGAATGTAGTTACACGATCAATGCTTCAAAATCAAAACTACCTTCTGGAAGAGAGGGATACTGCATCAATCGCTCAGGCAAAGAAAAAGAAAACACGACGAAAGAGATCGCTTAATGCCACGAGCTCCAAGCCCAGTTCAAAGACTAACATAGGGACAGGAGACGACCCCGTGTATATGAATGATCCTGAAGACGATTCTGATTCAATAGAAACCATGGGGACCAAAGTCACTACCCTAAGGGAGGAACCCGGGAGCTTAATGAAGGAGAATCAAGCGAGTACATAAATAAAGGGAAACAGAAAGAAACTTCCTCGGCCCCACAACCAAGTCAGTTAATGCCCTCTTGACCACCCAAACTGACTGAGACTCCCCAAGACAAGCCATGTGGGCCACAAACCCTCAAGAAAAAGATTGGAACTTACCCAAACCCAATTGAGGAGATTGAACAAGTGCAACACTTAAGGGGTTTGGTGGAAGAAACACAAAGAGAACTGGAGCCAAACCTGAGAAAAATCAAAATTCCAGACACAGTGTTTCCTACGCAAGTTCAGCCTCACAGGAACCATAAACCGTTAGCTATACCTAGTATCATTCGGGAAGAAAGTGAGGATAGGACATCAAGAAGTGGGCAACCACCCTTTTTGCTGGAAAGAATGTTTAGTGAGGGAATGCCTGACCCCATCGAAGAGGAAGTGATTCCATCTTCACCAATCCCTAGTCAAGGGGCGATGTCTCGAAAAGTACCGTTGAATGTGTCTAAGCTAATGGATTTCATGTCCTCTGAGATCAGAACCACGATCATATCCAAATTATACGGAGATCCTAAGCTATTCTTAGCTCTTCGAGCATTTCTCAATGGAGAACTAAAGGCAGGGCTACCACAATTTGCAAATATGGATAGACCTGACACGCTTCAAGATGAAGGGGAGCATTGGGATCTACAACCCAACTTAGATGAAGATTCGGTCGTTGAAATACCTGTTAACAAGTTGGGACAGTACTTTGAAGGTGACGAATCTAATGCAACCCTCCCCATTACTACCAAGGGATTAACTCTAAAGGGAATCCTTGATGGTGGTGCTGGAGTGAGCATTGTGACTAAAAACTGTTGGGAATCTATGGGAAAACCTCACCTTGAAGTCACAAACATAGTGGTTAAGATGGCAAACGGAACTATTGCTAAACCTATTGGAATGTTAAGGGACCTTAAGATCAAGGTCCTGGGATACAAGGTAAAACATACCTTCATTGTAATGGATTTCTCCAAGCATCCTATGTCATATCAAATGATCTTAGGACGTCCTTTCATGAGGGAAGCACAAATGGTGCATGACTGGTCGAAAAACCATGTCTACCTACAATTCCAGGACTCTGTCATTCGAGTTGATCTTGAGAATGGTCGTGCACATCCTTTAGGAAGCAAGGTTATCATTGATAATCGATCAGATACCACTATTCACTCCGCCCCATTAAGGTATTGCTATACATGCAAAAAAGAGACTGATGATGGGAAAGATTCTCCTTATATGGATGTCCTACCGGGTATGACTGAGTCGGATAACGTGGATTGGGTACACCTAGCGGCAACCATAGACACATGGGGCAATAGAGAGGCACAAGTTGGGTAACACCTGAGGGGCAAGATATGCCACCGTTAGTGCCAATAAACATGATAGGTGTTATGCACTTGACTCCTGATGGCAAGAAAGTGGCAAACTCAACTGACAGTAGCGAAGACTCTGACCAATGTAACTCTGAGTATGAATCTCAAGAAGAAACTGACTCTGAGCCTAATGGGGGGAATGAATCAAATATTCACTCAAATGAGGAAGTAAGGTGCTCAAGGCCTAGGACAGTGACCTCCTGCAGTTCATCCGAAAGTGAGGGGGACACAAGTGAAGATCGACCAAGTGAGTCCGAATCTGATAGAAACAAAAATCAAAAACTTGGTAAGAAGAAAACGAGACATAAGCACCAACGCTATCGAGCTAATGTACGAACTGCAATAAATAAGGAGAGATCCATTGCAGAATGGCTTAGTTATGTAGGAGCCATTGACGCTCATCGGAAGATAGCGGATAATTAGGGACAATACCTCCAAAGTGTCATGTGGTGTATTCCGCAACCTCATGACGTCGCCCAATTAGAAATCGAAGAGAAGCCGAAACTAAGTCGTACTGCAAGAAGGCGGCAAAACCAAGAGTTGGCTCAACAACAAAAGGAAGCGGAATTGAAAGAAAAAAGCCTGGCACAACAAGAACCAGTAGACTTACACCCTGCACCCGAGCATTTCAAATCATTTACCACAGGGGAACGTAAAGTGGTCTACACAAAAGCCCAACGAATGCCTACTGGGAGTAGCGGTGTCTACGATGGCCCTGCGGTAGTTAAGGAGATAGACTTAGCAGATCCGGGTGAGGAGTCTAAACCAGTTTTTATTGCTTAAGACCTCACCGAAACGGAAGAAGCTGCACTTACGAAGCTTCTTAAAGAATTCAAGGACATATTTGCATGGACATATCATGATATGAAGGGTGTTCCACCCTCGGTGGTGCAACACACGATTCCAATGATTAGCACTGCTAAACCAGTCCAGCAACGTCCCTGCCCAATGAATCCTAAGTACGCAAAGATTGTACAAGAGGAAATTGAAAAGCTTGTAAAATGTGGATTCATATACCCTATTGAGCACTCAGAATGGGTTTCTCCGATAGTCATCGTACCAAAGAAGAATGGGAAACTTAGAGTGTGCGTTGATCTCAAAAAGGTTAATGCAGCTACCAGAAGGGATCATTACCCCTTGCCATATTCTGAACATGTGCTTGAAAGAGTGGCAGGCGAGGGTTGAACTAACCGTTGCATGAACGACGCCTTGCCGCTGTGAGCGAACCAGGTGTCGTCCATGCCCTCTGGCTTTGCATGCTAAACCCTCAGCACTTTTGCCCTGATTCTTCCGTCAGTCGCCCTGCTGTGCAGCCCGTCGCTTCTCCTCCTCCCCCAGAGGGGGGGGAACTCTGTTCCAGGATGTCACTTCATGATTTGGTTCTTGCTGGCGCCTCTTCATCTGCGCAGTCCTCTCACGAAGCAGCTGCTCTACCGTCTCTGGTCCTTCAGCAGGTGCCATCCAGGCCTCCGGGTGGCTCTCTCACCACACTAAAAGCTACTTCGCCTTTCACTCGTCAACAGAAAGGTCCGGGAGGCCTGGGCGATGCGGAAGGCACGCGGGGATCCCTTCTCGACGCCCCCCCTCAGGGCCTGACTGGCCATCTACGTTCGACTCCCCCTACGTCTTTTGCTGAAGCTATGCGTCAGCCTTCATCAGGTCATGTTGTTCCAACTCTACCCTTTAAAGCTGTTGATAATACAGTGATTAATCTGTCACAGAACCCTGCATTTGAGGAAAGAACTGGTGAATATGATGTTGACAATGATGGTGCTGTTATCTGCGATGATGAGGAATTGGCAGCTTGGCAAGACCATCTGGCTTCCCACGCCCTGATTGGTCTCTGTCATGGTGCAAGACCGCCTGTAGACACCCTGAAATTCTGGATTAGATCTAATTGGGATCAAAAGGGCATCAAAGTAGCCTCTGTCCAGCATCTGCCTAATGCGTACTATATGTTCCTCTTTGAAGATAAGGTAAGCGCCTCTTCTGTTATCAACAGCGGGCAGTGGATTATCAGGAATACCCCCATATCTTTTTTTAGATGGTATGATTCATTTGACCCTAAAGGACCCAAACCCACTAAAATTCCCGTCTGGGTGGAATTTACAGATATGCCAACCAAGTATTCTATATGGGCTAAAAGGATAGGGGGTGCTGTAGGTAAGGTTCTAGGTCAAAAACCGTTTCAGGTCGTCAACCCCCAATGGGCTCACCAAATGCTCATTGAGGTTGACACCGCCAAACCCCTCAAAGAGAAAGTTCCCCTGAAAAATAGAGAGGGTCAGATTATCTATGAGCAAACTCTGACCTACAAGAACCTCCCGAACGCCTGTTTCAATTGCAACAAACAAGGGCATCTGATTAGAGATTGCCCCGACCTCCATCAACCAGCCTCTAATGATAGAACCCCAGCTAAGGAGGAGGCCTTTGTCCAGCCTCAGCGTAAACATGTGTCCAAGTCTAAAAACAGTAAACCTAATTGGCATATCCCAGCTAATAGATACGCCCCCCTCCTAGCTGAGGTTCAGGACGGTCTAGAAGTCCAGTTTCAGGCCAAAGAGGCTGGCAGCCCAGCCCCTTCAGGGGTAGATCAACCATCCCCGGGAAGGGTCCCCAACAAGGACCGTGTTTTCGTTAGTCAAGACCTTGATTCACCTATGGAATCAGATGATGATTTCATAGACAAAACGCAGCGTATGGATGAAGTTTTCAAAGCCCAACTTGACGAAGAAGATGCTTCGTTGATGAAGAGGATGTCCCTCTCACCAATGAAACAACATGTCGAGGAGGACTTCTCTCCCCTTCTTATGGGGTCTAAAATGAAGAGGAAAAAAGAAAAAAGCCAAGATGTCCTAAGAACCTCCGTATCTGCAGGGAAACCTTCAAAAACAAGTAAAAAATGAATTCTCTGAACCTTCTCTCGTTGAACTGTAAAGGGCTTACAAACCCGGAGAGGGCTTTAGCCATTAATATGTGGTTAAGGGACTCAACTTTTGTCTTCGACCTTATCAGTCTTCAAGAGCTCAAAATTGGGGGTCCTCAACTCCAGTTGAACCTTCAAAAAATCTCTAGGAATTCTCGGTGGTTTTCTACCAATCACCCCTCAGGGAAAGGTGGGACTGCTATTGGCATTCACATGAAATGGGATCACGCCATTTTAGATTCTTGGTCGGATGTTAATCACTCTTGGACCGCGGTTAGGATGGGCAACCCTTTCAATTTCACTCTGGTTTCGGTTTATGCCCCCTGCCTGGCTAGCTTGAGAGCTTCTACCTGGCAGTCTATCACTCAGATTGTGGGTCCCATCTTTCTCATTGGTGACTTTAATATGGTAGAGGCTCAGGTTGATAGAAGTAGACTTCTGGGCAGTACCATCAGTGGCTATGAAAAGGTTAAATGGGATGGGTTAAAGGGTGAGAAAGACCTCTCTGACCTCTCTTCGAAAACTGGTTTCTCTTGGTCTAACAATCAAAAAGGCTCCTTTCACAGGGCTGCCAGATTGGACAGACTGTATGCCTCGGGGAGTTTGATTGATATGTTCCTAAAAATCAAAGTTACCACGGATCCCTCCCTAACCATCTCTGATCACATCCCTCTTATCTGTAACCTGTCCCTTGGCCAGGCCAAAGGTAGGGCTGGATGGCCTCACCTTGACCCCTCTCTCTTCCGTCTCCCTTGTATCCAACAGATGATCAAAGCCTCCATTGCTGAGGCCTTCAATCAATTCATCTCCCCATCCAAGGGATGGGAAAGTCTGGTGAATAAGGTTCATTCTATCTGCAAGGAGTATAAGCTGCAAGTCTCTTTGATTCGTTTGAATCGGAGAATGCAAATCAGGAACCAGATTCAAGACATTTATCTATCTAAAGATGTTGCAGTAAATCACTCTTTGATTGAGCTAAAGAATCAGCTCAGACTTGAAGAGTTATTAGCTGCTAAGGCGACTAGATTGTGGTTCAGGGAGGTTTGGGCTGGAAAAATTGATACTCCTCACCCTAAGATGTTTTCTCTCCTTAAAAGGAAAAAAGGTAGAGATCTTATCCCTATGGTCAAGAAGCCGAATGGTCACCTGGCTATTGGTGATGTGGAAAACTTGCAGGTTATTAAGGACCACTTTTATAACTTGTTCTCCACAGCCCTCCCTCCTTCCCATGAAGTTTCGGCCGCTAGGGCCAAGATTGCCAGCATTAGGAAGAAGATGGTGAACCCCTCTTTAGCCCTTAAGCTTGACTCCCCCTTCACTGAAAAGGAGGTCAAGGAGGCTATCTCTCATCTTAAAAAATGTAAATCTCCGGGTGAAGATGGGATCCCCAACGAATTCTTTCTTGTTTTCAAAGACGAATTGTCCCCTCACATCCTTGACATTTGGAGGGAAGCCATGAGGAAGGGAGGTTTAGCTGAAAAGACAAACATGGGGATTATCAAGCTTATTCACAAAAAGGATGAGAAAGAAGATCTTGGTAATTGGAGACCCATAACATGTCTCTCGTCCCTCTACAAAGTGTTTGCTCATATCCTGACTAACAGAATCAACCCCTATATGGATGAGTGGATCCTCAAAGAGCAAAAGGGCTTTATAAAGGGAAGATATATTCTTGATGCTATCATTAGTCTTTGGGAGGGTATGGAACATGCTGAAAACTCGGGCCAGAACTACATCTTCCTCAAAATAGACTTTGATAAAGCCTATGATAGAATAGACTGGTCTTTCCTCTTCCAATCCCTTCAAGATATTGGCCTCAATAGAAAATTCATAAAATATGTCCAAACCTTGCTTGGGAATGCGTCTTCCAAGGTGGCTGTCAATGGGTCTCTCACTGGTGCCTTCCCTCTGAGGAAATCTATTAGACAAGGTTGTCCCCTGTCCCCTCTCCTTTTTGCTATTGTTGCGGATGCGCTGGGGTGGCTGGTTAACAAGGAGATATCTAACAATAATATCAAGGGTATTGAGATCCCCAACAGGGCTAATCCTTTATGCCTGCAGCTTTTTGCTGATGATACGAATGTGCTGCTCCGCAATGATGTTCAGACTGCTGCTCATTTTATGACTTGCCTGGATACCTTTTGTCTTGCCAGTGGCTCGCAAATAAATCACTCCAAGACCAGCTTCAGAGTCGGGGAAGGGCTGCCCCCTCCCTCGATCCTGTCCGCTGGTTGTAAGAGTATCCCTGATGGTGTTGTTTTCAGGCTTCTTGGAATCCCCATGGGCTTCAACATCTCTTCCAAACAAAGGTGGGACTATGTGCTCGATAAACTCAAGAATCAGGTCAAGAAATGGAGTCACATCAACACAGGGGTAGCGTCAAGAGCCTTTGTCCTCAATCACTTCATTATCCCCTCTGTTGTTTACTTCCTGGCCTGTTGGAGACCCTCTGAGACCCAACTCCAATCCCTTAACTCGATCATGGGGAACTATCTTTGGGGGGGATCTCTCGGAAGTAAGAAGGTCAGCAAAGTAGCATTTCAGTCATGTTGCTTGGAAAAAGAGCAAGGGGGTCTTGGCATCATCAACATCGGGTTGCTTGCTGAGAAGCTTGCAGCTAAATGGGTGCAAAGGGCCATCTATTCTAAGGATGTTTGGGCCGACTTACTCAAAAGGGATATCAATAAATTTTGGCTCAAAGGTAAAAGATCTTGGAAGGGTTTCTCTCTCAATGAAGCTTTGTTCTCAAAGGCCGATCTCTCCCCTACAGGTAGTAAACTGTGCTGTAGGATGTGGGAGTCGTGGATGAAATACAAAAAGCTCTTTTTCTTTCAAACCTTTACCAAGAGAGGTAGATATGCCTATTCGGCTGACTCTGTGTGGTTTGGACATCTTGTGTCTCCGATCTCCAATGAACAGTTCCAGACCAGTCTTTCTTGTTTCAAAGCTGGTATAAAGGTTTGGGGCGACTTATGTGACTCAACTGGGATGTTAAACAGGGATCAAATCTGCAACAAATTCATATTGTCTCGTAGTGGAGTTGAGTTGGTCATTCAGAGGTGTAATGCTCTTAAGGTGTCCATTCCCCCGGGGTTGAGTTGTGACTGTATAACCTTTTCTAAAGCCATCCGGTGGGGTTACTCCAGTAACCTGGTCAAGTTACCTAACAACTGGCATGCAAGTAAGCTGATTCTTAAGCTCAATAAGAGATGGTCCTTGGCCTGGAACCAACATCAATGGGCCTTCCGTTTTAAGCTCATTTGGGCCTTCGCTAATGAAAGAAAACACGCCATTTTGGCCTGGCTTGTCATGCACAAAGCGACCTGGACCCTTGAGAAAGCCCTGAAGTTTGGGCATGGTAACGGTCTTTGTCCCCACTGTAATTCCAAGATTGAAACGGTCCCCCATCTCTTTTTCTCTTGCCCTGACACTAGACAATTCTTGGATGTTCTTAACAAGGCTTTTAAGAAAATTAGGAAAATCCCTTTGAGCTGGAAAGAAGTCCTCTTAGGCGAATGCCACTCACTTGACCCTTTAACGTGGCATTCCGTCAGAATTCTGTTTCTTTGGCATGTTTGGAAGGAACGTAATGAAGCTCTTTATGGAACAAAAACTAATCACCACTTTTATCTTTTTCTTGACAGTGTACTCAAGCTAATTCATCAACTCCGGCCGAGTGGTGCTCCCATGGAGGTGGACCGGTGGCAAGAACTACCTTGGAGGAAATGGAAGAGATTCCATGTCTCCTCGCATTGCCTAACGAAGGATGCTATGATACAAGAGCTTCAGATGGAATGTCAAAGAAGACTTCAGAATTCCGAGTACTACGTCCAGGCCTCAGAAAGCTGCTGTGGGTTTCCTTAAGCCCTCATGGCCCCTAACTTCTGGTCACGAGATTTTCTCAGCCTCTCGTCTGAATAAAAGTCAATCTTGCTGCAACTGGGGCTGGCTGGCCACTGCCTAGAGCCTCAGTCTGGGCTTCAGGGTTCATATGTCAAATTGGTACATCAAAGTAGTCATGCTGCAATGTTGTTAGCCCTTAATCATCTGCTCTCTAGTTTTAACCATCCTCTCTCCCTAAATAGAAGAGGGGCTGGCTACCGTTTGTCTCTAGAACTGTTGCATCAACACTTCTTTTTACATGCAGTGCTGGCCGATCTGGTCATGAGGCATTTCAGTTTTGTTTCAGAGTTTTTGTCCCCCTTTTTCTGAAGGGTTCTCCAGTCCACTGTGTCTCCCCATGGACCTTCCACATGGGATCTTGTAACATCATTTTCTTTTAATATATTCCGCTGTTTTAACTAAAAAAAGAAAGAGTGGCAGGCAAAGAGGCATATAGCTTTTTAGATGGGTACTCGGGTTACAATCAGATCACAATTGCAGTCGAGGACCAAGCTAAAACAGCATTTATCACGGAGTTTGGAGTGTTTGCCTTTCGCGTCATGGCCTTTGGCTTGACCAATGCACCTGCAACATTCCAACGATTAATAAACACGGCCTTTAAGGAATATCTAAGGGACTTCTGTGAAGCTTTCTTAGATGATCTCTGTGTTCATTCCTCTTGGGACGAGCACTTGATGTGTTTACGAAAAATATTTGAAAGGTGTAGATTATATCGCATCTCATTGAATCCTTTCAAATGCCAATTCTGGGTTAAACACGGAGTTATCTTAGGGCATATAGTGTCCAAAAATGGGATTTCCACTGACGAGAGTAAAATCAAGGTCATTCTGGAATTACCCCCACCCACCAACTACAAGGGAGTCCAACGCTTTATGGGCCACGTTGGTTATTATCGAAGGTTTATTCTCTTCTTCGCCGAGATAGCTCGACCATTGTATAAGCTTCTCATCGAGTTTATTTGGACCGAAGAATGTGACCGTGCCTATGAGCTATTAAAGAAGGCCTTGGCGAGTGCTCCAATCTTGAGAATGTTTAACTGGGATTTACTCTTCCATGTGCATATTGATGCATCAAACTTTGCTATTGGGTGTGTGTTAACTCAACCTGGAGAACACAAGCTAGACTACCCCATTAGCTTTGCCAGTCGCCAGTTGAACGATGCTGAGATGAACTACACCACTACGGAGCGAGAAGGGTTGGCAATGATATATGCAGTAAGGAAATTTCGTTATTACCTCCTTGCCACCAAGTTTGTTTTCTATGTGGATCATCAAGCATTGTTATATCTGGTAAACAAACCATGCTCCACAGGAAGAATCACACGATGGCTATTGATTCTTCTTGAGTTTGATTTCACTGTTGTTGTGAGACCTGGCAAAAAACATGTTATGGCTGATCATTTGTCTCGCATACCTAATGGTGAGGCTCCTACGGGGGTTGATGATGACTTACCTGACACTTCCCTGTTTATGGTGGAGACAATGCCTGAATGGAGTGAGAAGATTGTTAACTTTTTGGTTAATGGCTTTCCACCCAAGGAACTTCGTAAAGATCTAGCTCGAAAGCTGATCAAAGAATGCGAACCCTATTGCCTGATAGCCGGGACTCTTTATAAAAGAGGAAAGGATGACGTTCTTAGGCGTTGTGCCCGAGAGGATGAGTATCTATACATTTTGCAAGAGGCACATATGGGCGTAGCCGGTGGTCACTTCTCAGGCGACTTAACTGCGCGAAAGATCTTACAATCAGGGTATTGGTGGCCCACTATGTTCCAAGATGCATCACTCTTTGTGAAGGGTTGCGATGAATGCCAACGATACAAGAAACCCAAGAGGAAAGATCAAATGCCCCTACATCCAATCAAAGTAAACCAACCATTTGAAAAGTGGGGTTTAGACTTTGCAGGTCCGATTAGCCCAGCGGCCCGAAACACACAATCTCGCTATATTATTGTGGCCACTGACTATATGACCAAATGGGCTGAAGCGAAAGCAACACGTAAGGCAGATGCAAGGACAACAGCCAAGTTCCTCTTTGAAAATATAATCACACGCTTCGGTTGTCCTTTTGAACTTGTGAGCGACAATGGTACACATTTTATAAATGAAGTGATTAAGGAGCTCACAACAAATTTCATGATATCCCATCATAAATCTACTCCTTACTATCCGCAAGCGAATGGCCAAGCCGAGAGTACCAACAAGACTTTAATCTCTGTTTTGACAAAGACAGTTGAAGCTCATCGCACAGATTGGGATCTAAAGCTTACGACAGCTTTATGGGCCTATCGTACTGCGTACAAAGTGGCTATTAATTGCACACCATTCAAAATGGTATATGGCCAAGAAGCAGTCATGCCGTGGGAATTTGTCATTCCTAGTCTTCGTGTTGCTACTCAAGAGGGTTGGGATGGTAATCCCTTAGCAGAGCGTCTGTATATCCTTGAGCGGCTAAATGAAGAAAGATAATTAGCTGTATACAATGCCCTTGTGGAGAAGGATAGAAGGAAAAAATGGTTTGATCGCCATCTAAAGGACAAGAACATCAAGGTTGGGGATAAAGTCCTGATGTATGGAGTGCGAAACGAAAAGAAGAAGCTCAAATATGCTGGTAAGGGACCGTATAGAGTATGTGAAATTACCCCGCAAGGTACCATCAGAGTGGAGACTCTCGACGGAGTTGAAACCATTGGATTCCTTAATGGGAGTAAGTTCAAAAGATACTATGACCCCCTGAGCCAAGAGGAGTTACATGCAATCCATCAAAAGAAGGCAGCTAAAGAACAAGCTGAGCTTAAGAAAATACAAGCGAGAGTTGAAGCCAAAGAACGTCAACAGCATGCTAGGCGCCAACGAGAAGCCAACTTGGGAATTACGCAAGTATTTTTCGAGGAAGCAGAGGAGGATGCACTGGAATCTGACCCACCTCTAAGATACCCAATTGAGTTACAGAGTCCTTACGGGGAGGTGCTGTATAATGCATTATTGGATACAGGAGCTCAACACAATTTGCTATCATATGGCATGTGGTGTCAACTGGGAAAACCACCTTTATCCAAGAGTTCTATCCAAGTTCAAGGAATCAACAAGAAGAAAACCCCTGTCTCAGGAATTCTGCACACTCCGGTTGCTTATGACAAGGGAACCATAATTCAAAGCTTTTTGGTTATGCCTGCTGGTACCATGGAAGGGACTGTGATCTTAGGGCGCAAATGGATGATGGCCACCAAGTGCAATATCGATTGGGCAACCAGACAAGTCACAACGCAAGAACCAACACTAGGTCTGACCGCTCAAAATCCCACACCTAAGTCATCCACTCAAATATTAGATAATGAAAAATCACAAAGTCCAGTGGTAAA
This sequence comes from Cibotium barometz, assembly GCF_041138505.1. Lineage (NCBI taxonomy): Eukaryota > Viridiplantae > Streptophyta > Polypodiopsida > Cyatheales > Cibotiaceae > Cibotium > Cibotium barometz. The sequence goes on along the minus strand of NC_141108.1, from coordinate 21,440,557 downwards.
ACCATCTTCGATTGTTGGCCACCCCTCTAACGCTTCAACGCCAAGAGTGGAAACAGGCAAGGTGGTCCCTAAAGCTTTGCTTACTATGCCAAAGAGTACACACAAATGGGTCCCCAAAGCTTCGTTAACAGCTACTTCCCTTGCTCAATCTCGTTCAACCACCAAGAAGCCTCGTAAAAGGAAAGCAGCTACCCACCCGAGAAAGGGCAATGTAACATCGCGATGGATCCCTAAAAAATTATTAGTAGCCCAAGGGTACTACGAGGGAAATGACCAGATTTGGGTCCCTAAACATAAGCTAAATCCCTCTACATCACCTGTAAAACCTTGCAAACCAATTGTTGCCACCCCAACGATAATTCAAGATTGTGGTAAGGGAAAGGTAACAGAGTGCTCCACACCACTTCTTCCAGAGTTAGTTTGGATTCCCAAACGATATCGATCATTACCACCTAGCTCAGGAAGGGGGGAGCCACATGAAGCTTCTAGCTCCTCATGCCAGGCACACGCTGATATAGAAGTTTCTACATGCTCTACACCTACTCTTGCCAACACCCAACAAAAAACCGATGAGTCTACGTCTCCCCTTGTAATAGTATCGTCGGAAACCATTTCCTCCATTCGTCAATGGGAGCGTACACTACCATCTCTACAATTGGATGTGGCCACAAGGGTCATAAAAAGCTATCTGCCCACATCACAACCTATGACCCGCTGGACAAATTGGTTCCAAGAGGCTGCAACATCATTGCAAATAATATGATCTACCCAAGGAAAGGGGGAGCATGTACTCACGCTCGACATTCTAATGCTTCCTCCTTAACCTTCTCCCCTGACCATGTAATTGCCAAATTCAAGGGGATGTATATATATAGCTTCATACATTTTTTTAAAAAAAAAACAAAGAAAAGAAAAACAAAAAATAGTAAAAAGAGCAAGAGCACAAAAACAAGAGAAATATCCGTACACAATCAAGAACTAGATTGACCTGTCATAAACCTACTGATGCTATATCTGTGTTTGCAGATATGGCAGATGCCCGATCATCATACACTTCATCCACTCCTACCTTTGGTGAGAGGTATCATCTGTACCTTTCTCAGATATTCCACATGTACTATCCTGTAATTGAAACTGAATGGGATCATATAGATGTACTAGTCAGAGAGGAAAATGTTGAGGAATTAGAATGGCTAATTCGCCTATTGACCATGACTGACCCCTACTCCGTAGAGGACATATCCCCATTAGCCCAATGCTTTCCTTTTCCACAAGATGACTATCCTCGCATGGTTACATTCTTGATGAGTTTATGTGGATGGGAAAATGAAAAAGAAATATCTGACAATGATGAATGGATGGATGAAACTCATGGCACTACTGAGGTTGACTTTATTTGTTTGGATGATGCGGATAGAGGCTTAGCCTTAGGGCTAGAGCCAGGACTCTACAACATCCTCTTACCGTATCCTTAGTAGTAGTGTGGTGACTGGTAGGTAGGTTAGTGTTTTCAAGTTTTTTCTAGTTTAGATTCCTTAAACAAGTCTTGAAATTTTCACACTGATGTGCCTCTCGAGGTATAGTGCTTGTTAGTTGATTGTACAGGTTAAAAAGTTTGAGGTGGGTTCGCTTTCAAGTCTTGAGACTGCCGCAACGTTCATCAAAATATATCTACATCAAATTGCACGCTGTCTCGTCAAATCAAGGAAATCTCCAATTACAGGTGTAATTCTTCCATACCCACTCTCTTTCGTTTTTACTGTTCAATTAATTGCATAAACTATAATGCATGACCACATGGAAATTGTCAATGTACTACTTAGTTTTTGAAGTTGCTTGCATGCTAGTGTAAATCATTAAAGAGCTTAACTTTATTGGAACTATTCCTAGGCAGCATGACGTCTTTAGTTAACCTTGGAATACGATTGTCTTAGGTCTAGGGTCAAACCATCTTAATGTTTGACACCTGGCCATGTGTGTGTTGACCTCTAGGACATAGCTATTACCCCTTCGTCGAAAGGATGCAAGACAAATTATAGTTCAGGAGCGAAGATTAAAAGAAATAGATTAAAAACAAAAAAGCCTACAATAAATGGCAATACAAGTCTATGATGTGCTTTAATGTTGGCCTATCGCCTTATTGATACTTGGTAGGCGAGGAGTATTCTACTCCAAACCGATGCCTTGGTTGGTAGGGGATAGCCTTGCCTAAAGTGAGCTAATAGATTCCTGGATAATGCCTTGTGTTGAACATGGTACCAGGATCGATGTTAGTTTTGCTTTAGGAAGGTCGCCATTGTGTATAAAAATTGTCACGTGCAAAAAAAAAAGAAGAAGGCAAAAGGCTCCTGTAACTCTGATGTTTCTTGTGTCCCTAGGCTCGTGGTATTAACTTGTTCTTAGAGTAGACACAGTGTGGTCATCTGTTTATTTATTAAGCTTGGTTATTTTCCTTGACTTAGGCCAATTATAAACCTTGATTAACCTTTGACGCCTTGCTTACTCTTGATTTACTTTCAATAATTTTAAACTCCTGTTAATTTGCTACACTAGCTCACTCATGTGACCCTTAAACTAAGTTCTCGTAGCAACATCCATTGTGGTCTAACATGCTTGAATTTATACACTTTATATCTTTTGAATTCCAGCATACCTTCACTCTACTTCCCTGTTTTGCAGACGGTCTACCACAACAACCCTCTCGAGCTTACCATACCATAGCTTCCGAGGACGGAATCTACATCAGGAAGGGGGGCATGTTAACCCATGGCGGACATTGAGACGTACTATGTTTTACGTCATTAATTTAAATATTCTGAGTCATGGGCCGGGCTTGTCGGCACCATATGTTAAGGATGAAGGGATTGGGTGATCGTCGATGAGAGGCGCACCTTGAATATCAGTAGGATAAGGGTTAGGATCAGCCGGCCATGTATGGGTGCCCAAGTGTGAATGGCCAAGTCACCTATAAGAGCCAAATGTAACCCTAAAATCCTCATTCTCATGTGTTGTGAATACAAGAGTGCTCTTGCCTTATCTCTTTGGTTTCCTTCTCCTGCGTGTGTGAGAGAGAGAGAGAGAGTGAGAGAGCGATCGAGCACTGTGTAGCGGCACGGCGGCGGAGAGGCGGTAGAGCGGCGACGGCGGCTCCTTCTTCACGGCTGCGACGCGGGAATCCTTCAAGGCAGCGGTTGAGCGGTGAGTGACACACCCTTTGGCATTCTGTTTGAGCTTCCTTCCCTGGTTGTATGCTTGCAGCCATTCGTGGCTCGCATACGGTGTCCGGCAAGTCCCCAGCTACGACCTGTGCTGCAAAAGCGCACAGCAACCAGTGGAGAAAGAAGAGTATATGAAGGTAATACATAAATTCCCTCATTTGTTCATTACTTCATATGAAGAGATCCGAGGATTCAAATGTGAACCAATGCCTATAGTATTGAAAGAGGGTGTGAGGCCAGTGTTTCAGAAACTGAGGAGGATAAATAGAGAGCTACTGCCTGTATTAAGAGAGGAGCTGAGTAAGTTGTTAAAAGCAGGGTTAATTTATTAAGAGAGGAGCCTGTATTAAGAAAGCCTTGTGTGACAGCTGGTAACCAAAGAGAGGGGCTGAAGGTGTTAATTATAAAGGAAAAGCTTGGGCTTGTGTGAGGTGTGTACACAGTGAAGTGAAGGTGAACGAGTGAAGCACCCTGATGATAGTAACGAAGGTACATGGGCTGGTGGTCTGCAGGCACAGTGAGCCAGAGAGAGAGAGTGTGTGTGTGGTTTTTTTTGTGGATTTCTACTTCTTCTGGAGACTCAGGCCAGAGTTGTAAATTTTCTTGATTAGTTGTGGCTGGTGTTTGGTGATGCCAGAGAGTTCTTTTGTTTCCTTGTACGTTTGGGTACGAGTTGTGACAGCCAGATCTGAAATATAAATTTTGTTCATGCTTTTGGTCTGGTGTTCTGGTGTGTTTATATGCGTGTGTGGAAGTGTGGCATCCTATAAGGGCGTAAAGAGCTTTACCGCTTCCGTGCCATCAACGTTAATACAAGATTTAAATACTAATCGAAGTCAACACAACATTACCACTAGCCTCTAGACTATCTTGGCACCACCGAGATAGTCTCTGCTGGAACCATTTAAGCGGCTTGGGATGATAATCTTTGCTAACCTCTATGCAAGGTCTATTGCTTCATAGCTCTAATAGCCTGTATGTGGGTCTCTACTTGTTGTATTTCTTTTAGGGTTATTCCATCAGCCCCAGACGTCGTTGCATATGTGGGGGATCAACAGCTACTAGCAGGTAATTGGTGGAGTGAGGTCTGTCTGGCTAGGAATATCCACATGAATACTCCCTTTTGTTAATGAGGTCTCATCAAGGGTTTCCTGAGAGTTCACCTCAGCTTCTAGTAGCCGAAGCTAAGCCCTTGAGAGGTAACTAGCCATGCGATTGAACAGGCAAGGAGTAGGTCTGGCAAACTCAGCTCGGGTGATGAGTTCTCTCCCTAAGTCCTGAGATCCGTCCATTACATTGTACTCCGATGAAGAGTCACTTGCAGCAATCCTGTGGGTCCCTACACTACACTAAATTGGGTTCTAGCCAAAGGCCCAGAGCCGAGTGTGGGCTGGTAAGTTCCTAGCTCTATGTACCCACTTTCCTATAAACTGGCCTCTGAAACCCGCCTAGATCTTAGGTGCATGTGAGTATGGGGTGCTTGAAGATCCTACAATTTCCCCCGGACAAGTTTGAAATTTTTTTATTTTTTTGGGAAATTTTTTGGATTGTCCAAAGTTTTTCCAAAAAGTGTTTTTGGTGTTTCTTAGCCCGTCTGGCACAAAAAATAATGTACTTTTTTAGGTCAATCAAGCACTACAGGCGCTCTTTCATAATTAAGGAAGCTCCTTAACTATGGAAAAACATAATTTTTTGGAGTGTTACACAAGTTACGTCAAAACAATCACAACATCCTAAAACACGTTTTGTATATGCGCTTTTCCAAAAATTTCTACTCCCCTCCCTCCCTTTCCTTTTACCTCTTTCCTTTTTCCTTTTCCCTTTTTTACTTTTTATTTTTTACTGTTTTGTTTTTACTTTCACGACTTTGAATTTTGGTTTTACAAAAAAGGAGTATTTTAGAATCTTTGACTTGTAGGCCTGCCTAAAATTCTGTGTGCATTGAATGTGGCCAACCCATTCCAAATAATCCAAAATTGGTTAATGTCAGGATTCAATTTTTTTTTCTACTAGTGCCCTAAACGCTTTAAATGCGGCCACCTAGTCAAGATGTCCCAAATTAGAAAGAGGATTAAGGCTTATTAACCTATGTAATTACACTAATGTAAAAACACAAAAAACCTACAAAAACACAAAAAATTCTGTGTTGCAAATCCTCATCTAATTTCACTAATATTTCAATTTCGTCATGGGAGTAGTCAAAATTAGGGTAAAAATTATGCTATGAAGCCAATTCTAAGATTTATTTAACCAGATTCTTTCCATTAAATGTTCATTTGACTATTTTTTCATTTTGAAAATGGAAAAATGTAAAAAACCAAAAATTACACAAAAACCAAAAATTACAAAAACACCAAAAATTACAAAAACACAAGAATAGCTTCATTTATAAAAATTCAAGAACAACTAACAGATTTTGTATTAAGAAACATAACAAATCAAAAAAACAAACACCTTTCTTAGATTTTCTTTCTTCCATTTTTGCCATTTAAAAAAAAAAAAAAAAGAAACCTTCCAGAAATTAACCATACACACACATGCATTTAAAATGCATAGTGGCTATTTCCCATTCGATAGCGGCACCACTTATAGAGGGACCTTACACCATGGAAAAGGCATAGGGAATGACCAAATGTTGTGGAGCTTCACCCAATCATACTCGGAAGCACAAACAACTCAACCGTGAAGCCAATTTACCATGGCCCAATGCACAAAATGCAATGGGGGTATGTCACTCACCTCTCGGGCACCAAGCCTTATTGGTGGCACCATCCCCAACTAACTACTCATTTATCAGGCCTGAATATGGGTGATCTTTCTCGATGACAACATGCGAGAAAGTTATTCCATGCAATTGGCCACCGTGCCAATGACAACTCAAAGCTCATTTGTCACATTACCCTCCTCTCCTCTCGGGCACCAAGCCTTACTGGTGGCACCACCCCCAACTAACTACTCACACATAGTGCCAATGTAACCTTCTTGAGTGCCCATCTTTCCATCCCCACCGTTGCCTCTCTAGGAAAACCCCATTGCGCTCATGGAAAGATTCAAACTAGGTTCATTACTAAACCTATGGAGCCCATGCACTCTACCATCCCTGAGGCACCCATAACATCTCATCTCCCTTCGTCGGTGCCTCACATGGACCCTAAACCAATTGTGCACACTATAGGTGCAGCCGCGAAACCACCTCTCATGTGTTCCCTCTGCCAAGGACCCCATAGAGAGGCTGAACTCCCTCAAAAGAAACGCCTGTCAGTGACACCACAATGTCACAGCTATGGGATCGACCATTACTTCAAGGATTGGCCTTTGCAATTAGTTTCTCACTCCACAATCGAAGGCATTCCATCCCTCAAAGGCATGTCCCAAACGCTCGAAGTTAATTTATATACCTGGCACTCACATCCCATGGTCAAAGGTCTCTTTGCCGACTCTATGACCACTGCCAAGAGTAACGATCTCTTTTTTTTGCGATGCTTGTCGTCAAGCCCTTGGGCACATGGGTGCCATCATGCATGGTCGCTTCTAAGTGGACCATGACTGGTGGCTGAAAATCCTTGCTACACTTGACACCCTCCCTGATCGCAAACTCAGCAAGAAATTTGTGCTCCCAAAAGGCCAGACCCTTCATGAACCCTACAAGGCCATTGCCTCACTTAACACCTTAACTATAAGTGTAGCTCCACAACCTGAAACAACCACCCTTAGGGTCTAGATAGATTTTCCCTTTGGCCAAAATATGCAAAGAAAATGTGCCTTGTTGTCTCTCACACAGCGAGCCACAATCTTTTGCCATGGGAAACATGGGTCTCCCTAGGAAAACCATCTCTTAAAACTTCCCATACCAAAATAAAATTGCCTAGTCATGACAACGTATACACAGCACAGCCTTGGGTCCTTTACACAAACTGTACATACTATCTCTAACCCATTGGCTTGTAAGTTTTATGTGGTTCCCATAGGTGAGACAAAAGAAGTAGTCATCCTTGGAGGAAGCTAGGTCCAAAATGTTACAAGTACAATCAACTCAGCTGACAACACAACTACCCTTAAGCTTCCCTAGGGTAAGGTAACAATGATCCTCTGGGAGGGGGAGTGCATCAACTCTGATTATCTGCCCCCATAAAAATTGCTACCACACACAGGGTACTCTCACACCCCCAATAATACTAGTAAGTCTTCCACTACCCCTGAACTACCAAGAATATGGATTGGACTCCCGACTGAGAATGGTCTACAATGGTGGCAAGCCCACATATATCCCATGGTCCACACCAATCTCATATTCTTGGAGGCATGGAAAACTCTTGGAAAACCCACACTAATAAAAGAAAACACTTACATTCAAATTTTAAATGAAATGCATTTAACGAGTGTTGGGTATTTCATTCCTAAAATTTCTATAGGAAATAACCACTTGGAGTGCAGATTTATGTCATTAGATGCAGGAGCACTCCAAGGCTGGATCATTATTGGAAAAGAGTGGATTGATGCCACTCACTGCTAAATCAATTGGTGTGAAGAAACGGCCACCATAGAAATCAACAACAAACAAGCCATCATCCTCTTGTGTCCCAAGAGGAAGTCATCCATACACCCTCACCCTCAACTGCCCTTCCTCCTCATGCCCATCCTCATCCCCAAAAGTCTCCCCTATTATCGCACCCCATGCCTCACCAAAGCTAGTTGAAAGGACACGGTTGACACCATCCAACATTGAAAATCAACCCTCCTCGTCAATCCCCCTCAACTCTACATCCTTGACCACCCACACCGCAAGCACCCCGACCTCATACCTTTACCATGACAATCAATGGTGGGTGCCCAAGAATCTTCTTGTAGCTCAGGGGTTCTACGATGGCTACATGGAACAATGGATCACAAAATGGCCATCCCAAAAACCTAAGCTCAAGAAGCCAATATAAACCAATCCTAAGCCAAAGCTTCAACATTGGCTATTAGTCCCCGACCGCTTGTTTATGAGCACAAGGCTACTAGAAAGACAACACTCACCTTTGGCTACCCAAGAATGCCGCATGTGCTCATCCACCACAACTCTCCAAGAAGCTATGAACAAAAGGCCCCACGGCCCCGCTGGTTAGGCAGCCCCAAGCACAATGAAGCCAACAACGATGGGTGCCTACCAACGTGCTCAAAGCTCAAGGCTTCCATGCAAGCAACCCACACTTGTGGCTCCCTTAGCCACAATCAAAAGCCTATCCTCAGCATCGACAACCTACTTCTAGCTCAAAGCCTTGTCAACCAAAAATCAAAAAGCCTCGTCAACCACGGGCCTTCATCACTCGGCAACCATGGGTGCGCAAGCACCTCTTAGAAGCTCAAGGCCTCCATGATGGCAACTCTAGCATTTGGCTCCCATGGCAAAACCCTTAGTAGTTCACCCAAACCACACCAACTAAGCCAATACCTATCCAATCAACAAAGATGGTTTTGCAACCAAGTACAAAACCCTCTTTATTAGGATTGCTGACCAATAAACACATGTAAGTCCTCACCCACATGAGGACCCCCCAAGAAAAAGGAAGAGTCTCTAGGTGATTAGGAATATCTAGGTGATTACGACCATGGGCATACCTTTTTCCCTCACCCATGCACAACACTTGCAATTCTCACTGGGCTCTGTCCTATGCGTACACACCACACAAAGCTTCATCACTAGCAGCCATCCAGGTACATCTCTGGATGGGAGCTCCATAGTGGGCACAAGCCTGGTCGATGGTATGATCCATCCCCTGGATTTTCTTAATCACCCCCGCTTCATCTGAATAATTATGCTTCATGCCTAATCCATCCTATCCCTAACTTTTTCTTTGGCTCAACATCTCTAAATCCTCGCCACCATCAACTACCACTCTTATCAACACAGGATCCCAGCTCCATAAGCTACAATGATAGAAGAAGACAACTCACAAAAAGAAACAGAGAGAACACCGCACCCCAATCACTCAACATCCACGAGAGCCAAGATACCAATTATGGTGTCTTGACAAAGATGCTAGCGCTTCATGAACATCGCCATCGACATACAGCATCTCCAAGCGTAATTAGTCTCCATGCATGTTGCCTCCTCGTCCCTCTAGAATTTCCCCCTTGCTACTTGCTTACTAACACCTTTGTTTTACTAACCCCTCCTTATTAATACCACCTACCACTTGGATATTGGTCATTAAGTATTCCATGCTAGTCTAGTCATTCTATTACTCTAACTCCTCTAACAAGGATGTCTCTCCGCAAAGGCAACAAAAAAGAAAAACACCAAAAACCAAGTACATAGTACTATTGGGCACATACAAGAAAGCAAACTCATAAGAGCCCATACGACTAACTGGATACTTAATCATCAGCACTCCGCTGGCTTCTTTTCATTTTACTAACTCCCCCAGCCCCTCTCATTTCTGGAGAGACATCCTGATGTCTCTCCGCAAAGGCAACAAAAAAGAAAAACACCAAAAACCAAATACATAGTACTATTGGGCACATACAAGAAAGCAAACTCATAAGAGCCCATACGACTAACTGGATACTTAATCATCAGCACTCCACTGGCTTCTTTTCATTTTACTAACTCCCCCAGCCCCTCTCATTTTTGGAGAGATAGGAGCACCAACCAAGTGTGACAACTTCTTACCAATCAACGAGGACGCAATCGAGTTTAGGAAGGGGAGTATGTTAACCACATATTGGTTACCACATTCCTACAACAACTATGTCCGCACACTTATGTAATGGGCGCCGATACTATATTGTAAATCCTATCATTTGATAAGGGACACACCCTAAATATTCTCCCAAGTATTGAGTTTCCAAGGGTAAATTAAAGAATCTTGGTCAATTGGCCAAACCATAGAGAAAGCCTTGTAACTATATTTTGGGTGCCCCAGGTCACTTACTCCCGGGCGGCCTAGTGGAAAAAGGCTTAGAACTATAAAAGCCAATTTCTCTTGTTTGTAACTCATTCTCCCATTTATGCAATAGAAGTGGAGTATTCTCTCTCCCTCTCTCTTGCAACTCTAATCTAGCACGTGTTGTGTGCTTAGGGTTCGGGTTTGGGAGTGATTAGTGCTAATCACTTGTTCTCTTATGTTTCCCTCTTGCTTCTTTTCTCCCTCTTGCTTGAGTGATTAGGCTACCATCGTGATCATCTTCCACGGAGATCCCACACATGATCTTCGCAAGAGAGGTTGCACCACCCGCCGCCGCCGCTGGATTAGAGCAACCTCCTTGGTGTGATAAAAACGAGTACGAGAGGATGGCGGCGATAAGCGGCTACTAGAGTAGAGCTCTTGAGCCTAGCTTGAGCTCCATAGATAGGCAACTTCCCACGACATGTTAGGGTAGGTTTTCTTTAGTAGCTACCTAGCCTTGTGCAAACACTTAATCTAAGCACGTAGTCTTAATAATGAATCCCATGCCATGTCTTTCATAGACAAGTGGGGATAGCACATGTAAAATATACAATATTAGCATTTCTAATGCTAATGGCCAAATGAAGCAATGGATGGCATCGGCACTAGAGAGAGGTATCCAATGAGGCTTAACACTCATATCCAGCTGAGGAGATGTCTTCGCAGGTGTGGAGATTCTTGTTAGGTGCACGTACTTTGTGCTAAACTTTGGTGGCAAGAAGAGAGGTGTCCAATGAGGGTTAACACTCATATCTAACTGAGGCAGCAATGTCTTCGCAGGTGTGGAGGTGCTTGTTAGGTGCACGTACTTTGTGCTAAACTTTGGTGGCAAGAAGAGAGGTGTCCAATGAGGGTTAACACTCATATCTAACTGAGGCAGCAATGTCTTCGTAGGTGTGGAGGTGCTTGTTAGGTGCACATACTTTGTACTAAACTTTGGTGGCAAGAATCACATTTTAGGCACGTTTTGATCTCTGCTCGACCATTACAAGGTGCTTTCGAACACTTATGGGAAGTTCCTATTTGGAATTATTTTCAAACTCTAGTTATTGGAGTATAATAGTGCATTTTAGGTGTCCTGACAGTGATTGCACATGTATTCTTAATTTTGGGTGTATGTACATTTACTCTAGTCATATGTTGACATACAGATTGTGCAGAAGTACTGCTATAGGAGTTACAAAGAAATAGATACTACTACATTATAGGTTGCATATAGAAATTATCTATTGTAGATTTATAGTTGTTACAAATAAAGATGTCTGACAACATCAACCAAATTGTCAATGAGAAGTTTGACAAGAACAACTTCCATGCGTGGAAGTTCAGAGAATGATCAATTTCCTGATGGAAAAAGGATTTTGGGGACTATGTTGAAGGAGACAATGAGAAGCCTCTGGAATTACTTGAAGAGAATGTTACTCCAGCAGAGATAGAGGCATTCAAAGATTGGAACCAGGGTTGGTGCAAGGAAATTCATGTATTAGCTTTCAGTTAGTGTGACATACACTATGATAGGGAATATTAAGGATGTCAACACTCCAACAGTTCCAGGAAAAAATCTAGTAAATATGTTCCATACAAACACAAAGGCAAGGAAGTTGCAGTTAAAATAGGAGCTGCATATAGTGGAGAAGAAGAACATGTCCATATCAATGAGTATACATTTAAGATTAAGGGTATTATTGAATCCCTTGGATCTATTAATATCTCAGTGGAAGAAGATGACTTGGTGAGTATCTGTTTAAATGGGCTTGGCAAAGAATCTCCAAAGAATACAAGCCATTCAAGACCTCTATTGCTATTATAAGAGAGAATATTCCCAACTTTTGGGATTTTGTGTCTATGTTAATCACATAAAAGAGAAGTCTTTGGGTGAAGGCTCTTCCTCCCAAAGCAGGAACACTTCAGAATAGGCTTTCTACTCAAATTCAAGTAGAGGTAGAGATCACGACCGAGGCCAAGGTGGTGACTATTTTGGAAATCAAAATTATGGACAGCAGCAGTAGCAAACACACACATGTGGAAGAGGTCAGTCTTAAGTCATGGGGAGCAAGAGAGGCTGAGGTGATTGGAAAAGATAACAATCCGATCAGGTTTAAAGGATTGCTCTTATTGTGGTGGCACAAACCAGATCACTTTGCTAGTAGAATGTCATAAGAAGCAAAGTGACATAAAAAGTGATAGGCTACAACAAAACAATTATGTATCTTCAAGCAAGTAGGCTAACGGATAGATGTGAGAAGTTGTTTGTTATGGAGCACATGTTAAATAAACGGTGATGATGTATGGTATGTGGATTTAGGAGCTTCTAACCACATAACCTATCAAAAATTAGAAAAACCAAGTTATGTAGAGATGGAGGATGACACAACTCATCCTATTGCTCACATTAGGAATGTGCCATTAGCTATGCAAGATGGCAAGATAAGGTACTTGGTTGATGTACTTTGTGTGCCTAACATAAGAAAGAATTTTATTTCTATTGGGTAGATGGGTGAGCAGGGTTTGCAAGTATGCTTTAACCCCGAGGGCTACTATGTTAAGGATGTCAACACAAATATCATTTGGTTGCAAAGACCAAAAGAATGGGCATAATATTTACTTTGGATATAAGCATGCCTGAGGTGAAAGCTGCTATGTTTGTACAAGGTGCAAGTGTTGTGACCGATAGATATCTGGCATAAATGTATGAAGTATATACATAATTCAGAATTTATTACAGGTTTGCCAAAGTTTAAGGTAAATGGAATGCATAAAGTATGTGAAGCATGTGACCTTGGAAAGCAAACAAAGAATGTATTTCCACATGATAGGAATGTAAGTAAGAGAGCACTTGATGTGATGCACTCAGATGTATAGGGGGCAATAAAGATGGCATCAATGGAAGTATGTGATGCACTCAGATGTATAGGGGGCGATAAAGATGGCATCAATGGAAGTATGTCGTTATTATGTATCTTTCATTCATGAGACCACACGAGAAAAGTGTGGGTCTATTTCATGAAAGAGAAAAGTGAAGTGTTTCATCACTTTCAGAATTTTGACTGAAAAGCGAAAAAGTTTGCAGGTTAAGTACATAAGTTCAACTAGAGGGGAAGAGTACTTCTCCAAAATGAGTTCAGTGTGAGTACTTGAGAAAGCATGGAATCCATAGGCAATTCACATGCACATACACTTTGCAGCAAAATGGTGTTGCTGAAAGGAAGAATAGAAACATTGCAGAAGTTCCTCATGCATTGATGGGATGGGACTGAGAAGATCATGCCTCATTATTATTAGACTTACCACTATAGTTTAAATTTTAAATAGGAACCCATAGTGGTCATGGATGGTGTGACTCCAAAGGAGAAGTATACTACTAGTAGAAAACTAGATTTGTCACACTTGAAGGTGTTGGATGCATTGCATATGTACACATTCCTTGATGAGCTACATAGAAAGTTAGATCCAAAAGCTTTAAAAATGTCTATTCATTGGTTACTTCCTTGAGCAAAAGGGGTACAAATGTTACAACCCTATCACACGTGAGATGGGGGTGAGTGGGATGTTGTCTGATAAGATGAGAAATTGGTGTGAGGATGTAAAAGACTTGATTGGGGTTGATGCACACGAGCAAGTGGTTGTGCAAAATACAATTCAACAATCATAGTCATTTAGCGCGGACCGAGAGGGTCCTCTAGCAGTGGGTCTATTGATAGACCATAGAGTAGCAGGCTGCGTCAGAAAATCAGTCCTATAGGTTCAACATGTACATCACATAAAGGTAAAGAGAAAGTTGATAAATCTCTTGGTATACCTGACATTTTAGCAAAGCATTCATATGTTGATAGAGAGTCTAGTGGCTCAGAGTAGAGACTTGATAAGGAGTTTGGGATTCTAGTTATTAGGACACCTGGTGCAAGCAAGGCTAAGGTAGCCACAAGGACATCAAGAACAGATCCAAGACCATGCAATTTGAATAGGGTCAAAAATCTCGTTCAAAGATTGTATGATGGTTATGTAGCTCACCATTATGCATACATAGCAAAGGTTGTGCAAGAGGTTGAACCCACATGTTTTGAGGATATTGCTAGGCATATACATTGGGAGAAAGCCATGGATGAAGAAATGGATGCATTGGATGTAAATAAAAGACATGGGAATCGATGCCTTTACGTGAGGGTAAAAAGGCTATTGAATGAAAGTGGGTCTATAAAGTAAAGCAAAACTCAAATGAAAGAATTAGGTACAAGGTGAGATTGGTTTTCCAAAGGTTATGCTCAGACCTACAACATTGATTATGTCAGGAGACATTCAGCCCTCTTGCCAAGATGGCAACCGTGAGAGCTGTTATTGTAGTGGCTGCATCAAAAGGTTGGGTTTTACATCAAATGGATGTTAAGAATACGTTCAAGATTGCATGGTGAGTTGCAAGAAGAAGTATATTTGGAACAACCACCCTAAGGTTACTGCGTCTCACCTTTGTTGGCAATGTAGAATGTATTTTTGACGTTATGGGACTACGTTAATCCAACCCATGGTAGAAGTAACACCACAAAGGCATGATGACCTGAGTGTTCTTTACGTGATCAATGGACCTAACCAAGTAAGAACACCCCAAGAGGAGGCAATGGAGTAATGGAGGTAAGAGTGTTACCTTGCGCTCACCCTACCTTTTCATGAAATGCTCTTACCCACACCATGTCTATTCTGGGTAGTAGTGCTCGAGTTTCTAGATGATTTCCAAGGAATAACATGCTTGGCCAACTTACCTATAGCACCTATGCCCTTTCATAACTAGGATACACAAATACCATTGCCTTCCCATCCAGACGAAGGTTATGTTTTAGGAAACCTAACTGAGGGGGAAGATCAACATAGTGATGTCAAATCGGAGCATGCTTATGAGCTATGGTTATCTAACGATGAGCTTGCTAGATGAGTTTGATTTATAGATTATTGAGGTGTAGTCATGCAGACCAGATCCAGATTTACAACTTGCAGTGGACGTGTAACCTCGATATGGACCAGATTTTCCCACTTGCTTAAGTGTATTCTAACTCACTCTCAACTTTGAAACTGTTCTTGCACATTATTACATGCATTCATATAACTAAAAAGACCTTATTATTAGTAGGTAAAATTTTCTTTCTAATTGACACTTAGAGGAACTTTAAGGCTAATTATTTCTTAGACTTAGTAATGTCCCTTCTTGTCCATGACTGACCTTAAAATATACTGATGGAGTATGCCAAGTACTCCCACTCTGCTTTTAGTGACCTTTAGCTCAGTTGTAGGTGAGAAAACAAACAAATAAAAAAAATAGAAGGGAAAGAAATATAAAAAGGACCAAGAAGATAACTATCACCATAAGATCATGGTAGGACTTTTGAGTTACGAGTGATGGTACCTTGAGACTGATGCCTTGTTTTTTGTGGGATAGGACCTTGTGTGATAAATAAACTAATAAAAGAGAGACTAAGCCATTGCCATATTAGGAGATTCCATAGAGGTCGTTAGATACTCTTGGTGGAGGTCTCTTACCCATTGCCTTTGTCTCTGCAGGTTGGTGTCTTATCCCTTATATTATATTTACTTAACAAAAAAAAACACCTTCACACTTAGCGCTAAGTCCACTAAAGTCTGTGTATCTTGAAACTGAACCATAACCATATGCATATGACTAAGAGGTATAAAAAGGCTTATTACTAACCTCTAAATTAAATTGGCCTTACCTTTTCTCTTTGTAGCACAACTTGAAGTTTACCTAGTCATAACAAAAAAAAGAGAAAAAAATGCATACATAAGCACATTTTATCTTATTGTCACAACAAGGAACTTTTTATTGGTTGATTTGTTTATCACGCAGGTATCACAACATGTGGCCTTCAACTATTATCACCTTCCTACACGACGGCATCGACTCATCTTCACTAACGTATTTTGAGGACGGAATCTACATTAGGAAGGGGGCATGTTAACCCTCATTGGACACCTCTCCAACATTAATGCCATCCACTGGCACAATCGTCACTTCATTTGGTCATTAGCATTAGAAATGATAATATCGTATATTTTACATCTGCGATAACCACTTGTCAATGAGAGACATACCATGAGATTAATTATTGAGATTGCATGCTTAGATTAAGTGTTTGCACAAGCCTAGGCGGCCTTGGATATCCATGGACCTATATTTTAAGTATGGCTAGCCAAGGTGTGAATGCTTGGGGCCAAGAAAAGGGTCAATTTATAATTCTCACCATTCATTCTCTTATGTAGCTAATAGAGTGCTCTTCTTCTCCATTCTCTTACTCCTTGCCTATAACAGCTCTAATCTAGTTAGAGCTGTTATATGCTCATTTGTGTATGTGTGAGAGAGAGATTGAGTGAGAGGAGGGTCGAGCTTACATTGGAGTGCAGTGGCACAGTGGAGTGGAGCTCTTAGGTACTCTTGCAGCAATGATGGAAACCATGAGGTGAGTGAAACACCCCCATTCACATTTTATGTGTTAGGCCATGGTAAACTGGCTTCTCGGTTGAGTTGTTTGTGCTTCAGAGTACAATTGGGTGAAGCCCCATGACATTTGGTTGTTCCTTGTGCCTTTCTCATGGCATAAGGTCCCTCTAATGTGTAGCTCCAAGAGCTAATCATACCAAAACAAGGATGGAAAGAGATGTGGATTCTCTTACCCATATATATTGCTTCCATTGCCTTCATAGCTTCCTTTGCTTGCCGCTCACCTTCTTAGCCTAAAAGAGGCTCTGATACCATGAAAAGATTGGGAGAGAAGAGAAAGCTGGAGCTCTTGCGCAAGCAAGCGCACACACACACACACACACACACACACACACACACACACACACACACACACACAATAATGGATAACACATACACAAAGATGGAAGGCTGAAATCTTCTTCTTCTTGTTGCTCTCAAAAGAAGTCTACCAAAGATTAGTGAAAATCAACATAAGTACTAGAGTACTATCGGTCCATAATGTGAACACACTAAGTAGATAAGCTAGCAAGATAAGTATGCCATACCTTAGTTGGACTAGGTAGGTGTAGTCTAGCTATAGAATCATTGGTGAAGATCCATCATGTTAGCTACCAAACAAGCCAGTGGTGTAAATGTGGAATGGTCACCCAGTCATGTCATAAGTGTCAAATCGTGTTTGAGCTTAACATCTCAACATGCTTTCTTGGCTCATGAAGTGGAGTATCTTGGGCACATTATGAGAAAAGAGGGCATTCAAGTGGACCCCAAAAAGGTTGAATGTGTGAACAATTGACCTATACCCACCGATGTGATAAAAATTAGAGAAAAGCATAGATTATCACCTACATCTAAATAATATTAGTTAGCGCACACAACCGATTAAACACATTAATCCTAACTATATTATACAAGTACACACAACTGAGTAAACACATGAATCCTGGTAAATGATATAAATAAAAGGTGCATCCAACTATAAAATATCCCAAAATAAAATAATACACATCCCCATAGAGGTTATGACTAATATCCCGTCTCGCTTAGGTTGTAATTGACCTCAATTACGTGGATGATATGAGTGGATGAGATTTTAGTAAAAATGTAAAAACGTTTCTAGTATCTATTTAGCATCTTCAATAGGATGATTTTTGAAAGTCACAAGATACTTAAGTATTGCTTATGCGTATAATGATGGTCTCATGGGAAATGATAGACTTAGGAACAAGATGTTCTTCTTCATCTACTATTTTAAGAGGTTCTTGTAATATAGGATGTGAAGGTAGAGGTCCTTTAATACTAGTTTGGTAAAAGGAAAGAAAAGCGTTGGTGGAGATATTTATGTCCTGTTTATTGACCAACTTTATGGAATTATTTAGAACACATGGATAGTGAAAAGTAAAGGTTCACTTTTTTCATATCATCAGCAGATACATAGTAAAGGAAAATGGGGATTTTTTGGGATCACATTGGTTACCTCTAGGTTTTTAAATTTTATAAGAATTCATAGGCCAAAATACAGTCGTAATATAGAGAGCTATTTTGACTATATTTGGATCAAAGGCTTTAATTAGCCAATTTCTCATTGTTTTCCAAAGTTTTTGGATATGCATTGCTTCACAAACATATATATGGTGTAATACAATCTATCCTTGGCTTAAAAATCAATTAGAACTCCAAAATTTAGGTCTTAATAAAAATTCTAAGGTATTTAGCAATCTCCCAAAAAATAACTTTGAGGACTTTTATAGCTAATCAAATAATCATAGACTAGGACCAAATCTTGCACACATGTTCTGTACAATGTTATACTTTGCTAGTGCATTTTGTGAGAGCCAATCACATATATATCTATCCTTTTAGGTGCTTTGTTTTAGACAAAAGTTTATAAATTTTGAACCATATTTATTACTATAGAATAAGAGACTACTTCACACATTTTTAAACACCCCTAAGGCTTTAAGTGGAATATCTAGTCATTTTATATAATAATAAACACTATTTTTATAAGCTTCTTACTAAATGATTCAATTATAAGCAAGGGTTCATATACACTGTTTTGTTGTCAATGCAGTTTTGAAAGTTCTGACCATCACCTTATCTTCTAACTAAATTGAAATATTTAGATATGTATTCTTGAACGATGACTTTAGTGGAGACATTGATTTATTAGTATAACCAAAGTAAATCACCATATAAGCTCATACTAATATCGTATTTTGGGTGTTAAAGACTCAACAACTAAAAAGAGATTCTAAGAAGGAAATTTAATTGACAAACCCCTAAAAAGACAATATATTTATGTCCTCTTGAGCTACCAAACTAGTGTTAAAAGGCCTTAGTAAAATAATGTGAAAATAATGATGTATATGCCAATTAGAGGGTAGCTCCAACTTAAATACATATCATTTATCTTGGTAATTAATTTTTAAAAGTCCGTAAAATCTAGGAGCTATTTTTACTATATGATTGGTCTCTACACTCTTAAGTCTCCTTTGATTATAATAGGTATAAGCATCATTGGATGAACAAATATATCTTTATGTTTGGAATTATACTTACGACATTGTTTCAAATTTGATGAAGTCATATATTGTTTCAATTTTTTGCAAAGTAAGAATTAATAATTGGAAGTACAAAAAAGCACGTAAGTGTTATAAGCTGAGAAAGAATCATCAAAGAAGCGTGAAGTATGAGAACCCTTGATGCCCAAAATTGGCTTAATTTTGTTCCCAAAAATCAACCTTGGATAAATCCTTTGAAACTCTCCTTGCGAGTGTAACCCTTGTTGCTCAACCAAAGAGCTTGTAATCTTTATAATATAAAGCTTATAAGCTTTTAAATCTTTTTAGTAAATCTTGCTAACTAGCTAGGCACACAAAGCAAAAAGAGAGAGAGATATAAAGCGGTAGTGACTAACGAAGAGAGAGAAGGAGAGAAGGCACCAGCAAAACAGAGAGAAAAAGAAGGTGATGGCGAAGTATACATGGAAAAGAGAGAGTGGGATAAAAATTCTAGGTAGCTACATGCAGAGAGAGAAGGAGAAGGGATTCTTTTTGTTGAAAAATCCTTAAGGATTGAGGAAGCCCCTCACACCGTCCAATTTCCAAATTTCTCAATTTTGAAGCTTTTCAAATTCTAATGAGAGAAGATTGATGCGCTTAAGCCTTGCTTATTCCATCCATGGCCTCTAATTTTGGAGAGGTTTATGAAATTGAAAAGTGAAAGTGATTTTGGAAGGTAGTATTGGGAAAGGTGGTGAAGATAAAGTATGATCCAATGATTAAGGTTCTTGTGCTATTGACCAATGGTCCCCAAAAGCACGTAAATCAAATGATATAAATAAAAGGCGTATCCCAAAATAAAATATCCAAAAATAAAATAATGGGCATCCCCACCATAGAGGTTATAACTAGCAAGGCACTTGGGACTATTCAAGACCTTTGAAAAGATAAAGAAGAGATAATATTGGAAACAGAGATGGAAAGACATACACGCTTTTGTCACAAGATATATGCCTTGTCAACTTAATAAGGACTTAACACATAAGCCTTATGGGCTACTTTAACCTTTGCTTATTCCCATAATTTTTATGGATTTGATTACTTGTCTTCCACACAAAAAAGAGAGGTTGGAAATACTTATATGTGGTTGTGGATAGGTTGAAAGAGGTACACATTTCATTCCTACAAAGTTCAAGTACACATCTATGGTTGCAAGGCGATTTGTGGATCATATATTCAAGTTGCATGGTGTACCACAACAAATTATGAGTGACCAGGATGTCAAATTCATTAGGTCATTTTGGAGAACTTTGTTTGAGATCATGGGAACCAAGTTGACACCAAGAATTCCTTTTACCATCCCGAGACCGATAGTTGGTCAAATGGAGAGGGTGTGAATAAGTGGGTAGAAACTTATTTTTGAGGAACTATTGCCATGACACTCAAAGTGTGGGATGAATGGTTAGTTCTAGTCAGTGAGTTTGCCTACAATAGTACTTACTCATCATGAGAGTATTGGCATGTTGCTTTTAATGCATTGTATGGTTGCAAAGTGAATTCACCTCACCTATTACGATGGTTGTCAAGAAAGAAGGACTGAAAAGAGGAAGTGGAGAGAATGCATGCTCTTCTCCAACAATGCAAAGCAAACATGAAGCAATCTCAAGTGAAGATGAAGCATTATATCAATGCCCATAGGAGGCCTTTGGATTTTCAATAAGGAGATTGGGTGATTTTAAGGACTCCTAAGTCAAGATATTGGTCTATCAAAGGGAAAACCAACACCAAATTATCTCATTGCTACTATGACCCATATAGGGTTTTGAGAAGAGTAGGGAAAGTAGCATATTAATGATTGCTCCCATCGACCACTACTATTCATTATGTGTATTGCATATGTCTCACTTAAAGGCTTACATTGGGCCTAAAGTGCAAGTTCATGATGAGGTACCTTCAATGAATGAGGAGGGATTAGTTGAATATGTACCCGAGAAAATATTGGGTATGAGAGAGAGGGTGCCTTATAGCTGAACTATCAAGTGGAATACCTTGTTAAAGGGCATGGAGTAATCAAGAAGCTTCATGGCAAACTCGCCTCAATATTGGAGGGATATCAAGGGTTGCTGGATGCATTTGGGGGGATCAATGATGCTCGAAAACAATGAGTTTAATTGCTAGAACTTTTTGGGACTTACTATTTGGTCAGGTCTCTTCATCATGATGGTATTGGATGAGCATGGGTTGAGAGCTTCATATACGGGCTATATACTATCATGAAGAGATTATTGGGGGATGTTTTGAGAGTATCACACATTCAAGTTGGATCACGGATTACTCTCTTTATATGTGGGAGTGATTTGTTCACGTGGGTTTCATGTAGATAAACTCACTTGTATGATGTGTAAAAGAGCTAATTCTATGGTTTGAAGATGAAATCTTATGGGTGGGGATTGTTTGTAACATGATGGAATCAACACCCATGTTCATAATCATAGGATGTATGGGTGGGGATGGTTTGTAACATGGCGGAATCAACACCCATTTTAATAAGCATATAAGCTTTGGACATATGGGCCAAAGGCCATGGGACATGGATAAGCAGTATGGACATAATGCTAATGGACCACAAGGCTAGACATTAATAATGAAGTGTGAAATGGAGCTCTTGTATATAAGATAACTATAAGCTTAATTATGTATCTAATCATTTTTGCTAATCAAACATTAATCATCTTCTTGCTTCAAGCAAGCTTCCATGATGGTCTCTCATGAATGTACGCATGTGTGGTACTCCATGTGTATTGATTGCAATCCCTCTTCTTTCACCCTACTGCTATGATATCCACCAATGAAGAAGCATATTCTATAGCTATGTATCAATCTTAGGGTGTTAATTCATTTGCACTTAGCCATGCCAAATGCATCGACAATTTCCCTATCGTACTTCTACTACTAAGAGATAAAAATACACTTTGGCTCTTTTAGACTTCAATCACATTTAAAAGAAAGCACGAGTCCAAAATAAGTATGGATTAAAGGCTCTTGTTAGACTTCAATCCCAAAAGAAATGCATGAGTCCAAACTATGTCATCTCAAACTCTTTGCTCAACATCTCCTTTGTTTATAAGATCTTCTTTTCATGGTTCCCTACGAGATGAGGTCATCCACGTAAAGGATAATGATCTTCTTTTCATGGTTTATCCCTACTAAGATGAGGTTGGTGGGTGGAGAATAAAAGTTCTAATATTACAAGTCCTCAAGATTATAATGTAAGGAGTATTACATTGGTATCAGAGCCAAGCTCTTTCTCTTTCATGTTTCCATTGACCTACTCACTAACTCTAATCTACTCCCTAATCTCTTTTCTATTCATTTCCATAAGCTAATCTCTATATTACTCAAATCTTCTCCATAAAAAATACCTCTTGCTTAATAAGTTGGGCATACCTGTTGCCTAATAAATTGGGCATACTTTGGAGATTCAACATGGAGCAAGTGGAGTACATGACAACCTTGAAGAATCATTGAAGGAAATATCAACAACAAATAGGAATCAATGGAATTTTTCTTCACATCATTAGAGAATTCATAATTACCCAACCAAGGAAGGTCATTGTGTTGCATTTTTTTTACTTTAAAAGAAAATTTCATTTTGCTTATTGTTAGAGTAAATGGCTTCTCAAGTTGGGAAGGATGAAAATGGTGATGAGAAGGGGAAAACCCAATGTCCTCTTTCAACATGGAGGAGGATATTAAAAAACCAAATGAAATAGATATGTAAGATTTAGATCTTAATGAGTATGAAGATATAGAAATGAAGGAAATGAAAGAAATGAAAGAAAAAATCTCTAATATAGGAAATAATCTTGAGAAAATGATGGGTCTTCTTACCTCCTTGATGGTGTGACGTCCCCCCTTCCCTCGAGAGTCCTATCCAGCCCACCATGGGGCTTTGGTGGGTTGCTTGGGGACCTCGGGGTCCCCAAGCAACCCACCAAAGCCCCATGATGGGCTGGATAGGAGGTGGGGACATCATAGATGGGAGGGGAAGGATTGGGAGTAAAAGAAATATCTAAAAGTAACATTGATGAGAGAAGGAAAAAACTCTAGAAAAAGGATTGAATGAAACCATAATTGAAGAGGGTCCCAAAACTAGAGGCCAGGATATGGTATTGAAAGATTTAAAGGCACCCACCTTTAGTGGAGAAGAGAAGGAGAGAAATAAAAATGCTGTCTATATTTTTCTAAAATGGCAAGATTTACATCTTTTAAGAAATGTGCCTGATCATTAATTGCCCTATCCTTACAAGGCAAAGCTTATAAGTAGTGGATAAGTTTAGCGGAAGCTGGACAAGTACCCGATTCTTGGGATTCATTCAAGGAATTATTCTTAAAGGAATATCTTCCTGAAAATGAAGAAGATCAGAATTGGGAGGAGTGGGATAATTGTTCTATGTAACAAAAGAATTTAAATCTCAGTTAATATACATCTTGCTATAGAGAAATTGTCTTAAAACTTAAGGGCATAGAAAATTTTCAAAAAGTAAGAGGCTTCATTAGAGGCATGAAAAGGGAGTCAAATAAGGAAGTTAGCCCTAAAGAGCTAAAAAACTTAGTTGAGGCTATAAGATTTGTAAATTTTTTTGACAATACCATGGGGGTAATGGTAATCGTAAAGATAAAGATAAGAATTTTTCATATAAGCCTCATGGAGAAAATTTGGCTCTCAAAAAAGAAAGGGTTTTTTCTTTAAAAGAGACAAACCTTGAAAAAAGGAAAAATCCAATTCTAATAAGTTTCTAAAAAAACAAGTTTTTGAGAGAGCGGTTAAAGAAAAACTTTGTTTCTCTTATCTTAAGGTGGGACATGATAAAAAGCATTGTCCTAAGTCCCAAGGATAAGAACTTACAGGGAATGGTAATGATAAACCTAAAAGAAAATCAATGAACACTATTCAAGTGTTAACACTTAAGGATTCTCCTAAATATAAATCAGTTAAGGTTTGTCATTTTGATGTGAAAATCATTGTCGTACGGTGGTGGCAAAATCTATGTGGGAACCATCATATATGGACACTAACATTTGAGCATAAAGGAAAATTTATTACATTGCAAGGAGAGCACAATGTACTATCTTCTCCTTTGATATATATAATATTGGGCTTCGAAAGCTTCATCAAGATAATAAAATAGAACAAATGTTTTTCTGTTATATGCAATGCCTCAATGAAAAAACCATTGTGAAAAGCTTGATTCAAGTATTTGTGAAGTAGTTAATAAATTATTCTTTGAATAATTTATTAGAAGAATTTAAAGATGTTTTTTCTGAAACATTGCCAAAAGGTTTCCAAATAGAGGGATAAATCATCCCATAGAAGTTTTAAAGGATTCAAAGCTAATTAGTAAGCCACCTTATAGAGTAAGTTTGATTGAAAGACAAGAAGTTGAAAAATAATTGGCTGAATATTTAGAACAAGGCTTTATTAGGCCAATTAAGTCTCCCTAGGCTTCACCAATATTATTGGTGAAGAAAAAAGATGGATCTATGCACTTGTGCATAGATTATCATGGATTGAATACAATCACAATAAAAAATCAATTTCCTATTCTGAGGATAGATGAGTTATTTGATCAACTAAAAGTTGCTAAATATTTTACTAAGATAGATTTAAGGTTTGGATCTCATCAAGTAATAATTAGGATTGAAGATATTCCAAAAAAATAATTTAGGACATCTTTTAGGCACTATTAATTTTTTATATGCCTTTTGGTCTAACTAGTGCTTCTGCTACTTTTATGACCATGATGAACACCATACTTCATCCATATTTAGAGAAATTTGTGGTGATTTTTATTGTTAATATACTAGACTTTAGTCAGAATGAACAAGAACATATTAAGAAATGCCATAAGGATAAAGCCTCAACATTAGCTCAACCCAAGGCTACTTCCTCCATACTAACCTCAATGTTATTACCAACACAATATTTAGCTTCCAACTCTACATCCATATCTTTCCCAAAGAGGGACCAATGAAAAAAGCTAAAAATCCTTAGCCTTCCTTCAAATGGGTTCCTAAGGCTACTCTCAACATACTCCACATCAATAACAAATGGCCCAAAATCCTAGAAAGCACCATCGCTCAAAAAAAGCCAACCCTAAGGTTACTTCAAGGTGGGTTTTCACTCATCTTCTTCAAGCTCAAGGCTTTTACGGAGGTAGCAATTGGATTTGGGTTCCAAAGCACACCCTAGTTATCCCACCCAAGAGAAGTTAAAGTGAAAGCCTCACTAGCAGCTCGTAAATCCATCCACCCAAAATCAGACAAGGGAAAGAAGGTCATGATTGGAGCCTTACCATCCCTCTCAAAAAGTATGGATTCCAAACACATTAAAACATTAGAATCTACCTTGGGAATGGGGGAAATAGAGGATGCTTCCACTTTGGCAATTCGTGCTTCACTAAGAGAGGATTCACATCATGTAGCTTCTTCATCAAGCTCAGCCTTATCTCGACGAGTTTTGTATGATGAATCTACTAGTATAAAGATGCTTGATGTATCGCACAAACTTCAACTACCCACATCTCCTTTGAAAGAAGATACCACGGGCCTGATTAAATCTTATGAGAGTCCTTTGGCACCATTACAACTAGATGTCAACATTGTTATGGTGCCAAAGTGTTCTTCATCAAACCTACATCATCCTCAAGGAAGATGGAAAAATTGGCTTTAAAAGGCTTACATCACCCTTTGAGAAGTCCACGGATGATGAGATGCGTCCTTTCCAAACACACCCGTGTTACTTTTATGCACCCTTAGGAGCGACTTGTTGTGGAGGTAATTTTCTTGATTTATTTTTACTACAATTCGATCCCACAGCTCCATGCCATACAAGTAAATGGCATATGCTTCTTGCTGTGTCTCACCTTTGTTGTGGCAATATAGAATGTGTTTTTGACATTATGGGACTGTGTTACTCCAATCCATGGTAGGAGTACACCACCACAAAGGCATGATGACCTGAGTGTTGTTTACGTGATCAATGGGCCTAACTACGTAAGAACACCCCAAGAGGAGGCAATGGAGCAATGGAGGCAAGAGCGTTACCTTTGCGCTAACCCCACCACTTCATGAAATGATCTTACCCACACCATGTCTATTCTGGGTAGCAGTATGCGAGTTTCTAGATGATTTCCAGGGCATAACATGCTTGGCCAACTTACATGTAGTACCTATGCCCTTTTATAACCAGGATACATACACCCAATCTCCCTTTTAAAATTGTTTTTCAACCCAAGTATTGTGCAGGAGCAGAGCCTCAACCTCGTCCCTTGGCCTTCTCCTCCTCGACAAAGATGCACTACCCTCCATGGTGTGTTCTGCTAGAAAGGTTTTGGGGGGAGAGAGAGAGAGAGAGAGAGAGGCACAGTACAGATTTGAGGTTGGTGGGGAGAGGGAGGTAGATGTGGGTGTGAGGAGACTCGAATGTGTGTGTGTGTGCGTGCACGTGATAGAGATAGAGAAGGTTACAAATCTGAGCACGATAGAGAGAGAGAGAGAGAGAGAGAGAGAGAGAGAGAGAGAGAGAGAGAGGGTTGCACAGTAGAGAGAGAGAGAGAGGGTTGCACAGTAGAGAGAGGTTGAAGATCTATTCACAGGAGAGAGAGAGAGAGAGAGAGAGAGAGAGAGAGAGAGAGAGAGAGAGAGAGAGAGAGAGAGAGAGAGAGAGAGAGAGAGAAGGTTGCAATGTAGAGAGAGAATGAGCTATGGAGATTTGAGGTTTGGGGTGAAGAGGATGATGTTGGAGGGAAAAATAATGTCTAGGGAGAGAAATATGAGGTGAAAAAAGAAGTTTTTGGATATAATATGGTTTGGGTTGGGTTTTGAGAGGGAAAATGTACTTTTGATTTTTTTTTGAAAAAACCTATTTTTTAAGGGTTTTTTGACCCACGAGATTGATGGGGCTGAAATTGGTGGAGCCCCCTACTTTTGAGAAGTTACCCCATTACTTTATGGCACCCTTCTACTTTTTGCACTCCACCTCCGTAATTTATGAAGGCCACTCCCTACTTTTTGAACCCCACAAATGTAGTAATGAGGGAGACAAGCCTAGTTTGCCCCTACTTTTGGAGGAGACCAAATTTGCACACTCCTCTCTTCCCATTGATCTATTGATAATGAAGGTCATTAGCAAAGGGCCCAAAAGATGTCCAAAGGTTTCCTAATTCATTTGGGCTTACAATAGTGTATTAGATTTTGCATCATTGGGTGCACAAATAGATGAGTCTCTCTTTCGCAATAGTAGTGTCTATACTTTCAAGGTGTATGGGAGTGTATATCATCGGATTGGGTCCTTGCTCCCCAATGATATGTACAATCCTAAGTCACACTTTGCACAATTGTATGTATTGAGCACGAATTGCAAAATCGACTAGGTGTCATGAGTGGATTGGAATCCACGACCCTGAAAGCACTTCAATCCATGATGCACACTTCTAATCCATTTGTACAAGCGTTTTAGTGTAGCGTTTTAGTGTGTGGGAAGAATGCTGAGTGATAATTCGGGTTTGGAATTGAAAATGACTATATGTGAGACGAAGTCTGTATCTAGGCAGTACTCGATGCCAACATCTTTCGAGATTGTTGGAATCATGATTGGTCAAGGTGACGATGATAATGTTGGTTGCCGTGATATTTTGTTGCATACGCGAGAAGGAACATGCAAACACATCTCTAATGTGTTTGCACATCTCGAATGTGCATAGGTGCTACATGCCTCTTTTGTATATTCTATTATTTCCATGAGGGGAGGATAGATGGCACTTGAAAATCCCTTATGTTGATGTACCAATAAGTGCATTGAGAAGTGGTCAATGTGTGACTCAACTACAATATTGTGCTTATCGGTTACAAATTCGTCTAAATACAAATGCATGCTTGCTACGTGGTGGAAGGTTGCAACAATTTATGGGTGATGCCTATTTGAAGTGTTGAAGAGTCACGATTATCGTGGCTATGTCATAATCAAAAAAGTTTGCATTTAAAGGTATATAGTGGTTTAGCAGGTATGCTTTATGCAAAAGAAAGCAGAAGTAGTGTGCAGGAAGGATAGTGGGGAGTAGACTAGTGTTACCCTCTAATTTTAATGGTGGGCCACAACAAATGTATCAGCTTTATGAGGATGCCATGGCAATTGTTCGTTCAAAGGGAAAGCTTGATTTATTCATTACTTTCACTTATAATCCAAAGTGGTCAGAGGTATGAGATGCTTTACTTCTGGGGCAAAGTGCATGTGACCGACCTGATTTGACCACTAGAGTATTTCACCAACAACATTCAAATATGATGAAAAATATCGTAAAGAAGGAGCTCTTTGGTAAGGTGATTGGATATGTGAGTGTCATTGAGTTCCAAAAAAGAGGATTTCCTCATTCACACGTTATTGATCTTTAATAGTGTCCATAAACCCAAGACTATCCAAGACTATGACAGATTAGTGCGTGTCGAATGGCTTGACAAGAAAATGTTTCCTGCTTTGCATGATGTCATGTTGCATTGCAATATCCATAGGCCCTGTGGGCCATTCAATCTAAATAAAATTTATATGGATAAAGGGAAATGCACAAGGGACTATCCACATGCTTTTGCATAAGAGACTACTATGGATGAGAATGGTTACCCTATGTATATGCATCGGAATGATGGAAGAACTGTGGCAGTGAAAATGTGTAATGTTGATAAACAGATGGGTTGTGTCATATAACTCTTATCTTTGAGTCACATATATTGCTCATATAAATGTGAAAATATGCTTGACAATAGCAACAGTGAAATATCTTTACATTTACGTATACAAGGGGCATGATAGAGCGACAATAAGATTTAGCATTGTACAAGGTAGTGATGTTAATACTGCTTGCATAGTCGATGAGATTGAGAGATATATGGATGCATGTTACGCCTCTGCATCAGAGGCATGTTGGAGACTCTTTGAGTATGATTTGCATGCAATGAGAAGCCTGATGTTCAACAGTTGTATAGCAGGTACACTTAGATGGGTGTCATAATGTTATGTTTAGGGTTGGAAATACTATAGGGTGCATGTACTTTAAGGGTCCTTCAGTAAAGTGAGACATACTATATTCGCCTACTTCTTACAATATGCAAAGGATCTAAGTTATTTAAAGATTTGTGTTTGCTCAATGGTTACGTCTATCCTTCCTCTTTAAGGCAGCCTGCATTGCCAAAGGGATACTGGAAGATGATTATGAATGGGCTGTATGTATGGAGGAAGCATCATCGATGCAAAATGCCTTGTAGTTGAGATGTATTTTTGGTACTATATTGTTGTTTTGTGAGCCTTCCTCTTCAAGAATATTGTGGGAGAGATTTCGAGAAGCAACGATATAAGATTTTCTATACAAATTATCAAGAAGTAGGGGTCAGTTTATCGGTATTGAACAGTCGCTGAAACTCATACGCTGTTGCATTTAGAAGAAATTATTCGCGCTCATAGATGGACATTAGCAGAATTTGAAGGAATTCCTGTACTAAACATAATTTGAAGGAATTCCTGAACTAAACATAATTGATTTGGAAGTCTTGGGTGAAAGCAAATTGCTTTTGGAAGAGAAAGCTTTTGATATTGCTGAACAATCTAACCTATCAAGTGCTATGGAGTCAACATTAACAAATAGCTAGCATATTACTTTTGAAGGTGTAATGC
Organism: Cibotium barometz; assembly: GCF_041138505.1. Taxonomy (NCBI): domain Eukaryota; kingdom Viridiplantae; phylum Streptophyta; class Polypodiopsida; order Cyatheales; family Cibotiaceae; genus Cibotium; species Cibotium barometz. Next base: position 21,410,696 of record NC_141108.1, on the reverse strand, counting down.
ATGTAGGTGCCATAGATGTAGGTGAATTTTTTTTTCTGGATGGTCCGGGGAGATGGGCAAGACATTTGTATAATTGCTTGCTTGTGTGATTACGTGGACAAGGGCATGCTACTCTAGCCACTGCATCATCAGGTATTGCTTCTCTGCTCTTGGTGAATAAACGTTTTGCACATTCTAGATTCAAGATACCTCCGGAGCTAAACAATTCTTCAACTTGCAAAATCCTTATACATGGACAACTTGCAAAGATTTTGAGAGTTTGTAAAGTCATTATTTGGGATGAGGCTCCAATGATTCATCGTTATGCTTTTGAAGCATTGGATAGGAGCTTACAAGATGTATTATTCTTATATATTAAGCCATTTGGTGGAAAGGTTGTATTATTGGGGAGAGATTTTAGACAAATCTTATCTATTATTATGAAGGGGAGATGTGAGGATATTATTAATACAGCATTATGTAGTTCCTTTTTATGGAACTCTATCAAAGTTCTAAAGTTGACTGAAAATAGTATTCAATCAAGTAATACTAATGGATGCAATGAGCTTAAACAGTGAGTCATGAATATTAGGAATGGAGTGGATTATAGTGATGGGAATCCAATGGTGGCACTACCAAGTAATATGGTCTTGCAAAGATCGACCCTTAAAGACTTGGTACATTGGGTATACTCCAAATTGTCAATCACTACAACATATGCTTCATACTTTAGTGAGCGTGCCATTCTTGCTCTGATAAACAGTCAAGTGGATATTGTGAATAAAACAACTTTAGATGCAATGCTTGGTGAACCTAAGAAATATTTTAGTACAAATTCAATTCTTGAAAGTGTTCAAAATTCATTCTTATATTCCAAGAAATTTTTGAATGCAATCAACCTTCGGTGCGGATATCCACCTCACTGCTTGGTTTTAAAGTTGGAAGCTCCTGTTATTTTGCTTCATAACTTTGATCCACGATGTGGACTTTGTAACAGTACACGAATGACATATAAGGCCTTTTACCCTAAAGTTTTGGAGATTGAAATGGTATTAAAATTGGTGAAAAAGTATTTCTTCCATGGATTACCTTTATATGCACGGAGACCCAACTAAAATTCACCATGAGCGGAGACAATTTCTTGTGCGGCTGGCACTTAGCATGTCAACAAACAAATCACAAGGCCAAACACTAAACGTTTTGGAATTGTATTTGGTGACTCCAGTGTTTACTCATGGGCAATTTAACATTGCGTTGTCACGAGCACAGTCTTCTCATGTTGTAAAAGATATTACTTGAGAATAATGTTGATATAGAGTCTTCATTTGATAATCTTCAACGTTATACACCTATGACAAACAACATTGTTTATAAGGAGATTTTGAAGACTTTAGAGTGATAAGTCAGGTTTCTTATTTAAGTTTTGTGTTTTGATTAATTTTGTTATGATTTCTTTTTTATATTCCATGAAAATTTTGAATGCAATCCAAGTTAGAAGCTCCTGTTATTTTGCTTTATAACTTGGATCCAAGACGTGGACTCTATAACGATACATGAATGATATATAAGATCCTTCACTCTAAAGCCTGAAATCATCATTGGTACTAAAGTTGGTGAAAGAGTATTTATTCCACAGATTACCTTTATATGCACGGAGACCCAACTACCATTCACTATGAGACGGAGATAATTTCTTATGCGGCTGGCATTTGACATGTCAATAAATAAATCACAAGGTCAAACCCTAAATGTCTTAGGGCTGTATTTGGTGACTCTGGTGTTTACTCATGGGGACAATTGAACGTTGCGTTGTCACTCACGAACGAGTACGGTCTTCTCATGATGTGATGGTATTACTCGAGGATAATGCTGATATAAAGTCTTTATTTGATAAACTTCAACGTTATACACTTACGACGACAAACAACATTGTTTATATATATGAGATCTTGGAGATGTCAGAGTGACAAGTCAAGTTTCTTATTTAAGTTATGTGTTTTGATTAATTTTGTTATGATTTTCTTTTTATAGATATTTATCCATAATAAAAGTATTTATTATTTATTGTTCATATTTTGATAGATATGTTTGAGGTTATCTTTACATTGGACATGTTTTTGTCAAGGACAGTAAGTTAGTTAGTCTCTATTGCATAACTTTTCTTCATTACAAAGTATGAAACATGACATTCTATAAGGATATCTGTCTATACAGAGCCACCTCTATGGTTAGCTCATATTACTACGGGTCACATAAGAGAGATTATGATTGACGCCTATAGAGATGGATAAGTATAAGTGTAATTATTAGACCAAAGAGACATAGTATAAATATGTATAAATAATTGTATAATCTATTTATTATGCTTCGATTTTAGGATATTGACTAACATTGATACCTTTATGGTGAGAGTTGTTCACGAAGATCTGGAGATGTACGACATTAGTGTCTCGAATGAAGAGTGGGATGTTTATTTATTTCGGAGAGAGAGAAAAGGAGATGCTTCGCATCTTTTGAAGAGTATTCAATACTCAATGGTTTATTGTTTCTTACACCCATCATTATCGTTGGTATTCGTTATGAGTTTCATACTAGAGCTCCTCGTGTACCATCTACTTAGTGTTCTATTGTACAAGATATATCATCTTGATTATACTTTTTCTATTATATAATTTTTTAAGATTTTATTTATCATTATATTGTTTATACAAATCCTTTTCGTTCATCGATAATAGACCAATGGGAGACGAGTTGCTGCCTTACAATACAGAGCATATTGTGAAACAAATAAATGATCCTTCTTGCAAGAAAATAATTCAATTTGCTGATTCTGACAGTGTTGACCTAGATTGATGACTTATATAGATATATATATTGTTGACTTAAATGTTTTTTTGTGTGATGCATTTTAAAAATTTATGATATTCATCCTTGTTTTTGCCTCTTTGTATTTTACATTATTATGATATTTGTTCTTGCTATAAATCTATGTGAGACGTGGATGTAAGCTTGATATAAGTATATATGAGGTCACTTCAAATTGTGTATTGCGTTTACTTAAAACATAGCCTAAATCCTGGAAAAACCAAGCATGCTTTTTGTCCGGTTCTTTGAAGATGATTCTATGTTGAAACGATCTGGTTCTTTTTTGAAACCTTGACCATCCCAACAACACGCGGGTCCAATACTAGTAACCTTGGCCATCCCAACAACACGCGGGTCCAATACTAGTAATTATTACCAACAACGAGCTCTATCCAAGACCTCCCAACCTACATAAAACGTATACGTGTTATTTCTCAAAGAAAGAAAAGTGAATGGTGGAAGATGCAAAAAAATAGTTGACCTACCACTTACAATCTGAACTTACATTGCCTTGTTGCTTACAATTTCCAAGTTTTCTTCCGAGACAAAAGCTTTCCAAGGCTAGTGCCTACCAACAGAAAACCATAGACCCAACCATATTATTTATCCTCACAAGATAGTGGATGACGTCAATGAGCTGTGCGGCATGGAAAACACAGACTCACGTACAGATATGGCTTTACGAAGACCCTCGGTCGTGTGCAAGCGTGCTCTCTTCAGAAGTAATAGTAGTGTACATCAGGGGAAAAGATCGAAGAGTTACAAGCTATAATAGAGAGAGCTCTTATGTAGTAGCTTAACAACAAGGCCCCTCACTACATAAAAAAATGCCAACCCCACCTTGACTGCGGCCTAGGCAACAAAGTCATGACGAAGCATATGAGTTCGAAAAGGCTTCCGATTCTGAAGACCCAAAGCTTCATAGCTGCTTTCATTCACACTATAGTAATCCGCAGAACCACCTCCATCGCCTGTTGAAAGATGTGCCTGCCCTTGCCCATAATGTTGCTGGGCTCCTGAAAAAGGCAAACCCTCCTCATAGTGTTGTAGGCCTAAAGTGAGGGACACTCCACCATTGGCAGCATAGCTTGCAGGAAAACTCTCCTGTGAGTACCTGTTCAGGCCACTAACCTGGTAGGAATCATAAACCGCAAGATTTAGATGATCTGCTTGAACAAAGCCATTGCGTGCAATACCATAGGGCTCTCTATAACTGTCCTCTGTCCTGACTTTGATTTCATGTTTGAGAACATCCTCACCATGTCGAACTCCATTGGGTTTGAAATCAACCCCTGAGCTCGAACCAGTGGACAACAAGGCCGCCGGCGTATCCTGAGGCCCATTCCTGGGTTTCATGACGACTCCTTGCTGCATGCTTTCCTTGTTATCAAACAAAAGGCTATCAGGTGGAGAGCCAGCCAGAGTTCTACCTTGTAGCATATCTGAGGCATAATGTGATGAATGCTTTGCTTCGGGAAAACCTTCAGAGTTTTCATCAGACAACTTAGCTTGTTTCAAAGGTTTGTTCCTTTCACTGTTTGTTGCACCATCCATCATGCCCACTGCTCCCTCACTTACGTCTCCTTCATCTCCACCCGATTTGTCTGCTCCATCAGCATCTCCCTCCTTTGTTTCTTCCAAGTACATCTCTTCCACCATCGGTTTCCAGAGGCGTACACGTGCATTGATAAACCAGTTGGATACCTGCAAGTTTCGAAACAGAAATACTGTGTATTTATGTTTCCACTATGCAACTCAAACTTTGTCCCCGGCCAGTTTACCTGATTGCGAGTGAGCCCAGTCTGCCTGGCTAATGATATTTTATCCACATCCTTCGGGTACCTGCAACAGAACAGTTCACACGGTCAGTGCTTGTCAACACATATTGGGCACCCAAAAAAAGATTTAACCCAGGTACTAAACAACGTTTCAGTACAAGAATCTGTACACCATTTTCGTTGCCTTCATCAAGCACACAAAGCATGGGTTCTCAAACGCACGTTTTTGCCTCTGATAGAAGCTGTTGCCACCCCCGTTGGGACATTTGCATCATCAGCCAACACATGTTGGTGGGGAAGGCGGCGTTAGAAGTGCCCCATCAGTTGTTTTTTTAAGCTTGGCTAGCTAGAAATAGAAAGATCCTGCCTAGGGTGTTGTCACATTATGAAGAGATTGTGAACACACCAGTCTTGGGGCTAAATGCAGCCGTGTTAGTGCTATTGTGGTGGTATAATGCGAAGCTTCAACCAGCTCGTCCTCACACTGCAAACTTGTGTGTGCATCATCATCAACTTGATCCTGCCTGCTCAAGGACGTGCCTCTGGAGATATTGTGAATACTTAAGTATCTGTTTGGCCTGGCATGATATAACATGGCATTGGATCTGTATTTTTTTTATTTTATTTTTTGCTTTTCTGTTTTCAAAACATTTTGGAAGTTTCCATTTTGGTTCAGTTACAATAGCCACCACACTGGCTAAAAGATGGGGGTCTTAAATTATAAAGATGTCAAAAATTGTTGAAGTGAGAGGAGGGAGAGAGCGAGCGAGCGAGCGAGCAAGAAAAAGAGGGTTCACACTTACGGGTGAAGGAAATGCTCAAACAGCCAAGCTCGGAGGATGGACACCGAGCGTTCTGGAAGACCCCTCTGCGGTCGCCAAGCTTGCTGCTGCATCATCCCCAGCTGCCGTAACGCACGCTGCTGGCGCAACTGTTGATCAATAAAGGGCAATCTTGACGTCTCTCCCCGGCTCGCAAGTCCTGAGACCTCTTCCTCTCCAAGTGCTTTGCATGTGACCTGAATCTGGACACTAATGGCATCTCTGAGGCAGCGAAAATGCTTCGAAATTGTTTGGAGTGCAAGTGCCGTATAGGTTGTGGCTGCACCCAAACCTGCTGTAGATTCGAAAGATACTACAACCACTTGCATTTGATGGTAGTATTGTTTGTACCTCCGATCCACCTACAGCAAGCAAGATAATCACGATACGAAAAGACGAGACATGTCTAAAGCTGCATAAACCACCCCGCCCCGCCCATGGTCCCGCCGGCCGTGGGATCATGGGACGGGAGTTGGACCAGCAAGAATCCCAGAGATATTGATGAGCAGGAGCCTAACAATATAGATGGAATGCATGATACACTCCTCCACTTAAAGAATACAGAAATCACTAGGCATCTCCATTTATAAGTGCTTGTGAGCCTGAATCTAAAACAAGTTTACTCACCTCGTCGCGCATTCCCATGAGCCTCACTTTCTTTGCTTGGAGCTCTTGCCTGTCTGCTAATGTAAGCTCAACAGTATCTGTCGTGTGTTCTGAAGTGCCTGCAATACTAGCAGGCACAGCCGTGACAACAGACTCTACCTCTTTCCCTCCAGTCCAGCTGACTACAGATTTGCTGGAAATATCTGCTACATTCGTGTCTTTGGCAATGGAACCACCATTGGCAGAGCTTGGTCCCATCCAAGATTGTGGCCTTGAGTGATTCAAAGAGCTGCCCTTGATGCCCCTCCCCAGACTCACCACCTCGTCAAGCAACTCTTGTGCAAGTTTTAGATACTTTGACCCATAACTTCCTATTGTAGAGTGACTTGCCACCATGTTAACCTGTCTAGGGCTTTCTGCACCATTAAGCTGATTCTGATATCCAGTTCTCAACACGATGTCACGAGATGGGACTGTGAATGAGCCACCTATACTACCACCAACACACTTATTTGTAAAAATGCCTTCCTTACTTAGGTTGTTATCTGAGCCTGCATTTGATAACCCATGAAAGAAATTTGGAGCAGCCTCACTGTGTGGCAATGCAAAGGATTGTAACTGTTGCATCATTGAAGGTTGCTGTGGAGAAAGAGAGAGGGAAAGGATTTGACCGGCACCAGAAGGAGCTTGCAAATTCTCCATGTTCACACCATGGGCAGAAACGCTGTTTAAAAACAACGGTGCCTGCTCCTGAAAAGATGATGGAGCAAGATTCCCAACACCATAATGGAACATGTCAGATGTTGAAAGTTGTCCTGATTTGACTGAATTGACCCGGGCGGCCAGCGGCTGATTGCCTTCTGTCACATGGCTAGAAGGAATGCATGATAACTCATTTCCACCACCCCAGTTGTACCCATGACTGCTCAGACGGCTTGCATAGAAATCCGGTAAACTGCTTTGATGCACCATCTCTGTGTTTGACATGGAAGCTAAATGAGACTGATGAGATAAAGGTGACTGGGTAACAGCCGGAGGAAGGGAAAATCTCACAAAGTGCTGCTGATGCTGTTGATCAGAACTCCCAAGTGGGCTTCCATGCCCACCGACAGCCCCAGCTGCGGGACTTAGTAGGACCATATTGCCTGAGTTGGATGAATCTCCATAGCCAACATAGCTTGGGTTCATGAGGTAGAGTGTTTGCAATGCATCTGCTTGAGCATTAGAGCCAGTGAGGTAAGTAGCCATGTTTGCTGTGAATGATTGTGAGAAGGTGCTGGAACCATACACAGAATTGCTTGCTACACTTGCTAATAAAGCTGATCAATCAGTTCTAGTGGGAGACACTTCTTGGTGGCTTTGCCTGACTCTGCTGCTCTCAAAGCCTAGCAGATCATTAGTAGTATTGCTCCAATTTTCTGTCTTTATGGAGGTCACAGTTGATTGGCTTGAGAAATCCCCTTGTGAAATTTTTCCTTCTCCCCAACTTTCAAACTGGGATTTGCCGAGCTCATATGCAGGCCTGGATCTGGTAGCTTTTGATGTGCCTTAAAGTTCCTCGATTCCTATATCATATCATCTGTGGCGTAATACGTGCATTAACAAGTTCAAATCTTATGCTCCTGACTGCCTCAACTTGAGAACGGATTCTTTCAACCCTGCAATCAGAATTTTGAAGCATGTCTCGAGTACATCAACAGCCAGCCAAAATCAAGCAGAAGTCGAAACTTGGGCTCATCAAAAAATGGCCAATTGAGAAAGAAACCATACACCTCTTTCTCTCTCTCAAATACTGACTACTCCTTACAGTGATTCTGAGATATTTGCCAAAGGTGAATCAGAATTTACACAAGCATGCATTTAGAATGAGCTTTCGACTGGATATAGCTGGTAAGGCATCATGAAAGGGTAACCCAAAAACTTTGTAAGTTGGCTCCATATTTCTACATAACAAAACCCTTGTAAGAAGGGTAATGCAAAATATACAGTAGTAACATCGAGGGCTTTGCAATGAATTTTAGAGCTGTAAACAAAATTTTCTTTTGTTAATCTTAGAAGAGAATCATGTCGAAAAATGGGACAAATTTGAAAGGCTCTAACACCTTTGGATCTATACACATTGAAACTGTTAAGCGTAACGTGAAGAAAGTAAATATATATTAAAGAGAATAGAGAGATTATTATGGGCATGCAAGGATGGGTTAATGAGCCGGGCAGCTAGAGTGCTAAATTTGTGCAAAGGATAAGAAGCTCTGAACCCACAACTATCTTTTTTTTTTTCTTTTTTTTGCTGTAAAGAGGATTAAAGCTGCGTACCTTGTTAATCGGACAAAACCATGATTCCACTGTGAGGTGAGATTGAGAGGAAAAGATTCGGATGGGCACATCATTATGATTGCTACTGTATGTTGCTTTCAAGAGAAGGAGAGGGGGAGCTATGGAAGCTTAGATGTACACAAAGGGTAAGCTTCTCCTCTCAGAAAGTCGTGCAGGTGGGTGTGTGTGTGTGTGTGTGTGAGAGAGAGAGAGAGAGAGAGAGAGTACTCCTTATCCCGTTTAGTAAAGAAAGAGAAAGGGGTTCCTTCCTTGAGAACAGAGACCCCCCCAAGAAGGTATTTTTTAGCAGCCAAAAGCTTCTCAAGCAATGATCATCATCATCAACCGAAGGGTAAGCTCAAAACGACTTGATGGTTTCCAACATGATTTTCATCAAAGAAAGGGTACGACAGTCGGGACGGTGGGTGATGTTTACACTAATGTGTATGTGATATAGCTAAGAGAATAAGGGGGGGGTTGTGTGTCTCATGTGCTCTGTGTGTGTGTGAGTGTGTGTCACAGCCTAGAGTTGGAGGAAACTATAGAAACAACTTACAAGACAGGATCTGTGTCAGCTTTAAGGGGGAGACGCACACACATGGTGTGAACAAGGTGTAGAGAGAGAGAGAGAGAGAGGCCCAATGATATGGGGGAAAGGTGCTCTGGGCGACTTTTGAGGATGATGGTGTGTGGTGATTCACAAAGGGCGAGCATCACTTCTCCTTTTCTAGGAGCTTGTTCACATGCTCTCCAAACCTTGACGGTCAATTGCCCAAGGACCATTTTTATGAATCAATATACTTGCTTTTCTCATACACTAGTGGATAGAGAGTGCTTTTGAGACCTCCAAATTCAAATTTTGCCGGAACGTCCTCCTTCCCTTCCCGAACCTCCAAATTCTTGCCACGTGGCAGCTTTGTGAAACTCTTTCTTTAGATAATATATATAGAGATATAGAGATGTATTCTATGGGCATTCACTTCACGCCACATGGACACACAATCTTTTTTGTCCAAGTGACATCCATCCAGATTTTAGTGGGTATGTGTAACCATCCTTATTGTGCACCTCAACATGCCAACATACTCTCTAGAGGCATTTTTATTCTTAAACAAGGAGAGTTTGGGTTCATGACTACTAGAAAATGATCAGCATTAGTGCTTCATTGGGGTTTCAAGAATAGATTACATAAGCATTTTTCTATATTATATACCATTCAAGAACATATACTTTTCAATAAGCTTAAGCTGCTCCAGATACTTTAACCAAGTACTAAGAAGATTTAAAATTACACATGTGTTGCTTTAATGTCTAGTTCCATTTTTGTTCATTTTGACTAAGCCCCCCTCCCTATTTTGGATGCACAACATACCATTTTTCCTCTCTCTCTCTCTAGCACAATGCATGCACCTAAATAAGCAACTCATATCTAGTAGATTTGTAAATTCAATTGCATTTATTAATTTCACACGTCAAGAAGGCCACATGGTGATGTTTCCTTACTTAGGTATGTGGCTCAAAATTATAAAGTTTTAATGTTGTCAAGTCAAGGGCCTACCAAGTCTTGAGTTCTTAGGGTTCCATAATTTGTGGTGTGTGATCATTAGGCAAGTCGCGTTTTAAGTTGACAACAAAGTCTTGATCATCATCACCACAAATCACTTGGGAGTCACTAAGGCAAGAGAATTCTACATAACTAAACGAGCATGATTTATGTATATGGCATCATCATGGTTGGCATAAAATGGCATGAAATGCTCATACAATTTTGATGGAATCAAGTTTGAAAAAACAATATGCAAGCCTTTACCTTTGCAATAACTTTGTAAACCTTATGAAGTGTATAGGCATGCTTCATGTGATATAAGTTGAGGCATTTGATTGATACAAAAGGAGTGACAACCACATGTTGCCATGATGGCAAAATATTAGTAGCTTTTATCTTCTAAACTAGCCTAAAATCATGAAGTATATATTTCTGTGAATCCCGTTACCAAAAGGCCTTTTTCTCCCTTAAGGCTCATGGAGGATTCATCAATTTGAACTCTTGCCCAAGCATGGCCTTCCACTTGGACACACCCTCTCATTCATTCAAATTGGAAAACTTTGCTATTAGAAGAAAGAATTCACCACCTTAGTTTAGCATGTCTTGAAACTTTGCTAGTTAAATAAAGGCTTATGACCTTGGGTGACCATGTTAAGGATAGGCTCAAATTTTTTTCTAGTCAAGTAAGGCTCAAGAATAATGACCTTTTGCTCATTGGATATAGTATTTGACTCTCTTCTTACATAATATAACGGGAGAAGGATTTTGAGTTGCCACCTGTCTACATTTTTAGGCATCTCCTCTTTAGACCCTCTTTAGACTAGCCAAACTAGCCTTTAACTGTCCTCTCTCTCTCTTTAATGAAAAATGCAAGGCTACTGCCATGCTAGCCTCTTTAATGAGAGACACAACTATACGTTTCTCTCTCTCTTCAAATTAAAAAGACGTTTCTCTCTTTTCAAATTAAAAAGACGTTTCTCTCTTCAAATTAAAAAGACGTTTCTCTCTTTTCAAATTCAAATAGACATTTCTCGCCCAGGACATTCTTCTGTCAACTTAGGCCTCCTGGGTGTTGTGCCTTGCAAAACGATCCACCTCTTAGAATCGCTTCTCAGAGCGACGGATCAGGCAACGCTTGCCTCCCAACTCCTCCCATCTTTGCAAACCCTCGGCAAGTGCTGCTTGGATAAGATTCCGCATGTACGAAAAGCAGTAATGAGCGCCCTTCGCACTGCAAGCCCCAGTGATGAAGACATCAAGCGGAGGCTAGCAGAAGATCTTCCCCAACAAGAGTCACGGTAGGCAGTCGCGAGACTAGAGCCTAACTCCCCTCTCCGACCTAGCTTAGATTCCATGAAGACCTCTTCAAGCCGGCTGTCTCATCTCCCAGAATTCAAAACTCCCACACCGTCTTCCTTTCCCCTCGCACCTTTGCCGACCTCAGATCAAGTGACCTTTAGCTGCATGCCACTAGCCCTCCCTCCAGCAAGCAGCTCGGCCTGCAAACCCCACCGTTCAACCTCTCTCCAGGCTGTGCTACCGACTACTCCGACTACTTCTGCGACACCAAGGAGAATGTATCCTGTTGGAAAATCATCCACTATATTCATGACACTCCCACAACAACCACAGCCACAGGAACGTTGCCTGCTTCTCCACTGAGAAACGCTCGTAAGGTTACAGTGGCGCCGCTTTCGCTCTCAAGGGTGGTTCATAGCTCAATGCAAGCGAAGAAGAGTAGTACAGATGGAGTAGTACATATGGTCTGTATGTGCAGGCCATAGTGCTGTATGCACGCCATCGCCAGCATGTAATAGTGCTAGAATCCCATGAGGAGCTGTTGGCATCATGATGCAAAAGGGATTTGCAGTCAACTGCTACGGAAGACGATGGAGCTTATCAAAGCTCCATCTCCTGCACAGACAATGGACGATGATGGCGAGGATCAGAGGCACATGGTGAGCGTTGATCCGAAAGTAAAAGCACCCAACCTCAACTTTGTGGACAAGTTTTCGAAGAGTCAAAAAGAACGAACATATCTCTGCAGAGCAGCACATGCTAGCCATGGAGGAGATTTTCACGTTTGCGAATCTGTTCAAGAGAAAATTATTTTTGTATATAGGAGCAGGAATATGTGGTGTACGATGAGAAGAAATCGTGAGCTTCCAAGCTATGTTCAGCAATAATCAATGGATGGCATGAGCTAAGTAACCTTGGGATGATCTCCAATGTTTTTTACGAATTACATGGCAAAGTGTTTCCTGTAGTAGAGGCTTTGCAAGGAGGTCGGGGGTGACGAGTGTATTTTTTTACAGGATGGTTGTTGTAGAGAGAGAGAGAGAGAGAGAGAGAGAGAGAGAGAGAGAGAGAGAGAGAGAGAGAGAGAGAGAGAGAGAGAGAGAGACATCTAGGAAGTCCCACCCACGAGAAAGCTTTGAAAAACAATTGATAAAAGGAGGCTAGTAGTTGTCACATGCCACAAGCCAAGTTTATGCCCATATTATCCTCCCTCTCCAAACACAAAGACCCTTTGTTTATTTTCATCATTTTTCTTTCAACGACTGTTAACTTAGAACACATTGTTGGTCACCCTATTCTCATATGAAAATCAATAGGTAGGATAAAGATAGATATAAGTTTAAATACAATCACTTAAGCTTGTGCCTTAATTTATGAATGCTAATACTCAGATCGAGGTATGTTTTGAAGAGAATTGCTTTGCCTAATTTGCACCCCCATTGCCCAACAAAAGCAAGAGCTCCCCAACGTTGATTGATGGGTGCTGAATGTGAGTGAGATTGCCTCTTTCTGATGAAGAGGAAACATGACATCTAATCATAATGTGTTTATACCCCTTTCATTTCTTATTATATTACATCATCGTTTCCTCATGCAATTCCATTTTGTCCGTACCGAAATAGATGGGCTATTGCACTAGTTTTATATAATTGTGGCACCTTTAGCCTTCATAGTTATTTGTTGTGGACCTCAAAAAGATGTGGTTAATTCCTTAATTTAGACTTGACCTATAATCCTACACTCACTTTTTCATCTTTGGCTTTGTGAATCATGAGCTAATAAGAGAGTCGAAAGTTTTGAATTTGGACACATAAAAATGTGTGAATAAATAAATTATTCTTGTGTATATTCGAGAAGAGAAATACCTCTCTGCAAACCTGTTGGGACGAGAATTTCAAAATGCACTAAAATCCCCTCCCTCCCCCACTTGTACATGTCAAGCCTACCAAAAGTCAAAAGTTTTTTTAATTTACACAAAGGACTAACCAATTATTGATTACTCCTCCATTGCACCCAATTCTCCCGTGTCAAGCTAGCCTAGCCCAAGGCTTCTTTATTTCAATCGTATAAATTCTTTGTACAGTTTCAAGATTTCTTTAAGGTTTCGATCCCAAATTTCCATGCATCTTTGAATAAATAAGTACAAGCAAAAGGTCGGTGGAATCCTCATCCGATCGTGAATTTTAAAACTTAATTTCTAGCTTAAATTGTAGCAAATACTCGAAGCATTCATATGCATGATCATGCTCAAAATTGAACCAATATATTAATGTTCAAATATTTGTGAAACATAATTCATATATATATTTGTGAACTGCAGATACTTTAAGCATATATTAATGTCCAAATTGGGAGATTATACAATTATTAATAGACAAGTTGTACAATTAAATTATTTATATTGCACATACAGCTGTAAGAACGATGATTTTCTATCGATTCGGAATAAAATCGGGGGACCACGTATTTACTTTTTAGATAAGCACATCACCATTTTTCAATATTTCGTACGATTTGATTCCATCCCCCCCAATAAAAAAGAAAAGAAAAAAGAGATACCTAAATCAACGTGCAAATTATAAGGGTGGGGACATTTTGGAGTTAACTCTTATGATGATTACTTGAATTTTGTAAATGTAACGTAATAAGTATTCCTCGCCGATGCATTCTGCAGACAAAGATTAGCATGTGATTACTTTTACTTTTTTTTTTCTTTGTTTGCCGTCTGCAGGAGGAGCAGCAATTTTTTATTGTTTTTCCTTTAATTAATGATGTGAGGATTCGAATACTAAAAAGTTTTTTTTGGGAGTAAGCAAGGTTTAGACTCTAGAGATGTGGATAGGACCGGTCAAATTGGTGCTCGGTCACACGAGGACTTGCCTAGGTAATGGAGATTTTAGAGCCCGCCGAATTTCAAGCTTTTGAGCTTACTACGATATGGGTGTCAAGAGGAAATATTGGTTTTTTTTGGATTAATAATAATTATATATATTAACTGAAACTGTTCAAAAACTGCAATAGAACCAAATCAAAGCTGCAGTATCCACATTTACTACTCTTTCTCAACTTCATTCAGAATTTCACAACACAAAAATTCCCATATGTCTTCTTCCATCAAAAAGCAAGATTGTTCCCAAGATATCTAATATCCCAAAACAAACTTGGGGGGCCTTTTCTTCCCTTTTCAGCATCTCACCTGCACCATACAAACCAGTGTTAGGGGTTTATACCTAGTATGTTTGAAGCTCACCAAGCTCTGGGGCAGAATTCAGATCATATTCCTTTGCAAATTCTAAATCAATATATCCAGCTCAGAACATCTTATTTTATTCACATTACACACAGACCAGCACATGTAAACACACTTATGCATCAAGTCTGACTCTTGCAAGCCTGTATATACTACCTTCATAAATACAATTGCATTCCTGCTGCTAGACCAGATTTCCAACAAAATGCAAGCTCTGATGATATTGAAAACTGGACCAATATGTTCATTACTAAACTGACCATTTACCCAAGATCCAGTCCCCCCCCAACAAGTTTGCATACCTAAGCTCTTCTCTATCCATTTAGACATTTTGGACCAAGTACCCCTGATTATTGGGCAGTCCCAAAACACATGTTTACCATCTTCAAATGATGACCTGCACAAGGGACAAATGCCACTAGAAATATTTCTGCTTTGGAGTTTAGAGCCAATAGGTAATGCCCACATGCATACCTTCCACAATAAAACTTGAAATTTCTTAGGGATCTGGCAATCCCAAAGAAGATTCTATCTCTTTTTCCAACTGGAAGGGCTCCAATTTACATTCCAGATTTTATTGCAATACAACACATTGGCATCCCCATTTCTCATTAACGAGTATATATCTCTGGTTTTACCATCCTTTAGTTTGACACCATTAAGCCAAGCCCAATCTTTAATCCAAACTGAGGTATCAGTATAGCAGTAGAGCATAACTCCCTTTGAAGCAAATCCAATACTTGAACCATCAAATCTCTTTCCTTCCTAGCTAACTGATATTCCATAGAAAACTGATCTACATCTTTTCACCCTTCCATATCCCTATCCTAGCAGTCAACCTTCCATATCCCTATCCCAGCAGTCAACCAAATGCCTAATACCTTTGTTGTTGAGATTCTTTGCAACAGAGATATCAACAAGTAGGGCCAAAGGGGAGTAAAATTTATGAGTCCACCAAATACCCAAACTGAGCATAGAGTTGCCTGTTACTCTGCGACCTTCATCCCAGACCATGATACCCAAACTGTTCTTCCAACATTTGCATAGCATTTTGCAAAGTGCTGAGCTGCTAATCTTAAGAGGAGTAGATGAAAAGAGTTTATCCTTCCAATTTAGATTCTCCCATTTACCTTTAGCCATAACATCAAAAAGCTCAACCAGTTCTCTCATCATTAGTGCCCAAGTGATGTTCTGAGATAAACATCTAGGGAGCATCAGAGCATTTCTTGCAATTTTGTGAGCAGGCATATGAATAATACCAATGCCTCCTTCTCTTTTAGGAACTGATAGTTTGTCCCATGCAAGCCAAGCAGATATTTTTTTTTCCATTACCATTTCTCCAAAGAAAATCTCTAATAGGTCCTATGATTTTCTTCCAATGAAACTTCCCAATATCTAACACAGGGCACAAAAACATAAAATGGGCATTCAGTATTGTATTAAAAATATCAACCTTGCTATAAAAGGGGACTGTGATGCCCTCCCAATTTTTCAATTTCTCCAAAAACCTATTTATAGCCCACACTACCAATTGTTTATTAGTAACCCCGACACCAAATGGTATACCAAGCAATCTGACAATCTGGCCCTTCTGCACAACCTCATAGCCCCACCTTTGCATATCAAAATCATTATCCTCATTCAAGCTGATAATTCTAGATTTCAAAAATTTTGGGTTTTTAAAAAAATTGGTTAAGAGATGAAGTACCCGCTCATTTCCAAAAGAAGTCCACACTCAAAACATAGATTTCAAATTTTAATTTAATTAATCTTAATATATAACCAATCTAAGAAACTATAAATAAGACAAAAAATTATAGATAAGACATAAATATTAAAGGGTATTCAAACCTTTGGAAATAATATGTAAAGTTTTTTATTTATGGTCGATAGGTGTTGTTGAAAGTTTAATGTAAATATTACAGGGTATTCAAACCTTTGGAAATAATATGTAAAGTTTTTTATTTATGCTCTATAGGTGTTGTTGAAAGTTTAATGTGAATTTTGAAGGAGAACCGTGGCAACAGTTTGGTTAGTTACAATTATGACAAGATTCTCTCTAGATAGTGTTTATTGGCATCTTTTTAATTATTCAATATTTCAATAGTTAACCTCTCCTCTACATTCATTTGAGAGAGAATTATTTAAGAAGTAAAGGAGATTAAGCTCTACAAATTACTTTTCAAATCTCGAAATTTTAATGCAAATTTCCCTCCAGTGTCCAATCTCTAGTAATCGACTCTACACAAGTCTATTCTCAGCCTTGAGGCACTGTCCAAGGCTCAAGCTTCATTGAGCTTTGTTGTTGGTGGCCACCAGCGCGCCAACGTGAAGGCTTCATTTTTGTTTTATTTTTCGAGCCAACGTGAAGGCTTCACTGCTAGTAGAGACTAGATCCAAGGCTTCACAGGAGTGGTCGTGACTCATCATCCGTCGTCCAGCAAGCGCTCCGACCTCCACGTCCGTCAAGGCTGAGTCGCTGAGGGACAGCTTGCGACCACTCACGACTCATGACTCCCCAAGGTCCAGGCCTTCTAAGTTCTCGCTCAGCACTCCATCCCAACACGTTGTCATCCTGCGTCGTCCTGTCGTCCCCAACAACTCCGGTTCTCGCTGATCCCTCTAGCCTCTCTACTGTCCAGTTTGTGTTGTCCGTCCACTAGCCTCGATCGTTGTCCTGCTATCATCCCACCATCAGTCCGTCGTCCAACACGTCGGCCCGCTAGCCTCTCTACTGTCCAGTTTGTGTTGCCCGTCCACTAGCCTCGATCGTTGCCCTGCTATCATCCCACCATCGGTCCGTCGTCCAACACGTTGGCCGTCATCCTGCTATCGTCCGTCAGTTGAGACTCGGCTGTCACATCCGTTGTCGTCCACTGTCAGACCTCCGACTTTAGGCTCCAGCCAGGCTATAGCCGGCAGCTGACCAAGACTCACAGCTGAGCTCCAAGCCTCAAATAGCCACACGTAGGTATTTCTCTCGTTTTTTTCATAGTTTTTTTTTCCCCCTTTTTCAAAGTGTGTGTGTGTGTGTGTGTGTGTGTGTGTGTGTGTTTTCTTCTTCTTGTGTTATGTTTATAAGTTTGAAAATTCAAACTTGAATTGTTTTATTATTTTTTAAGTTTTAATCATTATTATGTTGTGATTATAGATTAAGTCATGCTCTTGTTTTTATTTTTTATTTTTATTGTAATGTTTTATTAAAAATTATTTAGGTATTTTAATTTATATGGTATTATTATTTATATTAAATGTCATTATTATACTCCCACCATTATGACCCTCCCAAAGAATATAATTCACATCAATAAGTGCTGAATGCGTGCCATCTCGCATGTCTTGGTCCAAGCTGAGCCACTCCCCTCGTAAAAGTCGTCACCTCCTATACTTGAAGCAAATGCACAAAGTTTGTCTTGCAATGAAATACATGTCATAAAAAACAAATAACCAACATAAAAATATAAAAACAACAATCAACAATTAACAACAAATATAAAAACATAGAAACAACAACAATCAACGATTGGTGTCTTGCAATGAAGTACATATGAATAAAAACTATAAACAATCAACATTAGTGTAATCTTACCTAGAGATAACATCTAACATAGTGATTCTGCACTCAATGATATCATCATGGCGAGTTCTCTTGAGATGCCATGACTCACCTAGTAACTGAGTCATCCAATCCTCAGATAGGCACTTGCATTGATACATAATCTTAGTTTTCTTTACTACTTTATAGGATCCAAACAAATGTGCAAATAAACCAAATGATACAAACCAACTTAGATGCACATCTCTAGAGCCTGTGGAGGGTTTCATGGCAGTATGAATATCAGTTTTTATCTTTACCCTACATGTTTCTGACATGTCTAAGCTAGGATTATACCATTCATGTGGCCAGACAACAGTGGTAGTGGAATGTACTCCAAACTATGTCTCTCCACAACATATGTGGAATCATAATAAAAGTAAACATTTTGAGATGCCAATTCGCTTGCACTCTTGTTGTCATAGATCAAGGCACCTATCTTTGTATGTAAAACATTTAGCTTTCCACTTAAGCACTCTATATTTTGCCATTCATGCAGAGTTGATGGATATAAAGCTGCAAGCAACAAACATGCTTGTATTAAAACTCTATGATCTATCTAATAACCATGGACTCAAAGCACAAGAACCAAAGCACAAAGATATAAACTTACTGTTAGGCTTATGTCTCGCATTGAAGTTGTCATGATGTACTCGAATCTCTTTGTGCATATAAACATGCCGAATGAAAGCCTCTGTTATTGTACCATTGGTACGTCTCTTGAACTCTATGATTCTACCTTTCCATTGTTTGTTGGGTTCTGTTACATCTTTGAGCTTGACCTTGAAACTCCCATGAGTACTTGGTCTCATTAAAATCCAATTTAACTTACTGTATTGATCAGGGATCCAATTACCTTCATCATCTCTCCTATTAAATACCTCCACTATGTGAATATTACTGATATTCCTCCTCCTTGAAGACATCTACAATAAAAAACAAAGCACCAAATTAACAAAGTTAGACTATATGATTAATAAATATCTATGTTAAGATTGTAAGTAACAAATAAACATTATAATAATAAGAAATAAACAACAACCTATTGCTTTGATTCATACAACCTTATTGCTTACAACCTATGAAAATGAACATAAACACTTCAAGACAAAACATAAACAAACCTTAAACCTATGATCATTGCTCTCACAAGTATTTTATGCCACTTAAAATCAAGATAGTTATTTGTGGTGTAGAGAAGAATATAAGCAACAAATAAAAATTAAAACAACACGAAATAAACAACAACTTACTGTTTTAATTTGCACAATCTTGTTGCTCACAACCTTGCTCCTGTGAAAATAAACAATAACACATTAAGACAAAACATAGACAAACCCTAAACGTATGATCATTACTCATAAGAATTTGATGCCACTTTAGATCAAG
Source organism: Cibotium barometz (assembly GCF_041138505.1). Taxonomy (NCBI): domain Eukaryota; kingdom Viridiplantae; phylum Streptophyta; class Polypodiopsida; order Cyatheales; family Cibotiaceae; genus Cibotium; species Cibotium barometz. The sequence goes on along the minus strand of NC_141108.1, from coordinate 21,391,252 downwards.
ATAACTATTTGTGGCGCAAAGAACAGAAAGTTCATGTGAGAAAACATACATAACTCATAGAGGTTTTGTCTAAATGAGATGAAATTTTATGAGGAGAGAGCTATGGTGGAGAACAACATACCTGTAAAATTTCGTGAAGAAAGAACTAGAGTTGCAGAAGATATGGCAAAATTGAATTTTGCTAAAAAAAAGGGGGGGAAATGAAAAGGTAGTGAAATGCAAAAGGAGGGAAAGCAAAAAGTTAAACATAAAAAAAGAAAAAAAATAAAATTTGGTTTTCAAACTTCCATGTGCTGACCACAAGGTACATCTGACATGAAAGATATGGAATCTGACGTGAAATCTGACATTTCTCTATTTTTTTAAGATATGGGCTCTATTATTTTATTGTCTTAAGAGATTTGAGCAAAGATATGACAAAAAGATCCATATTACATGGATCTAGAATCCCAGCTCTCTCATTGGTCAGGCCAATCTATTTTTATTCACTCCTTAAGGGGCAAAATAGAGAGTCTATATTTTTCCTAATGTAAGTTTATCACTCTTTTATGTATCAAAGATAAGACTAGGGAAAACAATTTTGAGGCCTTAATGGGATTAATTGAGAAAAATGAAACTTCCTTTAGAAAAGTCATTAGGTTTGCATCTGATGGAGGATCTTACATGATGACTGGATGGACATTTTGGTGTTGCTGCTTGATTACGTAGAGAAGTACCCTCTTTGGTGAGCGTTCACCATGTGGCACATAGAGAGGCATTGGTTATTGGAGATGTATGTGCAAAGTTTCAAGAGTTTGTCCAAGTTGATAAGTTTGCAAATAAAATCTATAGTTGGGTTGGGGCTTCCATGAAAAGGCATGAAGAGCTTTCTACCTTGATGAAATCGTTCGATCTTCGTTGCCTATAAGTTCCAAGAATTCATGAAGTTCATTGGCTACCTAAAGGCCATGTGATGGAGAGATTGGTGAGAGTCATGTCTACATTGCTCTTAATTTCCAAAAGAATAACAATAACCTATATAAAATGGCAACCACATATGAAATGCAATTCTTGCTCCATCTTCTTACTGATATTCTTGTTGAGATGAATGAACTTAATATGTACTTCCAGAAAGAAGACGTGGATATCACTCAAATTACTGTGAAGTTAGATGTAAAGATATCACTTTTACATTAATGATACTTGAAAGAACCATTTGGTCTCTCGGTTCGAAATCATTAAGAGATTTTTAAGGAGATCAAAAGATGGTTTTCTCTACTATGTGGATGAAAGTGGTCATGGCATCCTTTATGCCAGCAATGTGACATCATCATCAAGATTTTGAGCTTGGAAACCCTATTGTAATTGTAGTACTTGCTAAAATCCTACTATAATTATAAGTATAACTATTGGAAACCCTTTTATACCTATATAATATCGGCTAGAAACCCTATAATAGAGATAGTACTGTACCAGCTTAGAAACTCTAACTATACCTACAAGTACATGCTGAAACCCTAATTATTATACCTACAGTACCTGTTGAAACTCTACTATATCTACATGCACTCTAGCTAGAAACCCTAGTATACATGCAGTACCTACTAAAACCCTATTGTACCTACAAGTATAACTGTTGGAAATACTTATGTTCAATACCGCCTAGAAACCCTACAATAGTTATAGCATCGACTAGAAACCCTTACTATACTTACAAGTACATGTTGAAACCCTAAGTGTACCTATAAGTACTTCATTGGAAACCCCATAGTATTGGCTAGAAACCCTACAATACTTATAGTACCTGCATTTTGAAACCCTACTATACCTACAAGTACTCTAGTTAGAAACCTTATTGTACCTGTTGTTGGATAGGTGTCATCTCCAGATGGTGTCACGCTAGTGGCACACTCTTTAGCCTCTAGGCATTTTTCGGATTTATAGTATTCATTTCCATTTTTTTCTATTTACACACATTTTTGGGTGGAGGAAAGGGTGGAGGAACTTTCCTATATATATGAGGAATTGTAGTTCATTTCTAATCAAGTTGGCTAGTGGTTCATTGATGAGTTCTTGAGTACATTGTCTCTTCTCTCATCTCTTCTTTCTCACATGGTATCAGAGCAAGGTGGTGACGCACATAGAGTCTCCTTATCCTTCTTCCTCTCTACCTCTAGTCCTCTTCAACAACCTCGCTTTCAATTACGTTTTTTCATTCTTTGATTTTTTGCTAAACGAATGCGTTTTTGAGGATTGTGCTCACACACTGTATTGGAATCATCATGGTCTACAACTTTGCAGAAGAAAGTTTTCGCAAATTTCTCACCGTTTTTGAGTTATTCTTTGCAGACTGCCTGCATGCAGAATTTTTGCTTGCGTTTTTGCAGAAGCCCTTACTCATCATCCTTGCACTCATTCAATGATGCAAGAGGCTTCAAACCAGCCTGCATGCAGAATTTCTGGTTGCGTTTTTTGTAGAAGCTCTTACTCATCATCCTTGCACTCATTCAATGATGCAAGAGGCTTCAAACCAGCCCCTTACAATCCTCTACAAGTGTGTTTTTAAAGTACTTCAATCCGAGTCCTACAACTCTACTTGCGGTGAAAACATTGCCAACTAGTTTTTCCTACGTGCGGTAGCGTTTTTTTGGAGGCTTCTTGTGGAGAGATTTCTTGGCTGCGTTTTTATCATCAACTTCAGCCCTCTTCATGGTGTTTTGAGGTACATATTCATCCTCTTTTCTACACCTTTCTACCGGCTGAAAATTCCACCTTTCTACATATTCATCCTCTTTTCTACACCTTTCTACCGGCTGAAAATTCCACTTTGCTACACACTTTGTGTTTGCGTTTTTGTGGACAATCAACTCCTCCATACTCCTTCTACCTAAGGCTACATTCTCAGCCCTCTTTTGGTGGTTTCTACAGAGTCTATTGGTTCATATATCGGCTGCGTTTTTGCACTATCTTTGTGCATATTTTGGAGATACTTCCTTGGTGGACAGCCCATCTATTGGCTGCGTTTTTGGAGGTACGACACTTCTTCCCTTGTGTTTTCCCACCCTCCTCTCCCTATGGGATCTCGGAAGTCCTCTACTCCAAAAGACAAAGGCAAACTTGAAGATACTATGGATCCTACATCTCCTACGACGGTTGGACCGGCAACTACTACAATGGAAGTTGGTGCAATTCCTTCTTCAGTAGGTGCTTCTACTTTCTCTTTTCCGTCATATCCATTACCTTCTACGGATCCTTTCTCTCTTTCTTCTTTGTCCTTTATGCCTTCCTATCCACATACTTCTATGCCCTCCATGGTATATCCCCCTACATCATCTATGCCTTTTATGGCAACTTCATCTACTATGATTCCTCCTTCTACTACTTCCACTACTACTCCTCTCCTCACTCAATCATATCAGCCCTTTAACAATCTTTGAGCCTTCCAAGTCTTTCCGATTCACAAAAGCTTACCCCAAATAACTACCACACTTGGTCCTTGTTTATGCAACTTCTTTTGGAAAGCGCCGGGGTGTGCTCTATAATCACTTCTCCTCATATGGTACCTTCTCAATATCAAACCTATATGGATGCACGGGCCAAAGCTTTACTTATGCATGGCATGTCTACTCTCTACAAGGAGTACGGCTCAACAATTATGGCATGCTATACAAATGCAATATGGAAGACTTTCAACGGTTAAGATGGCTAAGTTGGAAGAAGATTTGGATAAGCTTTCTATCTCTGAATCCGACAACATAGTGGAGAAGCTTTCTATCTCCGAATCCGACAACATAGTGGAGAAGCTTGGAGAATTCAATCGAATCAAGCGGCAACTTGAAGAGTTTGGTACATTGGTAAGCAATCCGGTCCACAAGCTACTTGGTAACTGCCTTCTTCTTTTGAATCATTCAAAGATAACATCTTTCTTCGAGTTCCTTTCCCTTCCTTTGAAGAGACTATGGGTCTTCTTCATGATAAGTGCCTTACTCGCACAAGCAAAACAAAAAGGACTCGGCTTTTGTAAGCCAAGGCAAGGGCAAAGGCAATGGCAAAGGCAAGGGGAATGATCAACACAAAGGCTCTAATTCCAATGCTAAAGATTCTTCAACCAAAGGTGACAAGGACAAATCAAAGGATTCTTCCAAGGAGTGCACTTTCTGTGGTCATAGTGGCCATACAGAGGATCGTTGTTTTGCTAAGAAGGCGGCATCCAAGAAGGTAAAAAGCTGAACTTGAATCCAAATCTAAGGGTTCTTCTACATCAACATCTTCTCACGACAAAAACAAAGACAAGACAGAAGACGGTAACGCCAAGATTGCATATGTTGCTATGTCTTCTACTTCTTCATGTGACACATCACTTGTGGTAATCAAAGATCTTGATACGCATACTGCAGATGAGTGGATTGCCGACAGTGGCGCTACCTCTCACATGACGAATAGTTCTTCCTTATTGGAAAACTATAAGTCTATCTCTTCATCAGTACACATTGGTGATGCTTCGTCTCTCCCTGTGATTGGTATTGGTGATGTTTCTTTTGGAGATGCTATCTTACATGATGTTTTGCATGTGCCTAAGATGTCTGCCAACTTATTTTCTATCTCTAAGGCTACTTCTAAAGGTCTTGGGGTTTACTTTGATGATGAAGTGATTGAAATCATTGATAGACAGTCACTTTCTTGTGTGGCACATGGTTATCAAAATGCTGGGCTTTATCATATAAACTATTTTATAGCACAGTTGCCACCACATGAGTCTCATCTTCATTAATTATTTACTTCTCCTAAAGTACTTGTTTCTAATGAAGATAGTGATCTATGGCATTTCTGCTTTGGCCATGTTCCTCTTGCTGCTTTGCAACATTTTGTCTCACATGACATGGTTACACGTCTACCAAAGCTTCAGAAACCTCGCCATCATATTTGTTCTTCTTGTGCTCAAGGAAAGCAACATTGGGCTTCTTTTCCAGAGGAGGCTACTTGAGCTTATTCATGCTGATCTTGCAGGACCTATGGAAGTACAATCGCTTGGTGGATCCAAGAGGACTCATGCAGATCCTAATCTTTATGTGCTTATTGTGGATGATGATATATGCATTCTTGTGCTTTATGTGGATGATTTGACACTCACTAGCTCTAATTTGGACCTACTCAAATGGGTTCAAACTCAACTCACAACATCATTTGCCATGACTAATCTTGGACTACTCCACTATTTTCTTGGTTTAGAAGTGTGGCAATTTGCTTCTGGCATCTTTCTTTGTCATCAAAAGAAGTATACTTTAAGGTTGCTTGAGAAATATGGCATACATGAGTGTGCATCACTCACTTGTCCCATGGATCCTAATTCAAAATTATCCAAAGATGATGATTCTCTTGAGGTTGATTCTACAGAGTATCACCAACTTATTGGTTCTCTACTTTATTTGGTAAACACTCGGCCAGATCTCTCCTATGTTATGAGTATTCTCAGCCAATTCTCTTCACAGCCTCGTCGATCTCATTGGCAGGCAGCTTTGAGGGTTCTTCGATATCTTCATGGAACTCTTGAGTATGGCATTTCTTATGCAGGTGGAGATACACTTATTGGTTACTCAGATTCTGATTGGGCAGGGTGTATTGATACTAGGCGTTCCATGTCAGGCTATTGTTTTATGCTTGGTAAAGGACTTGTTTCTTGGAAATGTCAAAAGTAGCGAATTACTTCTTCTTGATCGATCGAAACAGAGTACAAGTCATATCTTGATGCCACTTCTGAGAAGCACTTTGGCTTCAGCAAATTCTGAATCACCTTGGATGTTCATCTACTCCGACACTCATCTACTCATATTCATAGAGTGCTATTGCTTTAGCCAAAAATACAGTTATTCGAGGACGATCCAAACACATTGATGTTCATTTTCATTTTGTTCGTGATTGGATTTCTGAAGGTCGCATTCAGCTTGAGTATTGTCCTACCAAAGATAATGTTGCTGATTTGTTTACTAAGCCTCTTCCTCGACCTACCTTGGATTATCTTCTTGAGCGCGTTGGCGTTGGTCCTCCCATCTGGACCTGAAGAGGAGGTGTTGGATAGGTGTCATCTCTAGATGGTATCACGTTAGTGGCACACTCTTTAGCCTCTAGGATTTTTTGGGATTCATATCATTCATTTCCATTTTTTCGTATTTACACACATTTTTGGGTAGAGGAAAGGGTGGAGGAACTTTCCTATATATATGAGGCATTGTAGTTCATTTCTAATCAAGTTGGCTAGTGGTTCATTGATGAGTTCTTGAGTACATTGTCTCTTCTCTCATCTCTTCTTTCTCACACCTGTAGTGTCAGTTAGAAACCCTAATGTACCTATAATACCTACTGAAACCCTATGTACCAGTGAGTACTTTGGCTAAAAACCCTACTGTACTAGCAATACTTGCTAAAACCCTATTGTACCTATAAAAATTTGGAAACTCTTATGCATCTATAGTACTTGTTGAAACCCTATTGTACCTGTAAAAGCAACTGTTGAAAACCCTTATGCATTGATAGAGGTTGGAAACCCTATTATACCTATAGTACCTATTGGAAACCAGATTGTTCATGTTGTACTTTTAGTAGTACATGTACCCTGTTGCACTAGATGTACTGCTTGTTGTGATGATTACTTGAATTTCAAAATGTGTCATAACAAGTATTCCTCACCAATGCATTATGTAGATAAAGATTAACATGTGATTATTTTTACTTTTTTTTCTTTGTTTGCCGTCTAGGAGAAGCAACAACTTTTTATTGCTTTTCCTTTAATTAATGATGTGAGGGAATACTAAATAGTTTTTGGGGGAGTAAGCAAGGTTGTATTTTATTTTAGTTTAGGTTAGAGATGATGGTGAGAGTGGCTTATTAATGGAAAGGACCAGTCAAATTGGAGATGGGTCACACGAGCACTTACCTAGGTAATGGAGATTTTAAAGCTTGCCAAATTTCAAGCTTTTGAGTCTACGATATGGAAACCCCCAAAATGTCATGTGTATTGAAGTTCACCAGCAAACTTGGGAGAATTAAGTAAACCCATCCAATATCTAGGCTAGCAAAATATCTAGGGTGTTTACACACTAGAGTGCATCCCATCCTAGGAAAAAGGGGAGCCCCTGGATTACATGCATGATCTTCAAGTGTTTACATGTTTGTCCTTGCCCAAAGTTCTCTACATCCTAGTCAACTACCACCTCAAGCCCATAACTTCTTTTGCTCATGGACAGGAAAATTTATGTGGTAACAAATTGGGCAAGCACTTTTCAACCAATCAAACAAGTTCTTCAAAAATGGGTAGGTGAGATGTGTAAAGAATATTTAAATTGGAGAGTCACATGAGCAATTATTGAGCCAATCACATTAAAAAATAGTCCCAAAGATTAGACATGACCAATGTGTAAACACATGTTGCAGTGGGCATCACTTTTACACTCATCAATACATTTTTAAAAAGTTTACTGATGCCCACAATCTAGGTGCCAACAAAATGGGTAAGCTCTAATGTGCAACGGCCCTAAGGTTGGAGAATCTTCCCTAAATGGAAACATCCCATATCATGTGCCAATGTTTGCATTGTTATTGCCTTAAACACATATAAACAAAAGCATGCGATCCTCCACGTGGAAAAATATTGACTCCCCTTATTTCTCGCTCTCATTCTCGTCATGTCCTTCTCCTTTATGAAGTGTTGGGCTTTGTGCACATATACCACTTTAAAAGCTCTTAGGAGTGTGTTCTAAGGCGTGTGTGAGCTTGGGAACTTGGAGAGAAATACCTATTACAACTCATGGCTTTAGCCCAGTGGTGGTAGTAGGCCAAATGTTTTCTCCACAAGGCCTTGAGTTCAATTCCCATATCTCATTGTGCCATGCTAGGCTTCTACAAGTCACATTAAAAGCATCTTCTTCCCATTAAAAGCATCTTCTTCCTGGTGATGTTTGGGGGGGTGTGTGCGCAAATCTTGGGGACTTGGAAAAGCCCACAGTTTTAGCACTGTAGTAGTAGCATTTGTTGAGTTCAATTGCCATATCTTGTAGTGTCATGCTCTTCAATGGAGTGTTGGGATTGTGCCTATCATGTAACAAGCCTCTCTCTCTCTCTCTCTCTCTCTCTCTCTCTCTCTCTCTCTCTCTCTCTCTCTCAAAATACACATTCATGCATGCACATACATGAGATTTTGCTACAAGCTTCCCTTTGCTTTTGCTTCTCAACCTAGCCGTTATCTCTTCACACCATCCTATTTAGGGATTCCCTCTATCATGTGCTTCTTGCCCCTCACACTCTATGATGCCCCTCAACCCATTTCACAACCCATATCCTCATCTCTCTACACCATATGTGTGGTAAGGAATCATCTCTCTCTCTCTCTCTCTCTCTCTCTCTCTCTCTCTCTCTCTCTCTCTCTCTCTCTCTCTCTCTCTCTCTCTCTCATACAAGGGGACAATGATGGAGCGCAAAGTGTACATGGGAGCTAGGGGGAACACTATGCACAAGGGTGTGGAAAAAGCACAGTTCTAGGCTAGGCTATGGAGGATTAAAGCTGATGAGATCCATTAATGAAAGATAAAGAAAATAAACACTGAATGAAAAGCTTAACCAATTATGGAGTAACACAAGCATAAACTTAACTGCAATGCTAATCACACACGAAATCTCTGTTTTATTCAAATGAGGCAAGTACATCCACTTATATGGCCTCAAAAGGCGACCACCACATTATTTCCTATGTCACAAAAGTGACTTCACCCCATATATCACCCAATCCTATCCTATCATTTTATTCTCACTCTATCTCGTTATCCAATCAAATAAATCTACCCAAACCATTCTCCTAACTCTTTGTACTCCCTTGCTGCACACAATTAAACACAAATACATATGCACACATATACTCTCACTTGGAGCCTTAACTTCCAACACCCTCCTTTAACCCTTAAGGCAACAAGAAGTGTTGCCCTGACCCTCCCTCGATCTCACAATTGGTCACATGCCACTCACACAAGGACCCTCCCATGGTCCCTCCCTCATGGCTCACAAGGTATACACATACCTCTCTCATGGGTATGACCCACACACATGCACATGCCTCTCTCAAGCAACCTCCATTTTTTAAGGCTTACCGTGGCTTGGGTAGCAGAGCACCCTTATATAAATACAATGCACTAAACCTCAAAACATTACTCTCATGGCCATCATGTACCTCCCATGGGCACCACAAGATGGGCTCCTCATAGCCCCATTGTGGTTCCATATATGACCACCAAAATACCAAGTATGTCTCTGTTATGTGCACATACTAGAAGGCTAACCCACCCTAGGCATGTGAGCATGGGAGCATGGGAGCATGATCTAGTGGGACAAGGGTTAGACCTAACCTTGGGTTGGGGTTAGGGTCAAGAAACCAAGGATCACACATGGAAATGGAGAGTCAAGTCACTTCAGAGCTCTCTTATATAATAGGAGCATGGGGCACTCTCAAGGGATGTTCTCTTGGGGAGAGCATAATATCTACTCTCTTGCCATTTCATACTAGAGCTACGTGCTGTTGGATTGAAGACATACCTCTTGGTGGTATGGGACACCAAGGTTAGGTATGTGGTTCATTACTTTGATGTGTGCACCCTTGGGCTCAAGGGTGGTCTGGTGGATGAGTAGATGCATGCATTATGTGTGTTTATGTATAGTGAATAGCTAGAGAGATCTATGGGGTTTTAACAGTGGTATCAGAGTGGTCTCTAGTTAATTTTTGGTGTTTTTTCTTCTTTTAATTCTCTCATTATACCAATTTTTAAAGCATTTTTTTTAGACTCGATGAGCTTGGGTTATAAAGACATCATTCGAGGGATGGAATGGTTTCATCGAAAAAATAAAGATTTTTCTATTGACTGGGTCAAACATTTGATGTCTTTTTGTCACAATGGAAACCTTGTTACTCTTAAGGGAAACGTTGTTGTACCCAAGGAAACTTTCATTAATGAGCTTGAGTTAGTGGAAAACCTTTTTAATTATGAACTTTTCCAATTGGTTATGGATCCAGTGTCATCATGTGTTCATTTCAATGTCAACACTGTTTCTTTAGATATTTGGGAAAGTAAAGTGTTATATTCCATTAAGAGAGAATTTCAAGATGTATTTCTTGATGAGTTACCTCATGGATTACCTCCTAAACGAGAGGTGGACCATAAAATTGAGCTAGTACCGAGTGCACTACCTATTAGTATTCCTCCGTGTATCGGCTTAGCCAGACTGAGGAAGACGAGATAGCCAAACAACTAGTTGAATACTTGAGGATAGGTCAGATTAGACCAAGTAAGTCTCCTTGGGGTGGGCTGGTTAAGAAAAAAGATCAAGGTATCTAGCGGCGGATGTGTATTGATTATAAACAATCTTAACAATCTTAACAAGGTACCTAGCGGATGTGTATTGATTATAAACAATCTTAACAAGGTTATAATTAAAAATAAATACCCATTGCCTAGATCAGACGATCCTTTTGATAGGTTGCATGGAGCTAAGTATTTCATAAAGCTTGATTTGCGAACTGGTTATCATTAGATCCGTATTTCAGAGGAAGATGTCCTAAAACTTCTTTTAGGACATGTTACGGCCACTACAAATTTTTAGTGTTGCCCTTTGGTCTCAGTAATGCACCAGCAACTTTCCAAGAGATGATGAATGATTTATTTTGGGATCTGTTAGAAAAATGCGTGGTGGTTTTCTTAGATGACATTTTGATATACAGTAAAACTTTGGCTGAGCATGAGAATCATCTTAAAAAGGTTCTAGGAAAGCTCAGGAAGCAGAAATTATATTGTAAATTATCTAAGTGTGATTTCTTCAAAAAGGAATTATTATACTTGGGTCATAAGATCTCTTGATATGGCTTAAGTATAGATTTGGATTGAATCTAAAAGGTTTTGAAATGGCTAGTTCCGCATACGGTTAAGTAGTTAAGATTTTTCTTAGGTTTCGTGGTGTTTCTTTGAAAATCTGTCAAGGATTATTCGCAGTTGACAGTGCCTTTTACCAATCTTCTTAAGGGTAAAAATAAGAAGTCTAATTCTCTGATTGAGTGGAATGAGAAGCTACATGGAACTTTTGATACTTTAAAAAATAAAGTTTGAGATGCTGCTATGTTAGCCTTGCCGGATCCTAGTAGGCCTTACATCATTGAGATTGATGCTAGTGATTTTGTGATAGGCGTAGCTTTGTTCCAGGATGGGAAGCCTGTGGCCTTCGAGAGTGATAAACTCAACGATGCACAAACTAGGTACCTAGTTCACGAGAAAGAGTTGTATGTGATCATTTATGCTTAAAGACATGGAGACAATATCTCTACGGGTCTCAGTTTATGGTCTTGACAAATCACCAGTCTTTGTAGTACATTTTTTGATCAGCTAGACTTGAAGGGTAGAAAGGCCAGATTAAATACATGAAAGGTAGCTTGAATCGCATTGCTGATGCATTGAGTTGAATTGGTGAAGTTAATGAACTTAGCTTCTGTCATGCGGATAGCCTAGTTTTTTTTTGTGGACAGTACTCTCCTTGAATAATTTAGATACTCATCTTGCACTTTTCTTGGTTTTCTTTGTCCCCCAACCACCCTTTTTACCATGACTATTTTACTGTAGGATCCACACCACCTCTCTTCCTCCTCACACTTCTCTTTTCCACATGAGGCTTATACATATCTGGCGAATGCATCCTTGCCGCCTCAGATATCACTAAATGTGTCAAGTCAACTGACTTCTTATCAGAAGTACTTCCACCCTCCCTAATATTTCCTTAGCTTCTCCAATGATGGTCCAATACCAAGAAGTTTGCCAGACATGAATGCCTTGTAGTGTGCACTCTATAGAATTGCCATTGCTAGATCCACACTACACCCCACATAAAGTGATATGTACTTGGAGCACCCATGTGCAGCCCTCATGCTTGAATGTTTTATTTCAGACAAGTTCACAGTCAGAACAAATCCCATATCCTCATGCTGCTCAAGGAGCGTAGCTCCCCCATTGAGAAACCTAAACATCCCACCAATTGGACGATGCAAGTAGTCCTGGAAGTTCTCCATCCTTTACATGTTTAGGAGTCCAGAATGACAAAAGAGATTCTTTGCATTTCTATGCTTCTGCTTCAGAACCTGATGTCTTCCACATTCTACATAGAAATTTATGTTTCTCTAGGTATTGCTCTTTGACACATCTCTTAGCATGCATGACCATTTTCATCTCCCAATGAAATGAACATGTCCTTTCTTTTCCTTCCATCACACTTTCAGGTCCTCCATTGTAAATTATTCTAAAATAGCCAACCAATTAGCTTATGCTGCAACAACTGCCATGTGAAGCCCCTAAATTGGGGCAAAGAGAATCCATCTTTGAGCATCACCTCATTCAACATTTTCCAAAAACAAACTTGTGCCTTATTATCTTCAACTTGAAATTCACCAATGGCAATTGTGAGCAATTCCCTGATATGTGGGTCGTACACATGTGCGCCCATGGCATTCCATCCTTTCACCTTGTGTATCAAAAAATTCTCTTTTTAAATTAAATAAAAATATCCATTATTTTGAATATGCCCAAAATTCCTCTTTTTGCATTTTAATGATTGAATTCTAAATGTCATGGGAATTCCTCTTTTATCATTTAAAAATTCTTATGCATAAAATAAATTTATCATAAATTTCTCTTTTTTCTTAATTAAATAATTATGCATAAATACAAAAAAAAATATTATTTCATAAATATGGCCAAAATCACTCTTTTTGCTTTAAATTTCTAAACCTACATTATGGTAGGAGTTCCTCTTTAAGTATTATGCATAACAATAAGATATGTATTTTTTTCAGAAAAATTTACCATAGCTTCGCTGCTATTACTGATAATTTTCAAACTTCCTAAAAGAATAAAAGCTTGTAATGAAAATATGATAGAAGTTCTACTTTTAAGCTTAAATTTAAACTATGAATTTAAATCATAATTTTAATCATAATTATAAATATAATTATGATTATCCCACTAGATTAAGCTAATTTTAATATTCCTCTTTTTCCAATTTGTTAGGATAATCCATTTCTCATTTAGAACGAGTTAAAGTAGTTTTTTAACTACTCATAAACAATCTAAAAGAATTAACCATTATTTTAATAGCACAAAATCATGAAAATATCATTTTCTTAATCTCTAGCTCATCAAGCCTAGAGTTTAGTTTTAAAATAAGAGATTATCTTTGAGAAAGAATTAGCCATAGAGATGACTATTCTTTTTGAGAGAGAGATTTGCTTAAAGAAAGCATTACAAAAAATAAGCATAAAGATTAACTTTCTCTTAATTAAACATTAAGACTCTTAGGGAGAGCTTTTGAATTAAAACAATCATTTAGAAAGCTTCTCAAGCTTGAGAGGAGTTGAGAAGAAGAAAGTCATTGAGGAAATTTTAAAAAAAACCATAAAATCATTCTTACCTCTAAGATTGGCTTGATTCTTTCTTTAGTAGTGAAGCCCCCACAACCAATCAATTGAGGTGCCTCCTTGATGTGGCATTCTCTCCTTATTGAGGTGTCAAAAATGTATCATTTCCTCTAAATATCTCATTTTTTTACTAATATCTCTTAATTTTTAACTAATAAACCTTGTACTAAGTCAACTCTTCATCTTATGTGAGCATTTACTGATTTTTGGGTATTTTCTTTTATTCTTTGGATTTATCTCATCCCAACACTTGGATTAATCCTATAGGCCCATAGGAACCTTAATTGGACCACAATCCAAAAACTTTACCCTTGAAGGGACTTGGCTGAGTTCTGTGAAGGGCCTTCCGAACATCGGGGTCTAGCTCTTCCTCATCTGTGAGAGGATCTAGCTATTGGCCACGGTTCGCGCACCTCATGATTCTGCCAAAAATGATACATTATTAAATTGATTTCGTCAATGAGATCCTACGACTTAAGAGGTTCAGAAAAATAATTGCTTAAACAAGATAAACGATGTTATTGGAGATCTATGACATATGTCCAAGTAACAGATCTTGCTTCATCAATTCGTCATTAATAAACAATCACTTATATAACAGGAAATTTTTCACAAAACATTTATTTATTTATATAAAGGTTGTAATATGTACATAGAGTATCTCGGCTCCAGAAAGTCAAAACCTCCGCGTGAAATGCATAAGACGACGATACTAGGCTACAGACATGCCCCGATACAAATGTTCCCTCACTACCAAAGGAGCTACTATCTTACTACTTGGGATAAAACATCTAAGAAGTCTATAGATATGACAGGAAAGTCTAAAATCTCGAGGCATGGGGTGATACAGAATAACACCATGAATCACTTTTAACCTCAACAGGACCATGGCCAACGAGATATTCTCCCTCAGCATCATGCGCTAGTTGCAAAGAGGCGTGGACATATTGCCCCGCGTGCCACTTATGCTATTGTCTCTCCGCTGGATCTAGGAAATATAAATCCTCAAAATGGTTTGCGAGTCTGGCTTAGCTCGTTCAAGTCCTTAGCGGAAGAGACGATATGCTCGAAGGCGAAAGCAGTCATATCCTATGATTAGGTGAGATTGGGAATACCAGCAGATAAGCATGGAACTTCCATCTAAAACCAAATTCATGGATTAAAAGTCTTCATTAATGAAGCTTAAGGAATGAAATACAATATGTAAAAGCTCTTTCTGAGTTTTTATTATAAAAATATGATAAGAATTCGTTTTTTCCTTCTTAGCTTTTCACAAAGCTCTGATATCAGCTTTGAGACCCCCGCCCCCTCTGTGATGCCCCCTCGGAGGGGCGCTGGCAACGGCGGAAGCAATGTCAGCCTCTTGTGCGGGTCAAGGATCCACACTCAGGGTCTCGCCCACACGGATGCTTGGACAAGAGACTAGCCCGGCGGTTCCTCCGAAACTGAACCCAAAAAAACTTTCCTCACCCGGAAGGCACAGGCGATTCCACCAGGAAAATCATCTAACGAGTTAAAGTCTTAGCTAACCAAATTGATCCGACTATACGCGAAAGTCACATGGTCACATCAAGGAAGAGACTTGCACTTGGTCCATAGAATCACCGCTTTTTTTTCCCTTTAGTGAGGCACATCTGCTGATTCCCTCCCACAGAACAAGGTCTTCCTACTAGGACTTAATCTAACTAACGTAACTTAATCGTAACTATTTGTATCGCAGGAATCCCCCAATCCAACCGGTTACCACTGTATTGGTGGGATTCCTTTATAAAAATTTGGTTATGTTTTGCCCGGGTACCGAGAAAAAGAGTTCCCAGGCCCCCTAGCCAGTCCTTCAAGCAGAATTTAAGTTTGACATACCACTTACACACCCAATATGAAATTGCCATTATAACAGATTATTCGGCTGCCATTATAACAGATTCGGCTATCTTTATAACAGATTTGGCTGTCTTTAAAACAATCTTTCAATGAAATCATAGTATTACTGATCATAATCCTCCAAAATATTGAGTCCGTTGTTTTACAAAGATTTATCATCTGGACTCTCTGTTGAAGACCAGTTGGTCAACCAACGAGATCCAATATCAAAATTTAGTTCACAAAAGTAATTCCCTTCAGTTCATCCGTATCTTCCTTAACATACGCATGGGTGTCCTAACAATCATGAGCCCATGCATCACCTGGTCAGAACCCTCTAGGATCCTACTTAGGTGTCCTAGCACTTCACTCAGGGATCGCTTTGTCATTCCTCACCCATTGTACCAGAAGTGTACCATTTTAACCATGCTGAGGCTAGTTAAGACCTCGATAAGTTTTACCGAGAGCAACGTCCCTCGGCGACTCTCTGCCAGCTGTTGCAAAAACGAGTCTCTCCTTAGTTAATCACATACCAAATGCTTCCTCCAAAAATTTGACGTAAAATAGTCCTTTAAAAAAGAGAGGTTCTATGCAAGCAATATTCCCGGTTTAAGTTTGATTCTACAAAACCCTTTTTCCATAATCCAGATTTTCTTAATGAGAATCATTGATCTCTCATTGGGGTAATGTACCCATCATTTCATTGGACTTCCAACTTGATTCTTGGTGATTTCAGTTAAAAGAAGAAAAACTATGCTAATTCAACAATAGTCTATTCTTTGTGTCAGGATTTGGAATTGGTCATGAGGTTTTTACTTGATTCAGATTCGAGAGAGGGGCAAGTAGTTTACTGGCCACCATTCTCACAGTCATGGTCTAACCAAAATTATTCAGTTTACTTCTAATTTTGATTCCTAAGGATTTTCTTCAGATAAAAATCTACTGAACTTCTAATCGTAAGGAAAATTCTAACTTTATGAATTTCATTCCTTCCTATAACCACAATAGAATTAAGAATTAGTCCTATACGAGAATATCGGGTTTTTATAAAAATACTATTCTTCCACTAATCCAATTTTGGGTATATATCAATTTAGTGATTTATCCACATAAAATTATCTAAGAATATTCTTCCCTCCAATTTAATTATCAACATTAATATACCCTATTTTCTAGGTGGAATCATGGTGAAAATTTCTCTTTTGTTATCAAAATTAATTTAGACCCTTTTCTACTTAAAATACCATGAACATTCCTCTTTTTAATTAAATACAAATATCAATTTTTTTAATATGCCAAAAATTCCTCTTTTTGCATTTAAATGATTGAATTTCGAATGTCATGGGAATTTCTCTTTTATCATTTAAAAATTCTTATGCATAAAATAAATTTATCAAAAATTTATCTTTTTAAATTAGATAAAAATATCCATTATTTTGAATATGCCCAAAATTCCTCTTTTTGCATTTAAATTATTGAATTTTGAATGTCATGGAAATTCCTCTTTTATCATTTAAAAATTCTTATGCATAAAATAAATTTATCAAAAATTTCTCTTTTTAAATTAAATAAAAATATCTATTATTTTGAATATGCCCAAAATTCCTCTTTTTGCATTTAAATGATTGAATTTTGAATGTCATGGAAATTTCTCTTTTATTATTTAAAAATTCTTATGCATAAAATAAATTTATTATAAATTTCTCTTTTTTCTTAATTAAATAATTATGCATAAATACAAAAAAGTATTCTTTCATAAATATGGTCAAAATCATTCTTTTTGCTTTAAATTTCTAAGCCTACAATATGGTAGGAGTTCCTCTTTTAGTATTATGCATAACAATAAGATATGTATTTTTTTAAGAAAAATTTACCATAGCTTCGCTGCTATTACTGATAATTTTCAAATTTCTTAAAAGAATAAAAGCTTATAATGAAAATATGATAGAAGTTCTACTTTTAAGCTTAAATTTAAACTATGAATTTAAATCATAATTAAAATCATAATTATAAACATAATTATGATTATCCCACTAGATTAAGCTAATTTCAATATTTCTCTTTTTTTAATTTGTTAGGATAATCCATTTCTCATTTAGAATGAGTTAAAGTAGTTTTTTAACTACTCATAAACAATCTAAAAGAATTAACAATTATTTTAATAGCACAAAATCATGAAAATATCACTTTCTTAATCTCTAGCTCATCAAGCCTAGAGTTTAGTTTTAATAAGAGATTATCTTTGAGAAACATTCATTTGTTAAAGAATTAGCCATAAATATGACTATTATTTTTGAGAGAGAGATTTGCTTAAAGAAAGCATTACAAATAAGCATAAAGATTAACTTTCTCTTAATTAAACATTAAGACTCTTAGGGAAAGCTTGATTTGAATTAAAATAATCATTTAGAAAGCTTCTCAAGCTTGAGAGGGGTTGAGAAGAAGAAAGTCATTGAGGAAATTGAAAAAAAAATCATAAAATTATTCTTACCTCTAAGATTGGCTTGATTCTTTCTTTAGTAGTGAAGCCCCTAACCAATCAATTGGTTAGCAAGAGGAGAAGAGAACTCCAAGAGTTGTTGGAGAGAGAGAGAGAGAGAGAGAGAGAGAGAGAGAGAGAGAGAGAGAAGCTCCCCAAAAGAAGAGGAAATTTAAGGGATATTAGAAAATATGATTATTTTAATGTAATACTGGCATGGTATAGCAGCTCAAAGACGATAATACAAAGGAATGAGGGTCTATTTATAGGTGAGGGAGGCCTTTAACCAAGTCCAACTAGGTTCTAGAGCTTTCTAGCTTCAGTTTGACTAAATTTGGACAAGATTTGGACCAATTTGGCTCACTTTTTGATCCAGTTTGGTCCAGAGAGAGAGGAGAGATAAAAATATCCCATTTTTGGATTAAAAACTCAAGTAATCATGAAGAAAAAGGCACCTCCTTGATGTGGCATTCTCTCCTTACTGAGGTGTAAAAAATGCATCATTTCCTCTAAATATCTCATTGTTTTACTAATATCTCTTAATTTTTAACTAATAAACCTTGTACTTAGTCAACTCTTCGTCTTATGTGAGCATTTACTCATTTTTGGGTATTTTCTTTTATTCTTTGGATTTATCACATCCCAACACTTGGATTAATCCTATTGGCCTATAGGAACCTTAATTGGACCATAATCCAAAAATTTCTAAAAATTTGGACCCTTAGGCTAAGGTCTTTAATACACATTTTTAATTGATTCCTAATGCACATTAGAGAATTTATTTTGAATTTTTGTTTCAGGGAATTATATTTTAGACATTAGGAGAATTTTTATATCCAAAAATATCTCAATATTGAATTACCTCTCTGTTGGGATTCATCAACACAAAGAGAAATAGAACAAGCAGACACAATTACTCAATAAGAAACATGTTGATTAGGCGACAACAGAAATTCAGACATAGCAAAAACGCAATGCACATATAGAAATTCGATAGAGTAAGGTCACACAAGAGATAAAACACTCAAAATTCTGCTTCATTCTTTCTTCTCACATTACATTGCTTTCCCTTCTTTTCTACCTTGCTCAAAAACGTTACTCTTTCCCCAAAACGTTATTCTTGAATAACCGTTACCTATCTTAACTTCCAAGATCCCAAGAAATTCATCATACATTCCCCTATCAACCTTTCTTCTCTTGGACAAAGTGAAAGTCTTACCCAACTTAGTTGGTGTTTGTGCTTCCATCACCTCCATTGGAGAATGTACCTCCAACTCCCCAAAATACTGCGAACATTGTGGTGAGTCAACTAATGGTAAATACTCTTTTACATTGTATCCAACTTTCCTCATGTGCTAAAAAACCTCCATTTTGTCCTTATCCAGCTTAGGTTTTTCTCCAGGTCTTGCACTTTCTGCATCCAAAATTCCTTTTCCTTCTTCAAAATTGAGCAATCTCTTCCACTAATATTGCTTCATGTTCTGTAATAAAACCTGTCTTCAACACATCATAAGGATACTTTAACACAAAAGACAGTCTTTCTTGAATTATCTTCCACACATTTTGTATATTGGAAGTCAACTGCTGCTTCAGCACTGCCACATCACCTTCTGCCCCATCAGAACTCCATTAATGTCCAACTCCTCATGAGCTAGTACCTGCCTCTCCATAATCTGCAATGGTTGCAACCTCAAGTTCATCACATCATTATGAACTTGTAACTCTATATTCCTTTGGGCCAACTATTGCATTTCCAAACCAACCTTCTCGTCCAGGTTCTGTGTCCATTCCTTGAACATTCCCAAAGACCTCTTCACCTGTACCATTTCAAGTGTATGATGCTCCAACATATCCTTCATTTCCTTACTATGCTTCTCCTTCACTTGTTGTTGCAGCTCATTCTAAAATTGCTATATCTGCAACTCCTTTGTTTGTAACACATCAGATGACACACCATACTCTACCATCTACTGCCCGTGTTGTTCAAACTGAACCTGTTGCTTACCAATAAAATCTTGTACAGCTGTCAACATCTTATTAGCCATGACTCCATCTTTTACATGAAACTCAGACTAAGTAAAAACAGTTTCATCACCACCAAAATCAAACTTAGTCACCAACTTCTTGATGCTGCTATCAACCTTTCTTCTCTTGGACAAAGTGAAAGTCTTACCCAACTTAGTTGGTGTTTGTGCTTCCATCACCTCCATTGGAGAATGTACCTCCAACTCCCCAAAATACTGCGAACATTGTGGTGAGTCAACTAATGGTAAATACTCTTTTACATTGTATCCAACTTTCCTCATGTGCTGAAAAACCTCCATTTTGTCCTTATCCAGCTTAGACAAATCAAACATCTCTTATTTCTGCAAAACCTGCGGCTCTGCATGCTGAAATTGCTCACCCCCCAAATATTTGTCCTTGTCTGGCAACATCACATCCCCTGCATCAACTTTCTGAGCATAGTAAAACAAAGTTGCCAAGTAAGCACAAAGCCTACTGTTAGTCTAAGTCTTCCTTTTGTCACACACAAATACTTCACTATACATCCTCTCATACAACCAATGTGCCCAACTGACCTATTCACCCTTCTCAGCCCAACATAGAGTAGCATAGTTTTCTTTTGACATATAATCAAATTTAAGAAGAAAACACAGCCTTTCCAAATACCACTTAAGCTGCTCCCTTCTTGCATAACTAACATTCTTTAGCATATAATACTGTCTTCCACCCTCTCGAGGACCAAACTCCTTTTTCAAAGGGTCCTCATTGCACTTAAGTATAGGACCTTGTGAAAAACAGGGGAACTTAAACACTTCAGCAACAATTTCAGGAGCTAATACCACCTTTGAAGAAATCCTTCCTTTTGTCTTTCTCAAAATCTCCACCTGTGACTTTGCATAGAGATTATTCCTCCATTCATCCCATGGCAAAGTAGCAAATTTGTCCAATCCAATTTTCTGCAAACCATGTGGCATTCCTATCTGCCTGAATATCAATCTCCACCTTGAAGTCCATGAATGGGTCCATTAAGGACTGCATCATCTTGCCAGCTGACATAGCTGTAGGCATACTAGCTTCTTCATCCGCCGAACCCTTCAAGTCTTCCTCAGAGCTAGTCACATCCACCCGCACGCTAGCTCCCTTGCAGCACAGCCTCATCTTCAGCACTTCTGGCGATTCATCATCTTGAAGAGGTCGCATGGTGGCAAGAGGTTTCACCTTAGGCATGGGAGACTGAAGGTGCTCTGAAAACACAGACGAAAACCGTAAAGGGCGATGCATGAGGGAAAAGAAGACGTGATGGCTCACACTCGTGAGACAAATCTCCTAACGTAAGATACCCACACACACCTCCATAAAGTAATCATCACTCTTACTGGGCATGCAGTCCCCAACTTGAGACTTTTGGAAAAAATATTAATTTTAAAAACTCCGAGCCAATAAAGTCTAACTAAGCGACTTCCAACACAGCACAATTCAGTCAAACCAACCCTGACAAAAGCTTCAGCAAATTTCTTTCTCTGTAAACCAACTGATCAAAACACCCTATGCCAACAATTAAGCTTCTTGCCATCATCTCAACACCTATGTTCTGCCTTAAGAACATCCATCTCTATGCTGTGTTAACTTCTGGTGAGTCGGCTCAGACTTCCTCAACATGCACCAAAGCTGAAACTGGCCAATCAAGATGTGGTGGTTTCCCTTGAAACTTCTTCAGCCTAAAACCATTGATTGGCTTCTCTACCCTTGTTCCAAAGACATCTGCCACAATAAAGGTTCCTTGACCCAAATCCTCCACAATCTGATAAGGTCCTTTATATCTAAGCGTCAACTTCCCTGGATGAGGTCCCAATCTAGAGTTGTACACCATCACCCAGTCACCAACCTGAAACACTTTAAATTTGACATTTTTACTCACCCATGCATGTCGTCTCTTCTGATCACCTCAGTGATATATGAACTGACCATCCTGTCTTCTTCCAACTGCATCAGATATTTACTCCTCTACTGAACAGACAATTTAGGAGACATCTTCTCAGCTGTGATTCTAAGACTTGGCACCACAAAATCCATAGGCACCACAACTTCTAATCCATACACCAATCTAAATGGTGTAATCCCTGTTGTTACCTTAAAGGCTGTTCTAAAAGACCATAATGCTGAGTCCAATTTGTCATCCCAATCCTTATGATTGTCTGCCACTATCTTCTTCAAAATTCCAACCAATGTTTTGTTAGTACTTTTAGCCTGCGAATGGTAAGCTGTAGACTTTTTGTGCATAATCATATGGATTTTAGTCAATTCATCTATCACCTCATTTAAGAAATGAGATCCCCTGTCACTCACAAGCTCCACAGGACACCCAAACCTGGTCATTATGTTGTGATACAAGAACCTTGCAACACTTGAAGCTTTATTATCCTTCAAAGCTACAGCTTCTACCCATTTAGTACAATAGTCTGTTGCAACCAAAATATACCTGCATCCTTTCCTTGTTGTAGGCTTAACAGGTCCCACAAAATCCATCCCCCACTTCTGGAAAGGCTCTAATGGCAGAATAGGATGATCTGACGTTCTATCCTTATTATCTCGCTGACCAGTCTTTTGACATATGACACACCTCTTAGCATACTCATGTGCATCGTTCAAAACTGTGGGCCACCATAATCCAGCCTAGAGAATTTTCTTTCGTGTTATATCTCCTGAGAAATGTCTACCTGCTGCACCAGAATGTGCTTCTTGAATAACAGCATTCTGTTCAAAATCTGGAATACACCTTCTGATGACTTGATCAATTCCCTTCCTATATAATGCCCCTGCAATTACCAAAAAAAGGTCTACTCTTCAAAGCGAACTTCCTCCTCTGATCTGCAAAATAAACTCACCTGGGATAGTGCCGTCAGTCAGAAATATCAATAATTGGTCATACCAAGAATCTGACACAGCATGTTGAACTTCAAATAATGAAGCATCGGGTAAATCATCATTCACTCCCACTAGTTCTTCACCTATCTCTAACCTCAAGTAATCAGCAATGGCATGTTCTTTTCCTGGAGTATGAAGAATAACAAAATCAAACTCCTATAATAACAACATCCACCTAGCCAACCTTCCTGTTAGTAATGGCTTCTTGATTAGGTATAACAAAGCTTGGTGGTCAACATGGAAAATTACCCTATTTCCCAAAAAATAGTGCCTAAATTTTTTCAAAGCATATACCATGCCCAATGCTTCTCTTTCAGTGATAGCATAATTCCTCTCAGCTGATGTGAGTACTCTGCTTGCATAATACACTGGCCTAAACCAACCTCTGACTTTTTCCTGCATCAACACGGCTCCTATGGCCACATCAGATGCATCCACAAAGACATGAAAAGGGAAATACCAATCCGAAGACTGTAGAACTGGCACAACAGAGATCATCTTCTTTAAAAGTTGGAATGATCTTTCCTGAGGATCAGCCCAAACAAAAGCTACGTCTTTCTTAGTTAAGTGTGTTAGTGGTAAACACACATTAGCTAAATATCTGAGATACCTTGAATGCCACTTAATTTAACCCACATATCTCATCAACTCTTTAACATTGACTAGAGCCTTTGCAAATTGGATGGCTTCAATCTTCTTCACATCAATGGCCATCCCTTCACTCGAAACCACATGACCAAGTAGTACCCCACTTCTAATAGCTATGACACTCTTGTAAGGATTCAGTGCCATTTTGAACTGTCTACATCTCTCCAAACATAACTTCAGATGCAGCAAATGCAAGTCTTTCTTGCCAAAAACCGAAAAATCATCTACAAAAACCCTCATAAAATCTTGCAAATATGGCTCAAATACCTTATGTGCCACAAAATTGAATGATGGTGGTCCATTCTTCAAGCCAAAACTCATTACTGTATACACAAATGCACCCCACTCAGTAATGAAGGCTGTTTTGTATTGATCATCCTCAGCAACTTGAATCTAATTATACCCAGAAAACTTGAATCTGATTATACCCAACCCAGAAAACCCATCCAGAAAGCTATA
This sequence comes from Cibotium barometz, assembly GCF_041138505.1. Classification (NCBI taxonomy): domain Eukaryota; kingdom Viridiplantae; phylum Streptophyta; class Polypodiopsida; order Cyatheales; family Cibotiaceae; genus Cibotium; species Cibotium barometz. The sequence continues at coordinate 21,367,409 of NC_141108.1, read as the reverse complement.
CATTTCATGGCCTGCAAACTGCATCCAAAACTACATCACAAAACGGCATTGGAAAAGGATCGGTAATAGTTGCTGCATTAAGCTTTCTATAGTCCACACATACTCTCAGCTTCCCATTCTTCTTAGGTACCACTATAATTGGAGACAACCATGACACCTCATTCACTGGCTTGATGAAGCCTACTGCCAACAACTTATCTATCTCCTCCTTAACCTGCTTTGCAAAACTAGGGTTCATTCTGTACCTTTGCTGCGCAATCAGAACTGCATCTTTCTGCAAGTTAATATGATCTTGATGTAATGCAGGGTCTATACCTTTCACCTAAGAATACTCCCAAGCAAATACATCCATGTATTCTTGCAACAACTGTAACAACTCCTTCAAAAATTCTCCTTCAGCATGGACACTCACCTTTACCATTTTTGGGTCAGCCTCTGTATCCAAATTAATCTCTTTCAATTCATCCTCCTTAACCCTACTAGAAGTGCCAAACTTCTTGTCATAGATTCTTTCAGCCATAATTCTTGCATCCTTCTCCTCTTGCTCAATCTGTTCCTTGGTAGAAGATTCTGCTGTATGTTCCATTAGTTGCCTGAATTCTGTTCCCTGAATCTCTTGTCAAGGTACTACATCGGACCTTTCCTGAACCTGTTCTTTATTCGACTGTAATATATGTTCCACATCCACGTCAAACACTGGAACAACTATTGGATTTGCCTTTAGAAACTCCTCTTCCTCATCATCTTCAACTTCTTCTGCCAAGTTGATAGTTTGTGCAAACAATGGTTTCACCTTGAGTGGAATATTCTTCCTCCCTTGCATAGGTATAGTCACTTTCTTCTTGCCTTTTCTTATAACAACCATATTCTCTCCCCAATCTTGTCTGACTTTGGCCATTCTGAGCCAAGGTCTTCCCAACAATATTTCATAAGAGGATGCTGAATCTGACATTCGCATGACCACAAAATTGACCAAGAAGGTCATCCCTGCAATTGCAATATGTTGTTGTTTGAGAGTTCCTAACGGTTGTACTCTTGTTTGATCTGCCATCTTCACCTGAAAAGGTGCTGGGGCCAACTTTCCTAAGCCCATTTGTGTTCAAACAACTTCAGATAAAATGTTTACTCCGGATCCTCCATCCAACAATACATCTTCAAAAATTCTACCCTCAAACTGAACTTTGATTACAGGCACAACAAAATCAACATCTGCTGGATCAATGTTGTTTACTGTTGGGAACCCTATTTGATGAACCAATAATTGATTATCCTGATCTCCTGAAGTTTCCTCAACAACCTCTCCTTAAAAGCTAGTGCACCAAGCACAATAACTGATCCAATGACAATTGTAAGGGAGAGTTGATGAGTACCTCAAACCAATTTTTATCTTGATTTACCTCAAGTTTAATGTTGTCCTTTTGTTGTTGTTGGTCGAACTGACTTTCTGACTCCAATGCAGGCACACCCTGCTTCCTCTACTCCTTCTGAATCTGCTTATGGACCTGATCCCTAATTCCTTTTTACTCCTTCCAATCTATTGGCCCCTTTGCTTTGGATCTAGTGATGTGTCTTCAACATCATCAACTTGCATGCATTCATCACAAACCGACTCTTCCTTATCTTCTTGCTTGTGCTGCTCCTGAGTTGGTTGACTAACACCATCATACTCTTTCTGATCTGAGAGATCAACCAAAAGTACATTAGCTTGAGCTGGTTTTGTTGATTCTGTTGCTGTTGCTGTCCTCCTTGCTAGTTACCCTGATTATACCTTAACATAGGCATTCCACGTTCTTCTCTATGCCTAACCCACAATGCACAATTCAAGCCTACCTAATTATCTGGTGCACCACAGTACACACAAGGCATAGCACCTGGTGGTCTCCTATCATTATTCTCCTCTGCTCCCTCCATGGTGGTCTTGGAGGTCTAGGCCTCTGAAATGGTGTTCTGCCCCTAAATGGAGATTGCTTTTAGGATTGTACCAACACTGAGCTGTGCTGTGACCATCCCTTTCACAAATGTGACAATACTGCTTCTCCTTTGGTGCTACCACAGAATACCCAAACTTTTTTAACTTACTTACCAAGTCTACCTCTTTGGGATGCTTATCCTTCTGGTTTTTCTTCTTACTTCTCTCCTTTCTTTTTCTTTTGTCCTCCTCTTCATCACTTTCTGATGATGTATCTGAATCCTCCTCCTTGTCTGAATCTCATGTTGCATCTGACCCTTTTTGGAATCAGAACTGTTATCTCTACTACTCTTTGCTTTTGTCATACCCAGCCTCTTCAACTTGTGCTGCAGCAGCAGCAACAAGATCATTGATCCCTCCAGCAATGTCAATGCTTGCCACAGCATTCTTCAAACTACGCCTTAATCCTTTCAAGAAATATCCTGCCAACATCTCATTAGTGGGTCTTTCATTGCTCTGAAATCTTTCAACCAAATTTTTGAATTTTTGAGCATAGTCTTCCACCAACATATTCTTCTGCCTAATGTCCCTGAGTTTTCTCAGAACATCGGTTGGAGTCTTTTCCTTTCTCAACCTCTGCAAAAATGCTACCTTCAAGCATTATAATTAACAAAATGTGGTATACCATATTGGCTAAACCAGCTCATGGCTTTACCTTCTAATGTGGCTGCAAACTGCTGAAGTTTAATTGGATCATTGTATAAAGCCTGATAACCGCTTGCTTGCCATCTGGTTTCAAACTGGGCTACATGGCAATCTGCATCTTCCTTGGACCCTCCTCTGAATTTAGCGGCTTTGACCGTGGGGTTGAGAGGTGGTTGAGCCATGAGGTTCGGTTGTGGTGGTCTCCTAGGTCTTTGCCTGGCAGCCCCCTGTAGTGGGTCAAATTGGAGACTTCTTCGTACTCTTGCAAATCTTCCTGACAAGAGTAAAGCCCCTAACAGTTGCCTCACTTGCCTTCCTGCCCCGCTCTGCTGCTACGCCAGAAGTCTCCCCCCATTGGTCTACTGCTCGATTTTCAGAGTGTACTCTCCTGACCATCCTGGGCATCTTAATCGTAATGAAATGGATCAATATTGCCTGCCTGGGCTTGTGCCCTTGTATAATAAACTCTGGCTACTCTTCTCTCCCTCTCTGACATACATTCTCACTGGCATTCATCGCCTTTGTCCAAATAGGACAAACACATCAGGATCGCCAATTGTGTTGGGGTTCATCAACATAAATAGAAATAGAACCAGCAGACACAATTGCTCAATAAGAAACATGTTGATTAGGTGACAACAAAAATTCAGACACAGCAGAAACGCAATGCACAGATAGAAATTCGATAGAGTAAGGTCACACAAGAGATAAAACACTCAAAATTCTGCTTCATTCTTTCTTCCTCACATTACATTGCTTCCCCTTCTTTTCTACCTTGCTCAAAAACATTACTCTTTCCCCAAAATGTTATTCTTGAATAACCGTTACCTATCTTAACTTCCAAGATCCCAAGAAATTCATCATACATTCCTACCACCTTATAACTCCGACTAAGCACATACCCGACTTACTAAATATCCGACTTACTACATATCCGACTTAGCAACATTCAACCTAAGAGAACTATGCCTTCAACACTCTCTCTAGAATTTTTCTCCTCTCTAGGAAAAAACAAGGAAAAATAATATTTTCTTGCATTCTAAAATAGGGAATGATTACAAGGGATTGAGGTAAAAGCTTATTCATTATTCAGGCTGAGGAGGAATCTTACACTGTTGCTCGAGAGATTGCTCTCCTTGTGGCATGCGCTCTATGGTTTGTGTTGGTGAGGCGATGCTGCTCACTTTTGCTCTTTGGGGTCTGGTTTGCGAATGCTTGTGGTCTTGGGGTGGCTTGTGCTCCCTAGTCTGGTTCGCCGATTCTTGTTGCTATGGTCTAGGTCGTCGATTCGCGTTGCTCCATGGTGTTGCTGTGGTTTGGGTTTCTTGTGTGCTTGTGTTAATCCCATTTTGGATTAACAAATATGCTCTTACATTTGAGGACATTAATAAGTGTCATGCAAAGGCACTATAAAAGTTGTACATTATGAGATATTGGCCACCCAAGGCCTTAGTTAATAAGTTTTGAGCGCCCAGGTGTGAATAAGGGCCAATTGTATATAAGGCATTTTCTCATAATTGATGGTGGACACAATCCCCCTTTGAGAGCTCTTGCCTTGTCTTGTGTGTGTGTGTGTGTGTGTGTGTGTGTGTGTGTGTGTGTGTGTGTGTGTGTGTGTGTGAGAGAGAGAGAGAGAGAGAGTGTGTGTGTGTGTGAGAGTGTACTCTAGTGCATGTTCCTTCTCTATACATGTATGTGTAGAGAAGTGATAGAGATATTACCTTGTGTTGTGGTGCGAGCAACTCTACGGTGACAGCATGGAGGTAGAGCTTGGAGGATTGGAGCTTCCGAAAAAGTGAGCTTGTTGACCTCAAGGGATGTGAGCTTAAAGCATTGGTAAGTACCCACCAATGATAGTTGTTGTCTATTGCTTGTTTCAATGATGAATGTTTAGAGTTCTCTCTTTGGGAGGTGCGGTAGCCACCATTAACATTTTTGGCACCGCTACTAAGAAACAATTGTTTCTTCCATCCTCTTTGAGCTTTAGCTCCCACTATGCAAGATTCATGATCACCTTTGCATTTAGAAAGTTCATTATGATGAGAATGAATGGATAAGGTTTGATTGAAAGTGAAGAGTTGTTAGAAATTATTTGTTTTTTGTGTGTGGGTGAGTACTTGGATTATCTAGAGGAAAGCTGCATCGTTTTCTCTTTTAATTTTGATGTTTATATCACCAAACTTGCCACACCGTGAATGAGCAGGTGTGATACTCTATTTTTTTATTTTTTTTTATTCAAAAAAATTACAAAAATAAGGAGCCAATGAGACAGTGCTTATAAATTGCATTACATTCTTTACTCCTAGCATAACCATTCTAGAACATTTGGAAAGGTAAATTACACCCAAATTTCATTCTATCAACGCAGGGGCCAAACACGTGAAAGTGCAGAAAATAGTTCACTACATGAACCATTTTCTACTACTTTACGGCATGAACCACCTTCCACAATCAGTGCCATAATTTTTGGGATTGCCTTGCTAAAAATAGGATACCTTATCCTAACACCTTTGACACAATGGATCCTAAGGAATCTTATTCTGTGAGTTAGCAGAAAAGTACTTCACGACGTGAAATATCCACCGTTTCACGATGTGACCCATTTCATACTTCACGCATGAAACATTCCATGTTTCACGATGTGAACCCTTGCTTACTACTTCACGATGTGAACTATCTTATATGATTTCATAGCGTGAACTGTCAGTGATGGCAGATCTAGTTCACGAACCAAGGGCTGTCAGGTCAAAGTTAGGAATGTGCCTCTATTGCATAAATTGAGACCAACCAACTCAGATCAAGGCAACGTAGACCTGAAATTCAAAGTGGCTATTAAACACGTGAAAGTGCAGAAAATTATTCACGACGTGAACCATTTACAATTTCACGACGTGAATAATTCCCTACTATCTCACAACGTGAACTGCAGTCTACAGTTTTATGACCTAAAAATTTAGATCGATAGAACCTTATGAAATCTAAATTGGGGTAGTGATTTAGCCTATCAAATCACATTCTCATTCACTTGAGGTCTGGTAAACTCATTGCAGACGACCTTACTCTCGATGATAGTGCATCCAACCACCCAGGATCTTCTTATCAAAAGAGTGTTGGTTCGTGCCACTCGATGAGAGCACTCAATTGAGTGTTTTGGCTCAGAGAAATCTAACCACCATTGATACAAGTAGTGAAGAGTCCATGGAAGAAGGGCTACAATTCTATGGGTTTGGAGAGGAAGAAAAACCATCTTCCCCTACAAGATTCAGTGGTATCTTTGATATAGTTAGGGGATTTTTTGGTCTCCAAACCAACATAGAAGATGAAGCACAATCTGTGGGTACAGGCCCGTCAACCAACACTGGACAAGGTCTAAGACTAGAAGTACCAACACAGCCTTCGAGTACTAGGCTGTCTAACGCTGTGAGGATCAGTGGAACCCCCAGGTTTAGGAGAGACAAGGAAAGTGCGGGGCTGGGACTGGTCAAGTTTTTTTCCCAACATCAGAAGAAATAGAATTAGACTTGAAGAGGGCTTAAGCAGAGCGACAACTGTGTTTATTAAGCTTAATGAAACAAGAGCTTGATACTCAAAGAACAAGGACTCAAAGGAAAGTGCGGGGCTGGGACTGGTCAAGTTTTTTTCCCAACATCAGAAGAAATAGAATTAGACTTGAAGAGGGCTTAAGCAGAGCGACAACTGTGTTTATTAAGCTTAATGAAACAAGAGCTTGATACTCAAAGAACAAGGACTCAACAAAAGGAAATGGAGAATGTAAATCCATTTCAATCACGAAACACCACTGCTAGTATGTTATTGGGTATGACTGAAGGAGCAACCCTAAATTTAGAACCCATCAATGAAGATCCAAGGGAGGAGGAAGACATTAATACGCACAATGCAGGAGACAATTTACCTAGGGAAACTGCTGAAGGTGAGGATCGCCTTTATACAAAGGAAGACATAGAGCAAATGATCAATGATCCCACATTCTTGTAGGACATGGAGCTCTTAATTCAACAAAGGCGGGCGAAGGCTACTAATAATGAGCCAGGCCATAATGAGTTGGCCGGCCCTACCCATAGACCCGAATTGCCTAGAAGAGCCTATGCAAGAAGAGGACGAGGTCTAGGTAGGGGGGAGTAGCTCCTCAAAGACCAATGGTGGATTCGAATGTAGATCTTAACACAATCACAAGGGCATATTTTCTCAATATGGGTTCGGAAATGGGCCGAGGAATGGTTAGGGAACTAGTCATTGCTCTAGAATCTAGGCCATCCCAAATGAAGCCACATATCATTTCCAAGCTTATACAAAAGTTCTCAGGGGATGGGGACCCGATCCAACGTGTTGAGATCTTTGAGTCAACATGTGAAACCTGTGATCTAGTGAGTGATGTGACCATGATCCATGCTTTCTCACTAACCCTGGAAGGAAAGGCTCATCAATGGTATCAAACCTTGAAGTGAGAAGATAAAATTAACTTCACTCTGCTCAAGAATGTGTTCATACCAAGCTTCGCTCAAAGTGGTGATGACAAATAGAGTCTTGTGGCTCAACTTCACAATATTAAGCAGAAAGATAACGAGTCTATGCGAGATTATATATCCCAGCTCAAGGACTTGAATTCAATATGTAAGCTACGGGAGAGGCTAACAGATGATCAGTTATTGCCTTGCTTCTACAAAGGGGTCCGAGACCATAAAATGCATGATTATCTAGTATTAGCTCAATGAACTACCTTAGATGCATGTTGTAAAGTTGGCAATAGAATATGAAGACAACGTGCTTGAATTGCCATAACCTAAAGATGCCAAGGCAGCTATACTAGACAAATTAAAAGTCAAGGATGGAAGAGAAGCATCAGGGCATGGGAATGCTCATCTCTATCCTCAGAGGGATCTGGTATGGTCCTGCCTTTACAGAATGAATCACACCACTACCAAATGCCCTCAATTAAGAGTAAGGCCGCTACTCTATTTTGCTCATTGTGTGAAATTAGGAAACCATGACACTTCTATGTGTAGCAGGTATCCAAGGTTCCAAGCCATATAGCAGCATAACTGTCGGCACCCAGAGTGCCATTATAGCCTTACCAGCACCACTCGTACAAATTGTTGCGGTTGCAGGGCAGCCAGATCCATCCTACTTACCAAGAGGGATGTTTTGGATACAGGACACGTCACCCCTGTTTGCCACTTCTTCTGCCACCACAACCACCACAGGCCAAAATCAACCAAGTATTGATTGAGGAGCCATTAGACAAGGGAAAATTGTGCATGAGGTAAAAATCAATAATGATTATTATAAGGAGGCCACAGAGATTGTGCCAGAGTTTTATGTGTTACAAAATAACATGCCAGTGCCAGTGTTCCAAACCACGGTGCAATGGAAAGGTAAATATGTGAACTCAGGAATGAGAAGGGGGCCACTACAATGTTTTGGTTACGGTGGACCTCATCGAATACCATACTATCCTAACAAGAATGCGGTTCATGCACAACAAACTCACCCAATGGCAGCACAGCCTAATGACATGCCAACACTTATTTGTGTGGGGTTAATCATTTGATCAAAGAATGCGGTTCATGCACAACAAACTCACCCAATGGTAGCACAGCCTAATGACATGCCAACACTTACTTGTGTTAAGTGTGGGGTTAATCATTTGATCAAAGACTATCTATATCGCGCTAGTAGTTCCTTTTCCACTTCTAACCAAGCCACTATCAGGACCATAAGTGTGCAACCTAGGAACATCATGCCCTTGAATGTCCTAACACGAGCTCAAGCTAAAAAAAGAGTACAAAGGGAAGAACCCAACAAGTACTACAACCTCTAGAACTGGTAGAAGGAGGAGAGTGAAAAAAGTAGGTAAGGGCAATACCATGGTCACAATCCAAGATAGATCCGAAGAAGATACTATTGACACCAGATCCACCCAATTAAAGGAAGGAAGTGGACAGTGCCAAAATCAGATGAGTGTACCCGAGGGACAAAGAGAGAGACCAGCAACCCCTAAGGGGACCAGCGAATACCCAAATATTGAGGAAGAGATAAGAAAGCTTGAAGAAGCTAAGGCCCTGATGTGCCTACTCCAATTCTAGATGAGTCTAAGGGAGGGACATGCAATGACCTCATAGCAAGAATGTTTGAGGAAAAAGAGCAAGATATGACCATTCATTCATTCCCTAGGGGTGAAAATGAGACAAACACATGGAAGGAGCCCTCATTTGCCAAGGAGCCAAGAGACATAGATGAGTCTAAGGGAGGGACATGCAATGACCTCATAGCAAGAATGTTTAAGGAAAAAGAGCAAGATATGACCATTCATTCATTCCCTAGGGGTGAAAATGAGACAAACACATGGAAGGAGCCCTCATTTGCCAAGGAGCCAAGAGACATAGGCAGTCTCGTATAGCTGTACTGTCCACCACCACTGTTCAAATGCCCTTAGGACCATTGTTACGCAATTCACCAGTGTGTTGTGGGTAGATATAAAAGATTGGGTAGAAGGAAGATTAAACCCAATGTCCAGTGTGCAGAGGAGACCCGGACACCTTTGGCAGAAAAAGCCCTTAACCATGCAGAGGTGAGAACCCCAGATTCATCAAAATATCGATTAATCAACTAGGCTGATATTATGAGAGTGATGACACAAATGCTAACAATCCCAATTCATCATAACGGGTACCAAGAATTGGCTATCCTGGATGGAGAAGCGGGAGTGAGCATCATTACAAAACGATGTTGGAAGAATTGGGGAAAACCAGATCTAGAAAGGGTAGATCTAATTGTCAAAATAGTAGACGAAACATTGTCAAAACCCATGGGGTTGTTGAAGAATGTAAGATTCTAAATCTTTTTGTTCTGCTACCATCATACATTTGTTGTAATGGACTTTCTGTGACAATCACGCTCATACGACATCATCTTGGGGAGACCTTTCACTCATGAGGGAATCCAAATTGGTGCATGACTGGGCATTAGATCATGTGTATGTTTGAAGGGACTTGCAAATCCTAAAGATAGATCTACGAACATGGAAAGCATATCCAATGGAAGGGCAATTGTTTGGCAGCAATTCGGTCACCACCACTAAGCAAACCGCATCCTTACAATCTGCCAACCAATGGTAGAATTTTAAAAGGAGGAGGAAGAAGCTGCAATGTATGCGTCACTCCCCCATCCAAACTTCAATGAAAACTGGATGCATGTGCTGGCCACTATAAATGTTTTATAGCCCAGAGAAACCCAATATGTTGAATCAGGAAATGTCCCGACCACCTCAATGTGCATGGTAAATGTGCAACCAAGACAAGAGGATATGGAGGATGAAGCCTCCATCATACAAGGGACTAGATCCTAAGGCCGCACCAGTGCCCAACACCTTAGAAGATGGCTAAAACAGAAGAGGTATATCGCTTGACAAAATGCCATGTTACGAAGTAAACCCATGGATGCCCCCAATGGCTTAGATATCTCAAAGCTACTAAGGTGCATGAGGAGTTCTCTAAGAATTGGGGTGAGGAGTTGAGTATGATATACCTGGAAGGAAAACATTAGGAGAAAATCATCCCTCAAGAGCCAAAAATGCCTAAGCTCACAAAAACACGATGCCAAAAAAACAAAACAAGGCTCTGCCTGAAGCCTCGAGTGCGAGCCCACCAACAAGGTGATGGAGTAGACAAAAAGAGAAGATCAAGATAAACCAGACCTACTCTCAGTGCTGGACAATTTCAAAACATACACCATTGTGACGAATGAAAAGTGGTCCAATTGACGGCTAAAATAATAAAGATGGTCTGTCCACATCATACGATGGTCCAGTTGAGGTTAAGGAAATTGATATTACATAGCCAGGGGAGGAAAACAAACCTATCTATATCGCTAAGAATTTGACTCCAACTGAGGAAAAGTAGCTCACCACTCTCCTCAAAGAATTCAAGGATTGCTTTGCTTAGAAATACAAAGAGATAAAGGGTGTACCACCTCAAGTGGTACAACACACGATCCCAATCATGGAAGGATCAAGACCAACTAGGCAGAAACCATACCAGATGAATCCGAAATATGCAAAAATTGTAAAGGAGAAAATTGACAAACTCATTGCTATGGATTTCATCTATGAGATCGAGTACACTGACTGGCTCTCACCAATCGTGATAGTGCCAAAGAAGAATGGAAAATGAAGGGTCTGCGTTGCACTCAAAAAGGTCAATGCAGCCACTAGGAAGGACCATTACCCACTGCCATATATCAAACACATATTAGAATGGGGTGGCTGGTGAAGAGGCGTACAGCTTCTTGGATGGATTTTCATGCTATAATCAAGTGTCCATAGCACCAAAAGACTAACATAAAATAGCCTTCAATACAATGTGGGAAACATATGCTTATAAGGTTATGCCTTTTGGCCTCACCAATGCCCCAACAACTTTCCAACGACGATTGATGTGCGCAGCCTTCAAAGACCACTTGCAGAAGTGGTTGGAGGTATTGATAATCTGTGTGCACACTCATGATGGTTGGACCATCTAGCTTGTTTGAGGAAGGTGTTTGAATGATGTCGATTATATCGTATATCCTTAAACCGTTTGAAATGCCAATTCTAGATCAAACATGGTGTGATCTTAGGACACATCATCTCTAAGAGTAGTATTTCCACGGATGAAAGCAAGGTAAAACTGATCTTGTAATTACCCTCACCCACCAATTACAAAGGTGTATAGAGGTTTATGAGCCACATTGGGTATTATCGATGCTTCATAATATTCTATGCTTAAATTGTCAGACCATTGTATAGATAGACAACTCATTTTCTTTGAATGGACTGAGGAATGCCAGGAAGCATATGATAAGTTAAAGAAAGCATTGGCCAGTGCACCAATTTTGAGGCCACCCAACTGGGATCTTCATTCGATGCATCAAACTTTACAATAGAATGTGTATTGGCATAGCCTGGTGAGTTCAAATTGGATTACCCAATCTGCTTTGCTAGGCGTCAATTTCACCACCGGGTGGTTGCAGGATCAGGGTGCCCAGTTTTGTCCACTCAGGCACCCTGTAAATAGTAAAAAAATAGGCATTTATTTACCTTTAGTGGCCAATCTCTCCTAGCTAATGAAGGAAATTCCTTTCAAGTTCTTTTGTTGGAACGTCACATGCAAAGTTGGAAATATAGTTGCATAATCTAATTAAGCATTAAATAGTTAAAAGTCCTCATTTTCTTAGGTACAAGCTCAATGTATACACTATGTCCCAAATTTGGACTGGTTCCATAAAATGCTAATATATTTCACATATAAACTCATATGAGATTTCCACTTTGCATCTTAGATCTTCACATAATATAGAGCTTAACTTGATTTTTTGAGAAATTTTTAAGCTATTTGTCTATTTTCTTTGAATATTTCAAGGTCTTTAAAGTGTTATAATATATGCCACTTTTTGCACCCACAATAACTACCACTTAAAAATTCATAATCTTGTAGATCAAAAGAGTGGTAGATAGTGAGACATTGGTAGAATGTGGTGGTTAGTCAAAATTGCAAATCCAATGGTTCGATTTTTAATGATATCTTTTCTAAAATTCTTCCATGCTATTAGAAGGCTTGCAAATACTAATAATCTAATTAGTAAAATTACATTTTTGATATAAATCATCTAAAACCTATAGGGACTAGTGTACTTGTATTGGTACATCTATGGAGAAAAAATTAGATCACTCTAAGTATGGAAAGATCTTTTTTTAATTGTTTTACCATATTTTTGGTTAATTTTGATAAATTGGACTAATTTATATTAATTTAAGTTATACTGGGGGTAAATTTGAGTGTATGTGTATTTTCTATTAGTTTCTTGATCTCGTTTGAAGTACCTTCCCCCCCCATATTTGTTGTCCAAGAATTATCCCAGTCCAGCATAAACTGGACAAAACTGGACACCCTGATCTTGCAACAACCCCACCACAGAACGGGAAGGGTTGGCCATGGTTTATGCTATCAAGAAATATCGACATTACCTATTGGCCAACAAATTTGTTTAATTATGGACCATGAGGCCGTATTATACTTGGTGAATAAGCCTTTCACTACGGGAAGAATCACATGTTGGTTTCTCTTACTCTTGGAATTCGACTTCATGGTCACACGCTGGTTTCTCTTACTCTTGGAATTCGACTTCATGGTCACAGTAAGAAAAGGGACACAACATGTGTTGGCTGTACACAGCGATCACATGTCTAGAATTCCAAATGGGAAACCTACAAACTAGTATTGATGATGATCTCCCAAATGCTTGTTTGTTCAAACTAGACATGGTGCCTGAATGGAGTGAGGAGGAGATATCAAACTATCTAGCTTATGGTTTTCTACAAGAATGACCTTTGAATAAGGACAAAATGTGTTAGCATATTAAGTTAGCCGCACCTTACCAATTGATTGTTGCTAGAGAATTATACAAACTAGGTAAGGACAATATCCTAAGAAGATGTGTGCAGGAAGACGAATTTGTCACAATACTAGAACAAGCACACTCAAGAATAGATGGAGGACATTTCACGGGGGAAGTTATAGCTTGTAAAGTGCTTCAAGTAGGACTAAGGTGGCCCAGGTTATTCGGGGATGCCATCATGGAGTTTATGCAAGGAGTGTCAAAGGTTTGCCATTCCATAACAAAGAGACAGGATGCTGCTCACCACTGTGATTGTAAGACAACCTTTTGAGAAGTGGGGTATTGATTTTGTTGGACCCATTAGTCTAGCTGCATATCTGTCATAAGCCCAATATGTGATCATGGCCACATACTATTTCACAAAATGGGAAGAGGAAAGCCTCTAAACGAGCTAGCTAATGCACAAACCATGGCTAAGTTGTTATATGAACAAATCGTTTCTAGATTCGGCTGCCCACCACTGGAATTAGTCAGTGATCAGGGATCACATTTTAATAATGAGGTGATTGAACACTTATTCATCGGATTTCTTATAGTCCATCGGAAGTCATCACCTTATTATCCATGTAAGCAAATGGTTAAGCGAAAAGTATAAACAAGATTTTGTGTACTATCTTAAAACAAAAACATTAGAAGCCAGCCACACGAATTGGGAACACAAGCTGATTGTGCAGCTTTATGGGCATATCGAACATCGTATAAGGTAGCGAGACGGGATATACTCCCTTCCATCTAGCTTATGGTGTTGAGGCGGTGATGCCTATGCAATGCTTAGTTCCAAACTTACGAATTGCGGTGTAAGAGAGGTTAACCAAAAATGCATTAGCCAAAAGATTGGTGGATTTAGAGAAACTTGATGAAACCCGGCTAATTGCATCACATGGGCTTATGGTTGAGAAATTGCAAAGAAAGCGTTGGTTTAACCATAACTTGAAACAAAAGGAACTGAAAATAGTGAACCTTGTCCTCACGTATGGTGTCGAAAGTACCAAGAAAAAGAAACTAAATTATACATGATTAGGACCATTTAGAGTGTCTGAAAACACCCCTCAATGGTCAGTCTGAATTGAAACCATCAACAAGGGAGTGCAAATGGAAGGATACATCAATGGAAGCAAGCTTAAGAAGTATTATGGACCACTGACCTAAGAGATGCTCATGCAAGAGCACCTACTGAAACAAAAGGAAGAGTTGGTCAAGGAAAATAAAAACAAGCACAAGAGGAATCCAGGGCAAGTGAAGCCAAGGCCAAATAGAGACTTCATGAGAAAATATTGCATGTGAATATGGCTTCACTAACTCTCCTTGATGAAAATGACCTGGACATTTAGCTGGCGCGTCTCAGTGTAAAAGTCTCTACAAAAGAGAGTTATGCAATGAGCATTGCATTAATTGATACATTTAGCTGGCGCGTCTCAGTGTAAAAGTCTCTACAAAAGAGAGTTATGCAATGAGCATTGCATTAATTGATACGAGATCAAGTCATAATTTGATCTCTTATGAAACATGGGGAGATCTACACCAACCTCACCTTGAAGCCACTAATGCACAAGGTCGAATTATGCATTTGTCAACCACCATAGCTATGGGATTTTTAAATGTTAATATTTCCATCAAAAGTAATCCCTTAGTTGGAAAGGTGTTTGTCATGCCTGCAGGATCTATGGAGGAAGAAGAGATGATCCTTGGACGATTGATCCTTGGACGATCTTGGATCTGCGCACCAGTAATTGTAATATCCAATGGGAAGAGAGGGTACCACAACTCAATGAGGACAAGGATATCATTATCGTGCCATTATGGAGCCCCTAAAACAAAGGAAAACAGGCAATGATAGATGACATGAAACCACTGATGCCACAGAAAGTAGCCGTCTATGCCAAAGAAGGTGTCATCCTCACAACCACACCTCCTTACAAGAAGACCACAGGAAAAACAACTAAAGTATCCGGTAATTCAATAGTGGGCTCCCAAGGATCAACTTCGAGCACAGGGATACTAGATATAAAAGAGGTAGCCTAGGGATCAAGGCAAAAAGTTCAAGCTAAGAACATGGGACAAAGATGGCCTTCCAAAGATAGCAAGCAGTATTCCAAGCGGAACTACCATCCTAACAACACTCAAAAGCAATGGGTTTGAAAGGATTTACTAGCTACACCACAAGGTCATTTATCGAGGTAATACAATAATATGGATACCCAGGCTCTACCCGAGTTCCAGTACTACATGTACTTTCAGAAGTACAAGAAAGGACCATGAAAGTAAACAGAACCAATTTCCAGCTAAATCAAATGCTAAGAAGACCCAAAAATTGGTTTGGATGAAGAAACCCATTTAACCCAACAATAGAAAGAAGCAATACCACCAACTACACCCACCAAGATAAATAAGCTAACCAAAATTGGGGAGAAGAGAAAGGAAAGCATGCACCCACATGCACTAGCAACCAAACAGGATCAACAAGATTCAGTGGATGCACTCTTCAATTGGATGGAGGGTAAAATTAGAAACTCCCACTCTGAACTGAAGCGGGTACAACAACAATTCCCACAAGTGCCAAAGTACTAGATTGGTTTCCATGGGGCAATAAACGGAGAAGGAGTACAAGAGGTATCCATTCTTCAAGAATCCAAGGTAAAAGAGTTCGATTTTCATACCGTGAAACATGATCATTCATTTCATGAGTACTCAATCCTTCTCTGAATGCATGATATGGGGTATTAAATGTTCGAGCATATAAGAAGCATAGGGTATGTTAAAACCCTAAGATCTCTCTAGATAATTGTTATACATAAACATGCATAAATGAGGCATAAACTCAACCACCCAACCACCCCCGAGCCTAAGGGATGTACACATGAATTATAAATGAAATACATCATACCTCTATCTTGATGTCCCATACCATCAAGAGGTATAACTCCAATCCAATAGCATGTAGCTATAGTGTGAAATGGTAGATGAGTAGATATGGACCTCTACACAAGAGACCATAGCATAAGCCTCCAAGCCCCCCAAGCCTCCCTTGAGTGTGCCCCATGCCCCTATTATATAGGAGAGCCCTCAAGTGACTCTTGACTTTCCATTTCCCATGTGTGACCCTTGGATGCCTGACCTAACCTTAACCCTTAAGGTTAGTCCTAACCCATGCTCCACTAGAGCTTGTTCCCATGCTCCCATGCTCACAAGCCTAATGTGGGTTAGCCTCCTAGTATATGCACACATAATGTGCATATAACATAGCACACATAATGTACATATAACATACTTTTCCGCTCTCAAAACATTGCACTCTTGCAATGAAAAGAAGGAGAACTGTGTTGAACAATCTCAATCGACTCCCAAGTCGAATCCTCTATTTCCCTATCTTTTCACCTAATTTTAACCTCAAGGATTAGTCAACTACAATGTTTCCTTTCCCTGAATTCAAGAACCTTATCAGATTCATGTGGAATATAGGATTAGTCAACTACAAAGTTTCCTTTCTCTGAATTCAAGAACCTTATCAGGTTCATGTGGAATATAAGATAAATCTTCGACTTTAACGAGTTCTTGAGGAGTAACTGTGTTATCCTCCCCTCCCAGTTTTCCTTTCAATCTATTGATATGAAAGACTGGATGAACTCTAACATGTGGAGGTAGTTTTAAGTTCAAACACAACCGTGCCAATCCAATGTATAACTCAAAATTGACCACAATATCTAGGAGATATATTCGAGCATTATCCTTTTAACAAAGTTTGAGAGTCTTTAGGAACATTAAAATAAACCAACGCTCCTAGTTCAAAAGACCGAGATGAGCGTCCCCTATCAGCATAAAACCGTGCCCTATCTTAAGCACTCCTGATAGAATCCCGAGCTTCGGTTAGTATTTCTTGCATATCACGCAAGAAATCCCTCGATACATCAAGCTCGATGTCCTTATTAAGACCGATATCAATAGGTACCCTGGGTTGATACCCATACATAAATATGCACAGACTAAAACCAATAGCCATATATTTAAAACTGTTATAGGCAAATTTCATCATTGGAATATATTTTTCCCAATATGATGATTTTCTAGAGACATATGCATGAAGCATCTACAATCTGATTCATACACTCTGTTTGCCAATCAGATTGCGGATGATCAGAGGAATTCACATTCAAAGTAACTTCCTCGTTGTAAACCATTTGGAATAAAGTAGGAAAACATGGCATTTTAACAGAAACCAGGGATTCATCGTCGCCCTGATATACCCACATCTGCATATGGAATAATCGACGTCCCAAGTTACCCATATCAACATAGAGAGTCATCAGCATCTCGATGAGTCACATATGTCCATCCGTAAACAATCAGGTTGACTATATAAATCACCTAAAGTACAGAACTAGAGAAAGAAATGCCAACAAAGGAAGAATCCAAATTTTCTTATCCGAACACAACAAGATAAACTTGTTTGAACTCTAAAGAAAGAGATTTCAACAAGTGAAAATGCCGATGAGATTACCCTCATCACAACATGCAGGCTATAGATATAAAAGAAGTTTATCTAGAGAATGCCCACACTATAACTTCTGGTGAATTTAGAAAATGAGATTTTCTTTGAATGTTGAGGACAACATGCTAAGTGATGTAAGCAAAGCAACAATCTTGAGCACAAATTATCCCATAAGATAATATATGTGAGGGATCACTAGCGTCCCATACCACCATGATACCACCCATACATACCTTAACAATTTGAAACTCCCTAGTATGCCATCTAGGAAATATGAATAAAATCTTGTATAAAAGGAATAAGATGGCCTTATCCTCCAGACTTTCACATACTAAACCTGTCTCTATATATTTGAGACTACATCAAGGAATAACTCCTTCTGAGTACATCATTAGAAAAGAAATTGAATTATTGGCGCCTTTCTAATGATAACTACCCAAAACACAATAAAGTTAGGGTAGAAAAATAACTCACCTAGATATATAAGCAACTAGGTATCCGAGTTTGAATGTGTACAAGAGTATAAGAAATATACTCCAAAATTACGTGCAAAAAACGAAGGTAAATGCTACCTTCAAAGCACATGTAATTATTCAAAAGATCAAAAGATCCTTATAAAACCATGGATAAAAGCATAGAAGCTCCTTAAATCCATAAAAACCATAGTTGATCATAAAAATCAATGCATACCATCTAATGGACATTAATCATGCCAAAAGAAGCATTAAAATTGGTGGCCAACTCATCAATCCCTAGAGTATATAAACATTGTGTCGTTCAAGCAAAACTCCAAAGTAAGCAAGTGAAACACGTGTGTGTAGCACTTAATAAAAAACCCCTAGACACAAGTGATCTAGGCAAAACTTGATGAGTCCATATAAAACTTGAAAAACATCCAATAAAAATCCACCAAAACAAATCGATTAACTAACCCATGATAGAATTTGTCTTAGGCTTAAGAAATTAAGCACAAACTACACTTAAACAAGTGCAAAATAAGTTATCATGGAAAAGTGTCAAAGGTGAAACACACTTTGAACGCAAATTATAGCCATCAAAAAAATTTAAGAAACATGTCCAAAAAGAATAGCTAAACAATGGTAAAAAATCATGAATACATCGTTTAGAATTAATCCAAACATAAATATCTATTAATGCGGGATATAATCATATTAAAAATATGCGAATAACCCGCATCTATCTAATGTCAGCACGAGAAAACGTACTTCAACATTAAATAACCCTCAAAAATATTAAATTCTCGAGAAAAATAATTATCATGATCTTTTACTAATTTTTCCTAATTTTATAGGGCCTCAAAATATGATAATTTTGAATTCCACCAAACCTGTCTTATGGCATTTCAAACCTATATTTTTTCAAAAAAAAATTAGCAATTAAATTTACCAAAATACCATTGATATTTTAAAAATACCAATTTTTAGGATTTCTAAAAATAATATCTAGAATATTCCTAATTTTTCTTGAGAATCCCATCATTCATGAAATTTTTAATTCCGCTCGACAATTCTCAAATCCAATGAAAATTTATAATTTTAATGGATTTTTCTAATTTTTTGGGTCAAAAATTATATTTTTAAAGGAATTTGAATGGTCACGGGCGCCCGAATGGACACACCACATGCCAAACCCAGCCCCACATTTTTTTGAATTTTAAAATAACCTTTGTCTAATTTTTCACTAATTTTTAGGAATTTTTTTAAAAATTTTTAGGAATTTTTTTAAAAATTTTAAATTACCCCAAACGCATTTTAGAATACGAACGGTCAAAAAATTTTGAGAATTCCAACGGTTCTCCCGGAATACGGAAAGCCAAAAGTTTCTTGGGAAAAATTTAAAAACAAAAAAAAAATCGGAATGTGAAAGGTCAAAAGTTTCCGAAATACGGAAGGTCAAAAGTTTTTCCGGAATTCAGAAAGCCAAAAGGTTTCGGAAAAACGGAAAGCCAAAAGTTTTCCGGAAGATGAAAAGACAAAAAGTTTCAAGAAGAAATTTCCAGAAATTTTTCAGAGATTTTTTTCTCAAATCCCATATCTTTCAGGCTTTTATCAAGCTTTTTTTTGAAATAAGTTCAAAAGCTTTTTTTTGTAATAATAAAAAACTCATTTTTTAAATTAAAAAACAATATTAATAAGCTTTAACTTAAGCTTATGGAAATTTATTTTTAAGGGGGGGATGTTTTTTCCGCCGGCTACTGTGACCCCCCCCAGGCCTGTGCGCAGAAAAAACAAGAGAGAGGATGAGAGGGACTCCCTCTCTCTTCTCCCCTCTCTCCTCTCCTTCTTCTCCATTTCATTCTCTCTCCTCCCATCTCTCCTCTCTCTGTTAATCAAAGAGATTAACTTTAATTTTTTATTAAAGTTTTTAATTAAACAATACTTAATCATAATTAATATTAATTATGATTAATGTTTAAAAATCATTTTTAAGAGAATTTCTCACGAAAAAAAGAAGGAAAAATCAGATTTGAGAGGCGCAGAGAGTCCCACGCACACGGGAGAGCATTTCATGCATCAACACACTATCCCCTACTGAATTTTAGTAGAAAATCGACAGAAATTTGATCGCATTCCCGCGAAAAATCTCGCAAAAATGTATAAAAATATATTTTTAATCATAAAAATGCTCCCAAAACTCCTAAAATTTTAGAAAAAATTTCTTACAAATTCTAGAAATTCAGGGAATCCATTCTACCAAAAATATCTACCATAAAATATGTGGTATTTTTGTTTTAAAAAAATCCATTAATGCTTATTTTAAACCATAAAAAATAAAAAAAATAGCATTAAACTCACGGAATTCCCCCGCAACGTCGATTCGTCCATTGAATTGAAGTAACACACATTCCAATCGCCATATCAACGATCCACGTGCAATTCATCAACACAAATCAACAAAATAACATTTTTATTAGTAAATATTAAAATTTACTAAAAAAATCAACAACAATTAAATAGAGATTGCTTTGATACCATTGTTAAAACCCTAAGATCTCTCTAGATAATTGTTATGCATAAATCAGGCATAAACTCAACCACCCAACCACCCTCGAGCCCAAGGGATGCACACATGAATTATAAATGAAATACATCATACCTCTATCTTGATGTCCCAATACCATCAAGAGGTATAACTCCAATCCAATAGCATGTAGCTATAGTGTGAAATGGTAGATGAGTAGATATGGACCTCTACACAAGAGACCATAGCATAAGCCTCCAAGTCCCCCAAGCTCCCTTGAGTGTGCCCCATGCCCCTATTATATAGGAGGGCCCTCAAGTGACTCTTGACTTTCCATTTCCCATGGGTGACCCTTGGATGCCTGACCCTAACCTTAACCCTTAAGGTTAGTCCTAACCCATGCTCCACTAGAGCTTGTTCCCATGCTCCCATGCTCACAAGCCTAATGTGGGTTAGCCTCCTAGTATATGCATATATAATGTGCATATAACATAGCACACATAATGTACATATAACAGGGTATCCAAATTTGCATGCACAAATGATCAGATAGCTTCACGTCATGAAACACTTAGTGCTTCGCACCGTGAAATGGTCAGAAACAATTCACATCACATGAAACGCTGAATACTTCACGTCGTGAAACGGTCAGACACAGTTCACATCGTAAACTGTCTTAGTGCTTCACGCCATGAAATGGTCACTAGCCATCTGCCAATCGAATGATGACACGTTGCATGCTTCTTTAAGTTAGCCGTCGGGGGCCGACGACGACGACTAAATCATAAAAGCCATTTCTTCCCTCTTTTGTGTATTTTTCCTTGTGCGATTTCTGGATTCAAGCTTCATACATTGCATTTGTGCTCATCGCTCGTGGAGTTGTACTCACGAGGTCTTCCGTCTGTCTCATTGCTTTGCGACCTTTGATTTCAGGTGGGAGCTTGTGCTTGAACCTCTTTTCTTTCCTTCTTTTGGAATAGTGGGGATCAATGTCATGTTCATTATTGTGAATAGTAGCACTTCGTCTGATTGTGTTCTATGGTTTGTATCTATTCATCATCCTTATGAAGAAAGAATGTACATACAAAAATTATGATCACTCTTAACAATTGAGATACCCCATGAAATAGCAATCTGCTATTTCACGGCATCCACACCAACCCTTTCGATGATGGGACTACACAGTCCTTAATCTCTGTCCAAATGAATAAATCATGCCCTAACTGACCCATAGACTCATTTAAAATAAAAAACCATACGAGTTAAAACCCTGCAACTTCACAGGCCAGATTTTTGCAACTTCACGGGCCAAACCCTACAATCTCACGGGAAAGCCTATCACAAGTTAAGCCTCTCGCGATTTAAACCTCTCACGGGTTAAGCTTATCATGGGTTAATCCTCTCACGGGTTAAGCCTCTCACGATTTAACACTTCACGGCTTAAGCATTCCGCCTGCACTTCAAGTAATAAGCACTCATGTCTGCACTTCAAGTAATAAGCACTCATGTCTGCATCTTCACAAATGATCGGATAGCTTCACGTCATGAAACGCTTAGTGCTTCGTGGTGTGAAATGGTCAAAAATAGTTCACGTCATGAAACGGTCACACACAGTTCACGTCGTGAACCACCTTAGTGCTTCACACCATGAAACGGTCACTAGCTATCCGCCAATCGAACAATGACACATTGCATGCTTCTTTAAGTTAGCCCACCGGGGGCGACGGCTGAATCATAAAAGCCATTTCTTCCCTCTTTTGTGTATTTTTCCTTGTGCAATTTATGAATTCAAGCTTCATACATTGCATTCGTGCTCATTGTTTGTGGAGTTGTACTCACGAGGTCTTCCGTCTGTCATTACTTTGCGACCTTAGATTTCAGGTGGGCGCTTGTGCTTGAACCTCTTTTCTTTCCTTCTTTTGGAATAGTGGGGATCAATCACATGTCATGTTCATTATTGTGAATAGTAGCACTTCGTTTGATTGTTTTCTATGGTCTGTATCTTTTCACCCATCACCCGTATGAAGAAAGAATGTGCATACAAAAATAGGTAGTACCATGGATTCGAAAATTAAATACACCTTGAATTGATTATCCAAGTGAGCATCTAGCGAAACAAATGCTAAAGCATTGTTATAAGAGTGTATATTATTCCTGTATTCCTTACTAACATTATCATTACCAAGTAACATATCAACCCTTGTAGTACGAGGATTTTCCAAAGGCAGTAAAGAGATGTTCCCACTTCCACAACAATGTTTTCCCACATATCTCAAGGATAGACTTCGCACATTAGCAAACATAATGTAATTATTAGATAAATTTATACTAGAAAAGTGTGTCTAACAAATACAATCAATTTACACTAATAAGTCATAACTTCTCTCCATCTCTCACCTTTCTTTGTTGTGACCCTACTCTCAAGGATAGACTCCGCACATTAGCAAACATAATGTAATAATTATTATATAAATTTAAAATAGAAAAGTGTGTCTAAAAAATACAATCAATTTACACTAATTAGTGATAACCTCTCTCAGTCTCTCACCTTTCTTTGTTGTGACCCTACTCTCAAGGATAGACTCCATACATTAGCAAACATTATGTAATTATTAGAAAAATTTATAATAATATAGTGTGTCTAATAAATATAATTAAATTTACACAAATGTCTCTCACCTTTCTTTGCTAACATAGGCATTACTCCAAAGAGAGAGAGAGAGAGAGAGACAAAGATAGAGAGTAAGAAAAAAACGTAGAACTATAGAACGTGTTGAGAGATATAAAGACATCGAGAAAATAGAAAATTCAGTAATATCACCCATAGTGTCAAAGCATGAAAGTTGAATACAAAACATCATACTCTTGCAGGAAACTACCTTGCTCTCCAACATACGACTCATCTTCTTCATAATAGCATTGAGTCGATCAACGGTTATCTTCAGAGTCAGTACCTCCGAGCCTAATGCCCGTACTTGCTCTTTTAAATAACCGGCTTGTTCTTTACATTCCCTAGTACATCCACCTAGATGCTCCCCAATTTCAACATGAAAAATTTTCATAAATGAAATTATGTCTAGTTGGTTGACCTCCATGCGAGCACTGCTAATCGAGAACATGATGAAGATAATGTGTCAACTCATCTCTCATTATATCTCCCCTTTGAGTGCCACTTCCATGGACCTCATCCCAAATGGCATCTAAGAACTCCTTGCAAAAAAACTAATTTTTCTCATTGTGCTCGCATATGTGCACAATAGTATGTAGACGTCTAGCGCTTAGCTCTCTTGATGGAGACCTTGCCTGAGCAAGGTGTTTCACAGCATGGACATTCATCAACTCCGGTGGAGTAGACAATGCTACATTGGAATTGGAAGGTCTATACACGTCCACTATGGTTTTTGAACCATTGTTATTACTCAAGATCTCCACTAGCTGAAATATAAAATGAAAATCTTAAGGCTCTACAAAATCTATTTATATCTTAGTCAATATGTTTTATAACCCTGTATACCAGCACTATAAACATGTAGATACCTCCTAGTTACAAAGAGGAAATAATGTATTCTCTTATCAAGCCATATAATTTCATCTCTAAAAGCTTAATATTAGCAACCATAAAGTAGTTCTTTTCATTTCAAGCACATTTCTCTATTGTTTAAAGAATAATATAGACAAAGAACTGAAATAATTTAACATATGTATATTCTCTAGGGTCATATATTCTTGCTCTAGAACTCTTTCTACAATCAAACGCATTGGTCTAAAAATTAAAAAGTTTATAGCCTTGCCACTAAGGTATTAAACACTATTTATGTGCACACTATGGTATTAAACACACAAAAAACATTATAACATTCACATTTACCATTCTAATTATCAATTATCAAGTATTTTAATGTGCATTGTCTTCTCTCTCTCTCTCTCTCTCTCTCTCTCTCTCTCTCTCTCTCTCTCTCTCTCTCTCTCTCTCTCTCTCTCTCTCTCTCAGCTAATCGAACATATCAAGATAAAAAAACCTCTTGATCTATGCATCACACAAATAGATTGAGAAAAAGGGCAACAATAAAACCTACCTCAAGTTGAAGAGAGAACAATATTTGACACCACCAAGTTTGTTGGTAGCGAACTTGTGCCTTACCTCTAGCACAAAGCTAAACAACAAAAAACTTATGGTCTCTCTATTTATCTCCCTCTCTCTCGATTTTTCAAAGACAAGAGTAACTATTTGTGTGTTTCATGTGTCTGAGTGTGTGTGTGTGTGTGTGTGTGTGTGTGTGTGTGAGAGAGAGAGAGAGAGAGAGAGAGAGAGAGAGAGATTAAAAATAGAGAGAAGATAGACATCCATTAATAACCTCAAAGATTTTTACATCATTATATCCACCAATTTCCTTCTTAGAATGCACTTTAGTATTTGTGTGTGTGTGTGTGTGTGTGTGTGTGTGTGAGAGAGAGAGAGAGAGAGAAAGATTAAAAATAGAGAGAAGATAGACATCCATTAATAACCTCAAAGATTTTTACATCATTATATCCACCAATTTCCTTCTTAGAATGCACTTTAGTATTTCCCTAAAAATGATGCACTTTTCCTCGGGACTCCTACATCTGCTTACCACAATATAGAACCCATCTAGTAATCCCAATGCCTCTTTGATCAAGAGAAGCTTAATATTGTCATCTAACCTACAGGGGTCTAACACTATATAAATATACAAGGTATTTTCATCATCCCTTCCATCAAATCCACACACTTCCCACTTTGGGCTGGGTTGTTATACATAGTATCCGAAAAAACCCAATTGTGGAACCTCTTCAAAGAAGAGAGTATCCAACAATTTATGCTTTTCTTACACCAAATTTAATATGTCTAATGACATATCTCTGCATAAAACATAAACAAACTTTACATTAAATAACAATCATGATCTTTTTTTCAGTGTGAGCAAAAGAGAGAGAGTAAAAGAAAAGGGTTGAGAAACAATTAAACTACTTAAAGAAACCTTGTAACACTAATGATCACAAAAGAAAAAACATACCCATGTTTAATATTTTACTGATTTGCGCTTCAGAATACATTTGATAACTTTATCAAATACCTATCGTGTTTGATATTAAACATACCTATCGTGTAAAATATTAAACATACCCATGTTTAATATTTTACTGATTTGCGCTTCAGAATACATTTGATAACTTTATCAAATACCTATCGTGTTTGATCTTTGCCAATCTATTTTTTGTAAAGATCTATTAAGCCTAGATTTTCTTTTATATACATAAGGGCTATATTTTCCTCTAATGTTTTTGGACATAAATGTATAATAATCTTAAAAACATCATTCCATCCACCTAATTCAACCTGCCATGGCCCATCCCATCCCCCGTCAAACCAACAATGCTCAAACTTTGTAGCTAGATTCACCCTTTCCTCAAAGGAAAGGGTGCTCCTCATGTGCTAAAAAAAATGCGAGTCACCTCTTCCATCTGGTCAACCATACATACATACATATAGAAAGATGTAAGACATAGGTATACGGATGTATAACATATACATAGATGTGATATATAAATAAACACATGTCATTACACAAAAAAAAAACATGAAATTACAAAGCATATATACAAAAAAGAAGGGTCCTCTAACAATGAATGGTGTAACTTGAAAAGGATAGTTTTTTGATTTGTCTATATGAATATGTATGTACACATATACATACATACATGCAACCTTATAGATACAAAACTCTCTCTCTTATAGATACATGCACTCTTATAGATACACACACACACACACATACGCAATATTCAAAGGCACTCTGAACGGCATGTAAGTCATGTAGAAAACTGACTTGATAAACAAATGCATGCATACAGTGTGTGGTTGTGCGTGTATGCGCGTCACCATATTCTGCCAAAACACAATAAAAAACATAACCTCTTGCGAATAATGGGAGTGAAAATAGTCTCATTACATGTCTAAGACTTGCTCTCTATGTAAAAAACATTATACTATACAACTTTTATCATAGAGAGAAAGAGAGAGAGAGAGAGAGAGAGAGAGAGATGTTTGAGCCATTTTCAATACCATTTGCTTTTAATATGTTGCTTTATGTGTCTTATAAACTCTTTTCTTGTTGATATTGTTGCTAAGATACTTTACCTATTCATTTATCGCCCTTTCAAAAGGATAATAACATAAATATTCTCAAGAAAACTATGCCACTTCAATTCCTTAAAAACACATATATCTTATTTGTACCCAAATGTTTGAGCACATCTATAAAGCTGAAGACAAATAGTAGTAAAAATACAAAGCAAGATACATACACACACACACACACACACACACACACACACACACACATATGCAATATTCAAAGGCACTCTGAATGGCATGTAAGTCATGTAGAACCCGACTTGATAAAAACAAATGCATGCATACAGTGTGTGGTTGTGTGTGTGTGTGTGCACATGTCACCATATTCTATCAAAACACAATAAAAAACATAACCTCTTGTAGATAATGGGAGTGAAAATAGTCTCATTACATGTCTAAGACTTGCTCTCTATTTAAAAAACATTATACTATAGAACTTTTATCATAGATAGAGAGAGAGAGAGAGAGATGTTTGAACCATTTTCAATACCATTTATATTTAATATGTTGCTTTATGTGTCCTATAAACTCTTTTCTTATTGCTAAGATACTTTACCTATTCATTTAGCACCCTTTCAAAAGGATCATAACATAAATATCTCAACAAAATTATGCTACTTCAATTCCTGAAAAACACATATATATCTTATTTGTACCCAAATATTTGAACATATCTATAAGATAAGGACAAATAGTGGTTAAAAAAAACAAAGCAAGGAAACATTTTTAGGTCGCTGAAATTATTAATTGAATGGTCTTAATCTTCTCTCTCTCTTCTCAATCTTACACACACACACACACACACACACACATAACACAACCTCTCTCTTTTTCTCTCTCTTACGCAAAGTTGTTCTTACTCTCTTTCTCTCTCACACACACATGCATACCAAAAAAATAGTATAGAACGCCGCACAACTCCTCTCTCTCTCTCTCTCTCTCTCTCTCTCTATCATATGCGCAGACTGATTGATTGAGGCTTTAAAGCTGCTATCCAATCATCAGCACAACCACCAACAGCGTATACACTCTCTTACTCTCTCTCTCTCTCTCTCTCTCTCTAACATGGAAATAAATTACAACACAGGCTAAAATTTGACATGCATGCCTTAGAGAGAGGGAGGGCCACCTTAGAGAGAAGTCACTCGTCAACCCGTCAGTGAAGCGAAGCAAGAGAGCAAGAGATAGCAACCGGGCACCAACCTGCACAAACATCCAACACACTGCCAGAGAGAGAGAGAGAGAGAGAGAGAGAGAGAGAGAGAGAGAACATGCAACACAGTGTGAGAGTGAGAGAGAACATGCAACACTGTGTGTGTGTGTGTGTGTGTGTGTGTGTGAGAGAGAGAGAGAGAGAGAGAGAGAGAGAGAGAGAGAGAAGTCACCCATCAGTGAAGCGAAGTGAGGAAGTGAAATCGGGCGCCAATGTTTGCAAAAAAAAAAAAGCAACACACTCTGAGGGAGTGAGGGAGAGAGAGATAGAGAGAGAGAGAAGTAACCCGTCAAAGCAGAACCTCGTTGCTAAGGAGCCACCAACTCGAACAAAGGAAATGAGGAAGAACGAAACACGTCGCCACCACTTGCATGATATTCAAGAAGGTCGCCCTCTGCATGCCTGGGTTGAGGCAGTTGTATACCTCAATCCTCATTAAGGACGAGCGGCTCTAGAACAGAAGGTTAGAGGGGGGGTGTCGTGTCAACATTTATGACCTAGGGGCATCGTGTACACAGTTTGTGAACTGTCACGTGGCAAAGAGGGGAGCTAAAAAAAGTTGTCATGTGGCAACGAGAAAATTCAACGTTTGTTCTTGCTTTATATTATATATATATGGACTTAGACATCATGTAGGTATTCTCTAATGCACGAATGGACTTGGATATCATAAGCTCCAACCATTTTTTTTTCCTTTCCTCATTATGATTTTCATTATAGATATGCATATTATACTTATGGATTTGAGTGCACCTGTATGGTTGCCTTTATCCTGAAAATTTTCACCTTGTTTGCTTATTATGCCTCGAAACTTCCCTAACTACTTATTGTGCCTTGAAGACTTCACTAGCCAAAAAGGTCAAGTGAACACTAAGGCCCTTACATGGCAGGCCGAAAAGGCCTAAGATTTTTTATTGTCCTTAATTTAAGGATTCGTTTGTTATATATTTTAGTTATAAATTCGGGCATGTAGTATACGTTATTATGAAGCAGTGGGAAGGAAATAATATTTCTGTGCGATATATATGGACAGACGTTTTGGCGGGAGGAGCAGCTCGTAAAAGGAAGAGGTTGCCGCTTGAAATGCGCAAGTGTGAAGTGTCTTCTTGATTGAGGCCAACTACCACTCCTCCAGTACACGTACCCCCACACGTACCCCCCCATCCTGTCCTTCTCGCCAATTTAGCTGGATTTGGCCTGAGTGTGTGAAGAAGTAGTTACTTACGAGTATGGTGGTTGCAACGCTCGTGTGTGTGTGTGTGTGTGTGTGAGAGAGCGCACAGTGTAGTAGTAGTACTACTGTGTGAGATAGATAGATAGAGAGAGAGAATAAGTGTCTCGTGAATACCCCATTATATCGCGGCTGCAACACCTACCCGGGTGTACGTACGTAGCCATCATGATCATCATCATACTACCTCTAGCTAGGAGGCTCCAGAGGTCATCTCGGGGGGGATATATTTGGCATACCTACGACGCCCACCTACCACTCAGCCAGCATCTCTCTCTCTCTCTCTCTCTCTCTCTCTCTCTCTCTCTCTCTAGGAGGTACTTTGAAGCTCAATGATGCCACACTGAGACAGTATTTAGGAACTGCGCCCCATAGCTACCTCCTCTCTCTCTCTCTCTCTCTCTCGTCTTCTTTCTGCCGTGACTTGGTGGATACCAATTGTTAGACTGACCAGTGACTACGGCGCAAACATAATTTGCACTCTGGCTCTAGCTATCTTTTCATTCCCTTACTTTTACTGCCATCCCACGAGCGAAAATTTGGCGGGCATTTGCAAAATGTTACAATGCCCATCAAAAATCACACTAATTTTTTTTAAAAAAATTGTTATATTTCACCATTTGAAGGGCAAGTGAATCCCAATGATTCTTGTGTTCATGATTCTTGTGTTCATGATAAACGGAGATCCTCAATCACGTATTGTAGAAGGTTTTCATGAATTGGAAATTTCAGAGAGATAAATTTCTTTGATGATTCAAAATATATAGAACATTCTTTGGAAAGGTTATAAAGGGTTTTTTAATTTTATGTATGATATTTGTATTTTTTTAAATATTTTTTTTAAAGTTTGGCATTAGAGAAGAGACGGGCTTAGTACCCATGGGACCCCCCTTATCCCACAAATCAGGGGCAAGGCACATCAATCAGGGTAGCCAACAGGGTTCGAACCCATAACCTGGGTTTTGACAACGAAACACCTTAGCAACTGAGCTACCGCCCGATGATAATATTTTTTAAATATTAGAATTGCACGCATGTTCTAGCATTTAAGTATAGGGGTTGTTGTAAATCTAGACTATGAATGTGTATACATGTTCTAGCATTTAAGTATAGGGGTTGTTGTAGATCTAGAGTGAGGATCCTAGAGAGAAGTGTGCGTGGGGGTAGCATTGCCAAGTCTCTGTCGTCCCAGTGTCTACATTATCATATTAAAAAAGTTAATAGAAGGGCGAGTTGGTATAGCCCATTGGCTCTCAAGTGGAGAGCCTAGGATCGAACCCTATCCCCCAACATAAAATCCTTCAATACCCATCCTCATTTTAAAAAAGCAATAATAATAAAATAAAATAATGGCTTGTTGGCAATACTAGTGGTGAGACCCGTCTCCGACGGGCTAAGCTAAGCACACCATTAAAAAAGACAACTTTGTGAAGAAGACAACCTGTCCTCCTAATGTGAGAGGTGGATACCATAGAGTAGGCCTTAAATTTGAAGACCATTTTGGGAGTCATGGACATCTCTCTCTCTCTCTCTCTCTCTCTCTCTCTCTCTCATGTTTGTACATGTACACAAAATCTCTTGCTTATGCAAAAGCTATGACTGGCCAAAATATATACACACATATATAAATATATATATACATGCAATTTTGTGTATACATACATGCGGAGATAAAATAATATAAAGATGCATACATTCTCTCTCTCTCTCTCTCTCTCTCTCTCTCTCTCTCTCTCTCTCTCTCTCTCTCTCTCTCTCTCTCTCTCTCTCTACATCACACTCGCTCCCCCCATCTCCTTCTCTCTCTCTCTCACACACACCCACACTCTCACAGACCGAAATCTCTCTCTCTCACTCACTACCTCCTTGAACCTCCTTCTCTTGCCACGTGCCAAATTTATAAAATCCTTCCTTTAGATAATATAGAGATAGAGATATAGAGAAGAGAAGAACCTTTCCCACCTCTTCTAAGACAGATTACGCAGAACCTAGGAAAAAAATTTAAAGTAAGGCAATAGCAGTAATGAAAATAAGATGTGGGTTAACTTTGTCTTAACACTTAGGCAAGAAGGTTTGTTTTGTGAAAAAGAATATACTTTAACGGGACATTTCACCGTACACTACCACTTTCAATTTTGTGTGAACATGTGATTTTTTTTTGTAGTATCACAACTTGTTTGTGAAGATATAAAATCATTTGAACCGTACAATTTCATGTCAAGAGATACCCACATCAAAAAAGTCTTCCATGCAACATTCAAT
Organism: Cibotium barometz; assembly: GCF_041138505.1. Taxonomy (NCBI): domain Eukaryota; kingdom Viridiplantae; phylum Streptophyta; class Polypodiopsida; order Cyatheales; family Cibotiaceae; genus Cibotium; species Cibotium barometz. The sequence goes on along the minus strand of NC_141108.1, from coordinate 21,336,012 downwards.
GACATTTGGATGGACCAGTAGATGATACAAACCACTGCGTGAGCCAGGGATATGTCCTTCATGAGTAGAATGTAATGTAATGGATGCTTTATTTGTATCATTAAAGCACTCCATCCATACCATGAATGGACAACCACACTTTATATATCTCCTTGATCTCTTGATTTTCCCTCTTTTATTATATTTTCCACCTCTACGGCACATATAATCGATGATCATCTTTGATGGACCATGGCTTTTTCTTGAACGAACCTTTACAAGCCTCACTTTGTGCTTTATCATTATCTCCATCAAAGCACTCCCCACATGAGCCTCACCTATACTTATTGTGTTTAGGAGATGCCTTTTGGGTTACTTTTGGGAAGAAATAAAGGATAACCACCACAATGGACTTGTTTGTTGGCTCTCTTACACTCACAAGCATTGATGAAATCCTTCACATAATAGGAATTCCATGTTTTCTAATGTCTATACAACACCATGTAGACTTGATTGTTTCAAGAGTTTCATCTATCCCTTTGTGATATTTAACCTTCTTGTTATTATAACATGCTTTGACAATGCTTTCCCACTCTTCATTGTATGAAATTCTCTACTTTGGTGAGGACTTCAAGAAAATGTAAACATAACCATCCTTGTTCTCTCCCAAACAAAGGTTATCCTTCATTCTTCTCCACTTTTCAAATCTAGCATCACTCTAGTGTCACAAGACTTTAAAGTCTCCAATTTCATTGAAATATCCTCTTAGATTGCTTCTTTCATTAATTCATAACTCTTTCTATCAAAAGGGGAAAAAATAGAGATACATATGGAATGGATTGATTGAAGTAATGATACTATTATTGCCTTCTATTTCATTGATGGTGTTTGGAAAATAGAGATACATATGGAATGGATTGATTGAAGTAATGATACTATTATTGCCTTCTATTTCATTGATGGTGTTTGGAAAATGCTCATTTATATTTTCATCATCACTTGTTGTGTAGCAACTTGTATCACAATCAAAGCACTCCTCAAAGTTAAAGTCACTTGGGTTATCTCTTCAATCCGATCTATCACTCTACACAAGAACACATATAAAAACCACATGAATATTGAAAATAAAAATATCATTGCTATAAATTAAAATGATTGAAATGTCAATATAAGCTATATCTATATGTGTGTGAGTATATATATATATATATATATATATATATATACATATATACATATATACATATATACATATATACATATATATATATATATACATATATACATATATACATATATATATATATATACATATATATATATATATATACATATATATATATATACATATATATATATATATATATATATATATATATATAGAGAGAGAGAGAGAGAGAGAGAGAGTACCAAACATGTAAAAGAGAGCACCAAGCTTTGATTTCAATCCTCCTTGATTAATTTATATCTTGTTTGATGATTTCTATGCACGCAGTTGTGTGTGTTTGTGTGTGTTTAAACATTCATACCACAGCAACACAACCAAATTAGAAAGTAAAAAGAGTTTTTATTATTTCATCAATTATCAGATGTACATAGGAAGATATAATTCAGAAATAGAAAGGATGATCCATTGTCCTCCTATCATTTTTAGATCAGGTTGCTCTTACCTGCCACCATCCCAAACAAGCAAGGTGTTAGAACATCAAAGCTTGTGAGGGGAAGACAGGTAATGCATGTGCAACCCGGCGTGTTATTGCCTTAACTAAAAACTTAAGCAAGCATATAGGACCATAATTATAATGATTTATGGTTTTCTAGACTAACAGACAAGGGTGTCTAAGTAAAAAACGAGGTATAAAGCTAAGTTTAGGTAGCAATTATTACAAGTATGCTAATTACATAGGCTAGATAGCTTAAATATTCTCATAAGTATATATTTCCACAAGCTAGGGGTGGATCTATGGTATTAGATTAAAAAACATACATCAATTAAATAACAAGAGATAATTACTAGGAAAGCTCTAAGTACACGTATATACTTGGGCCATGTTGGGGAGATGATGCTTGCAGTCCACGATCCTTCAGGGGATACGCTCCAGAGGGGTGAGATGTAGCCGTGGTTGAGAGAAGGGTTGAGGCCATACTTTGCATTTATAGTAGCTGGTGCTTTTTGCAGGGCTACTATCATGCTAGGTTAGCACTTCCGTTTGTGGAAGGTGTGAGTAGGGCCGCCTTTGTGCCGCCGATTTGGATGGACATGGCCAGCTTACGCCATATAACAGTGGCCCAAGAGCACCGGGTGAGCCACTCTGTGGAGCCCATTGATGTGGGGCACCATCTCTTCCAAAAGCACATGGATCAACCATGCAATACGGGTGTGTAGGGAGAGTTGGTTTTCAATTAGCAACAGCAAGGTTGGAAAAGAGAGACCACATTGTTAGCTTTAGGGTTAGGTTTTAGAAAAAAGGGTTATTTCACACCATTGTGGATGGTAGGAGTCAAAACACTTAGGGTTTAAGTAAAGGGTAAAAACCTTTTAGTTTTAAAAGCCCATTCATATGGGTGACCTACTTAGATAAGGGTTAGGTTAATTGAAAAGTAGTTCATAGGAAAAAGTTATAATAGGTAATAGCTTATTTAGGTAGTGTTTATTACTACATATGTACATGAATGTGAGTGTGTGTGTGTGTGTGCGCACGCGCCCTCCCAAACCCAAGGTAGGATGACACATGATGAGGCCAAGATCCTCATCATGGGAGGTCTTGCCCCACATCAAGAAGTGTGAGTAATTCACTAATGGATATGCAACATCCAGGAAATTCATTGCATGAAATGTGGTTAATTATTAAATGATGAAGAAGTTTGGAGTCAAACCCATTACATTCAAAGAAGGAGGTAAGTTTCTTAATGTCCATCTAAGGTCTCAACTGCACTAGATGTAGCATAAATGATTGCAAGTATTTGTGTAAGACAAACCTTGTAACACTAGTTCGATGGTGGGCGATTACTATGTAGATGAATGAAGGAGACATTACGTACAGGTAATTTATCTTTTTTCCATGCAATGAAAGAAGTGTAATAACCAATATACGGACAATACATCCTGAAAGATGTATTTAAAAAAGTGGTGGCAGTAGTAATTTTTTCAATTTGTTCATAATAAGTCGGTTTTATGCCAATGATATCTAAAGGGAATATCCATAATGGATTGGATTCAATTCGAGGTTGAGTAAGGTCAAGACAACTAGTAATAAATGGGTTATTGCAAAAGTTTAGATCATCAATGAATCGAAAAGAATAGAAAAAGGCTTTTGCAATATCCCAACATTTCAAAGTGACTATTCTTTTTATAAATGTAAATTCATACCTTAAAAGGTATAAGTTTCACCAATTAGGGGAGCAAGAATACGCCTAAAAGTTGCTTGGAGATGTGGCCACCAACTTTTACAAAGCAATTTGAAAGTACACATTTGTTTATTTCTAAAAAGAGGTCAAAGAAAATTGTGGGTTTTTTAAGTTTGGATAAAGCTAATGTATCCTTATTCCAAACAAAATCGTTGAACCTCTTTGATGTAAGAAGTTCAATAAGGATCTAAGAAGTTTAATAAGGACTTGGATGGACTCCAAGAGGCTATCTTTACCTTCATGTGGTATGGCTTCATATAGCAAGTAGTGATATCAAAGGTGTGCATAGAGTAAATGCGTGTTGGAAGGTTGACTAAGAAGGCATAAGAATTACTTATCAACCAAAATTAATTTACTTTTTTATGACAAAAGGTCCAAGGAACTTTGTGCCTATCACGGGAAATATTCTTAATTTCAAGAACCATGTATGTTAATGCATTGTTAATGATCATTGTTAACTTAGAGAAAATACATGAGTGTGCACTTGTAATCCATCTAAAGTACCTTTATGGACTTTGAATATTTCCATAAGATATGGTAAGGTGAAGTTATCTAATTTATGATATTTAATTTATTGATCACTTGTGAAATATTTTGGATGATGTGCTCTTTAGTTTGAGCTATTGTCTGGAATTCTTTACTCTATAATCTTTCAATGGCAATCGTTCGAATCAATCTTTTGCAAATGAATGTGGGTGTTTGAGTGGATTTATCAAGCCCACAAATGAATGTGTTTGTCTAGGTATCATTAAGTTGTTGGTCTAAAAACCAATATTTGCTTAGCTCAATCAGGAAAAAGTTTGTCAAATCTAGTTAGGCAAATAATTTTTATTTTTTCTTTGTGAAAGCTATTTGGAATAATTTTCAAAATTTCACATAGCTTGCACCAACCAGTATATAATTCCTCAGTTGTAGTAAATGGGTTGGGGGCTAAATGTGGAATATGATTAAGGCCTTTTGACAAATGTTCTTTTAATTTCTTATGGTGGCAAATTTCAATGTCAGTTGTTAATACATGGGTTCCAAAATGGTCAAAAGATGTGAGAAAAGGGGCAAACCTTTTGCTATGGTTGCAAATGCAATCAATGTTTAAGTCAAAGTATTGTGAAAAAGTGTTTTTGGGTTTGTAAACCCACTGACCAATGTTGTCAATATAAGACCAAGCAAACCCAATGGTTTCAAAGAGCTTAGATTTGCATGGTTCAAGAGAATCAATCACTTAAGCAAACACATCTCGAGGACGAATAATTTCACATGCTTTAGATGAAAACAGAACATGCACAAATCTTTTTGTATGGCTATGGTAGACATTCAAAATATTTCTTGAAAAAACACAAGTACTCAAAGATCTACGAGGCTTTTTATTCATCAAATGAGATCTTCTTGACAATGTCGTTGAAGCGTTGAGACCCTCGCCATTATCTCTTAATTAAGGATGTGATGTTGCTACCATAGGAAGAAGACTTAGATATTTTGGATGTGGTTTTCGGTTTTAAGGGCAAGGAGGGTTTAATAATTTGTTCAATGAGCAAGAGGAGTGTGGCTAATTTTTGGAAGGAGGGGTGAAGGCGGACAACTGCGAGAGAGGTTTTTTGTAGCTTCAAGGATTTGCTCCTGAAAGATGTAAAAGGCTATGATAGAGAGACAGACTTCAAGGGGGAGAGAGACTACCCAAGTGATGAAGGCATAGGACAAGGATTTATGAGATTTTAAGCAAAAAAGGCTTTCTAGGTGATGAATCATGTACCATAGGATCTGATCTAACCATATAATAGAAGATTTACAAGTGGCATTGCCTTGTGGAGAACATCGGCATTTGACATAGGGTCTAAAGATGTTCCAACAAGTTTTAAGAAATTTCTTGGGATTGCTTTTATCTAAGGAGGGGGCCTTAGTTCTGAAGAAAAAATTATGACTAGGGCATTTAGATGAATCAAAAGAGAGGTAAGGTAAAATTTTGATCAATAGGAATAAAATGATTGCCTTGCCAAATGGATAATTTACATTGGTCCACTGCTTCGAAAGAAAGGCTACAAATGATAGCCAACGATTCAATTGTGAAGGGCGCTCGATGATTCAAGGTTTCAAATAACCAAAGCTTGTGGGCCAGGCTAATAGAATCCAACTCTAGATCTCTTAGAGGGAGAAGTGGGATGATGGAGGCAAATTCTGATTGAGGATTGCCATTTGGAGTGTCAATACAAAGGGTTTGAGTAAGAGAAGCAAGAGCCTCCTATTCTTTAGGGTCAATTCCTTCAATATCTAGAAGGGGATTGAGTGGCACCATGGCTAACTAAGCTGGAAGAGGCAACATTGGAAGATTGTTAATTAGAAAAAGTTTATTCACTATGTTAGGTAACAATCTCTGATAAAAATAAGTATCTTGTTCATCTGTTGCATTGATATCAGGTAGTTGCCAAAAAATAACATCAAAGGAGGCATCAACAATGTGAGGATCTTTCCGATAAACTAGCAAGAGTTGAAGCCATTATTGATTAAAGAAATATTCAAGGCATAAGGTCCATTGATAGCTATTGCTTCTTGCTCAAATTCGTTGAGCCTGGGATGAAATTTGGTGCCAGGGAAACACGCAATGATGGTTTGAATTCCCTTAGTTGGAGAAGGAGCAATTGCCTTAGTAAAGCCCAGTTTGGCGAAAGCAGATACCCATCCAACCTAAAAAGATTAAAAGGTGGTTATACTAGTTTGCTCGCTGCTAGCTCGACCAAAAGCTAGCAGGATTTTGGGGTGTGTGTTTAAACATTAAAACCACAACGACACAACCAAACTAGAAAGTAAAAAAAGTTTTTATTATTGCATCAATTATCACATGTACAAGGAAGATATAATTTAAAAACAGAAAGGATGATCCATTGTCCTACTGCCATTTTTAGTTGCTCTTACCTACCACCATCCCAAACAAGCAAGGTGTTAGAACATCAAAGCCTGTGAGGGGAAGACAGGTAATGCCTGTGCAACCTAATGTGTTATTTCCTTAACTAAAAACTTAAGCAAGCAGATAGGACCATAACTATAAATGAGTTATGGTTTGCTAGACTAACAGGCAAGGGTGTCTAAGTCAAAAACAAGGTATAAAACTAAGTTTAAGTAGAAATTATTACAAGTATGCTAATTACATAGGCTAGATAGCTTAAATATATTCATAAGTATATATTTCCACAAGCTAGGGGTGAATCGATGGTATTAGATTAAAAAACATACGTCAATTAATTCACAAGAGATAATTACTTAGAAAGCTAACAATCCTTGTATAATATCTCCCTATACATCTAGTTATGGCATGCATATTAGAATAAGAGTTCAATCAAAGTCACATAAGGGCCTACCAAGTGTAAAGGCCCATCTATGCTACTACTCATTAATAAGTTAAGCAACTAGACATTAAATCCTTATGTAAAAGATGCAACAAGGGCAACCATTGTATGAATAAGAAAAAATGCTACTTATTGCTATTAGAAACTATGTGCATATCTATGCTAGACATGCATCTATTCTTTTGGAAAATTCAGAAATATATAATGCATAAGAGCTGCAACATGCATCTATTCTTTTGGAAAATTCAGAAATATATAATGCATAAGAGCTGCAACATGACTGTCCTTATACCCGACATACAAGCTGAGATAATTTTTGCAAAGCAAAAGATATTAAGCTACTGAAATTGTAGTAGCCTTATTATTTTTTCACAATTTCCTACATTTGCAAAAGTTAGTATGATAAGGGACGCATACGTGGCTCGAAAACTGTGTTTTAAAAGGAAGACATCTATGCATAACATCTAGTTATGGTATGCAACCAAGGGTAAAGGCCCAACTATGCTACTATTCATTAGTGAAAAAGGTAAACAACTAGACAGCCTGTCATTATATCCTTATGTAAAAGATGCAACAAGGGCAACCATTGTAAGAATAAGCTAAAGTGCTACTTGATGCTATTAGATACCATATGCATATCTATGCAAGACATGTATCTATTCTTTTGGAAAAATCAGCAATATATAATGCATAAGAATTTGAAACCTGAGCTGCAACATGGTTTTACTATACCCATCATGCAAGCAGAAATACACAATATCTAATATTTGCAAAGCAAAAGACATGAAGATGCTAAAATAGCAGCAACCTTATTATATTTCCTGCAATCGAGAAGGTTAGCATGGTAAATGATGCATATGTGGCTAGCAAACTGTGCATTAAAAGGAAAACATCTACCATGAGCTATTTAGAAAAGAAACCGAATAAGTAAGAGCCGATGAGAACTAAATTACAAGGGATAGCATCAATGCTTTTCATGACATGCAAGAACGACATTTTCCAAGAAATAAGGATGTACTTTACCATTGCAAATAGTAGTATAACTAATTACCATGGGAGCATGAGTGAATTTTAGTCAACCATCACGTTACCATCCATTATAACAAGAGAAACCTTGCTGTAATTCTAGGAAAATTACCTAAAAAGCAGTAGATTAAAGTATGCTTTTTAAGGAACACTACATAAATTATATGGTAAAAAGCCAATAAATTATTGAACTAGTCTATAGTATATTTCAAGGGGTTGGATAATGGTGATATCAATACCATTATTCCTTAACCATAATATCTATAATAATGTTAGAAGGACAATCATTCATAAACATCATCACCAAAAAAGATGTATCCAACAACATGATAGGACTAGGATTAGCTAGGGTATTAGTAAGATACAATTCATTATCATTTCATTCCATTAACTAAAATGAATCCATTGAAAGAAAAGCATACTAATGTTATAATGCTAATATTGATTAAATGGTCATGTAATATACTGCTCATCATAGACTATTGTATAGTGTAGGTATTACACTAGAAGGAGGGGAACTAATTAAAATATTGATTTGAGACAAACATTGTTATTACACTAAGGCTATCATACAGTTCATAAGTTCATAAGAGCAAAGAATACCATGGCTAAATTCCACCAATACTACCCTATACATGCTAACAGTTAATAACATGAAACCTATATTATTGGTACCTTAACATTCCAAGTACTAATCAAATAATTCACATGTCAAGCATGCTATGAACATCATGTGCATATAACATAAATAGATTAGTATGCTAGAATCACGTTAAATATGCTAGTCGTTTGTATGTAATATGCTAATGCTTATAAATTGTGGTAAGTATGCATTATGAGGAAAAGCATGCTAAGTGAGCCTATGCTATTACTATAACGTTTTGGGTGTTACAATCTACGGTTTGATTATGTGCATAGGGAAGAGGGGCTAATGTATATTTCATGGTTGGGATTTAGTAGGGCATCTATGTAGATTATTTTGATATATCTATTAGGTAATCAAAGCATCTAGTTGTGGTGTGCAACATTCTTGATTGTGTGTCAATTGGGTAGACTATAAGACTATCGTCCAATGGAAGTCCCATAACAACCAAATACTCGTGCATTCTGAATACTAAAGAAAAACATAATACCCCATTCACACCATACACAACCGCTATTGTTAAATCATGTGGGCCAATAGATGCATTGTTTAGCTAGGAAATCACGCACCTCTCAAGGTTAACATAAGGCATATATTATGTACAGCAAGCATTTGATTCATACACAGTAAGAGGAAAATGCTAATTAATATCATGAATGTACAGGGTTATTTAGGCCCATGCTTGCCATGGGGAAGGCAAGAGGGAAACCCAAGCCAATAGTTCCAATAAGCCTGATGTTCTAAGTACATGTATGTACTCATGTTAGGGAGATGATGCTTGCAGTCCACGATCATCCAGGGGATACGCTCTAGAGGGGTGAGATAAAGCCGTGGTTGAGAAAAGGGTTGAGGCCATACTTTGCATTTATAGGCCCGTGCTTGCCACGGGGAAGGCAAGAGGGAAACCCAAGCCAATAGTTCCAATAAGCCTGATGTTCTAAGTACACATATGTACTCATGTTGGGGAGATGATGCTTGCAATCTGCGATCATCCCAGGGGATACGCTCCTCCAGAGGGGTGAGATGCAGCCGATTGAGAGAAGGGTTGAGGCTATACTTTGCATTTATAATAGCTGACGCTTGCAAGGCTACTATCATGCTGGGTTGGCACTTCCATTTGTGGAAGGTGTGAGTAGGGCTGCCTTCATTACCAAGGACATGCCGCCAATTTGGATGGACATGGCCAACTTGCGCCATACAACAATGGTTTAAGAGCGTGGGGTGAGCCGCTATGTGGAGCCCATTGATGTGGGGCACCATCTCTTCTAGAAGCACATGGATTGACCATGCAGCATGAGTGTGTAGGGAGAGTTGGTTTTCGATTACCAGCAACAAGGTTGGAAAAGAGAGACCACACTGTTAGCTTAGGTTTTAGAAAAAGGGTTAGTTCACACCTTTGTGGATTATAGGGATGATAGGAGTCAAGGCACTTAGGGTTTAAGTAAAGGTTAAAAACCTTTTAGTTTTAAAAGCCCATTCATATGGGTGAGCTACTTAGATAAATTTTAGGTTAATTGAAAAGTAGTTTATAGGAAAAAATTATAATAGGTAATAGCTTATTTAGGTAGTGTTTATTACTACGTATGTATGTGAATGTGTGTGTGTGTGTGTGTGTGTGTGTGTGTGTGTCTCGTGTGTTTGTTTAGTTTTGTATGATGCTGCAACAACAGATGCTACAACAAAGTACTGAATGTGTGTGTGTGTGTGTGTGTGTGTGTTAGGGAGGCATAAGCAAGATGGAGATCCAAGAGACAAAAGAGAGGAGAGGACACAATAGAATTTTTTAAAATTAAAACTATTATCCTCATCACTCCTCATGTTATGTAATCCCTAGTTTACTTTTCATCCCTAGTTTACTTTTTAAATACCTAGTTTACTTTTGATATATAAACATCCCAGGTTCACCTTCCTAGTTTACTACTATGGTATACCAATGCCATTCTTGTTACCTTGCCCTTTTCACCCTGTGCCATGTAACTTATTTTAGAAAAAATAGTGTACCATGAGGGCTTAGTTTACTTTGAGTTCTAGTTTCCTAGTTTACTTTAAATGACATTCCTAGTTTACATTACATCCCTAGTTTAATTTCATTCCTAGTTTACATTCCATCCCTGGTTTACTTTCATGTAAATGTTATCATTTGGTCCCAATCTACTATATGATTTTTATATCTACTAAAGTATTATCTTAATAACCTCATAATAGTCTCTTCTTAGTTCAAATATTCCTTGAAAAGCGAGCTCGCAAAATCTTAGTTTATTAGATAAAATCTTAGTTTACTTTATCATCAGAGAGATCTTGGAAAACTTTATCTACTACTTCTAGTTTACTTTCCTACTTCACTTTTAGATCGGATAGCTATCAAACGATAGCGAGACGCTGACCCCCCCCCCCAATCATTAATCCCACTTGAACGGGTTTTAGTGTAATTTTCCCAGCTAAAATTTAGAAATCTTGGTTGGAAGGGTTGAAATTTGCACATTTTAGTTATAAAATCCCAGCATGTGTACGATTTCTAGTGATTTTCAAGTCCAAATCCCGGTTAAGCCTAAGCATTGCCTTTAATTTGAAGGGTTGAAAAAAACATATCAGTGGTCTTAAGACTAATGCTGAGGCTCTTCAGGGACGAGCTCTCAAGGTACCAACCATCTCATAGAATTCGCATGGTCATCCCCTTTGGTGACCCGAGAGCTCCCTGACATACAAAGAAACTACCATATAAATAATTCGATCAAGCTTACGATTTGTTTCTTCAAGAATCAACAAAATTTGAAGCTTACGAATATGATTAATATTATTTGCCCACTTACAATTTATTTCTTTGAGAAACATGTGAAGCTTGTTGAGTCCTAAGAATCTCGCAAGGAAGAGGATGTCCATGGAGAGGTGATCTATTGGTCCCAAAAAAAAATTAACTGGGTCTGGATGTACAGACCGATTTGAAATAATATATATATTTACTATTGGTCCAAAAAAAAAAGAAAATACATTTTTTCTTCCGCCTTATTTTCATACATGTAAGAGCGTCTCACGCCAACCCTCAGCATTAGTAGCATTAAGGAAGAGGAGATCATCCCGTGCATATAAGAAAATTTTCCTTTCAATCTATATTTGAAATAAATATTTAGAAAAATCATTTCAATTCGCCATTTCTATAAGAGTTCTCAGAATATTGCAACAGCAACTCAGCTGATATCAAGGTAGAAGCTTGGTTACCACAAATTTAGCATAATACTAGAGTTTTTGCAAGTACTAGCAGAGCATCGAAAACTTAGGAGCAATTCATGGAAAAGCATTTTTCCTTCTTTTTTTAGAAATTATGTATGTGCTACTGATGTTGTAAACAGGCCGTGGGAAGGGGCTCTAAGATTGAGAAATAAATAAAATTTCATGTATTTTAGTTTTTTGCGTAAGTTGACGTAAGAAAAAGAAGTTTTTATTGTTCAGGTGCTTTAGGGTGTTTACTCACTTCGGTGGAACCCCACGAAAAAGTTTTGCCCAACCAATCAGATCACCACAATCACTCGCCCATCTGACATTTCTTTACAGACTGTGACCACACCCATACACCCTCAGCGCTAATGTGTTTGCTGACTGGAGCCCAACAACCACCATTCCAATTCCGAGCGGAAAAGCCTGCCCACAACTCTCAGTTTGCAGGATGCCTTTCCGTGGGCATGCCCACGATCTGTAAAGGGTATTTATTGTCGCCCAGCAATTGTTTATCAAAAAGGTGCGTGCTCATAGCTCTCGACCTTTTTCGTGGGCAGGCCTGTAGTATCTAAACACCCTATCTCTGACCTTTTTCGTGGGCAGGCCTGTAGTATCTAAACACCCTATCTCTGAGTGGGCAGGCAAACACTCTTGATATAAGGAATCCAGCGTTTTGTGTTGCGCTTGGTGGTGGGGGCTGTCCACTCCCCAGAAAAACTCGTGAAGAGATCTGAGAGCTTCTGCCGCTTCAACAACTTTATAGCCCAAGCTCTCCTTCATGTTGCTTTGCCATTACCTTCTCTCTGCATCTTATTTAGGCGCTTGAATAATTTACTGTTTTGACGAGACAATATATTTTCTCCTCCACGCGAACTCCCCTCCTCCTTTTCGCCCCAAAAAAAGAAATAACCTTTTCACACGTACCATACTACTGCGTTGCTTTAGGTAGTGACACCTCCCTCGTATAAAGTCTACAACACACGTGACATACTAGGTTCTCATACAAGAATTGGGTCTTTCTGTTCGTTCTCCTGCTCTAACGCACACTTGCCGTCTTGAGGGTAAGAAAGAGAGAGAGAGTCTGAGGCGACATTGAACCGCTCTACATAGGATCACGCATTGTTAGCTCTTATGCTGAGCAACTGAGCTGAGACCAATGGCTGCTAGCGCCCTAGAGCTCAATATCACCATGAATGGAAGCCAAGTTCAGCTGGAGAAGGCAGCAAAAAGGTTGAAGAGGGAGAGTGGGGACGATACACGACGGGACGAATGGAGCAACGATGCGATCACGTCGCTACTGGAGTTGTACGAGGCTAAGTGGAAGCAGAGGAGCCGTGGTAACCTGAAAGGTGGGGACTGGGAGGATGTGGCTGCTCGTGTGAGCAGCAGAGGTGGAGGCTCCAAAACCCCCAAGACCCCCTTCCAGTGCAAGAACAAGGTTGCCAGCATGAAGCAGAAGTACCGATCCGAGGCTCTCTTGAAAGGGTCTGGCGCATCTCGCTGGCCCTTCTTCGACCGGATGGATGTGATGTTGCGGGTGCCTTCATCTTCCACCCCCACGGACAGCCTCCTACAGGTTGGAATGCAGGTGGCAGATGCTCCTGCATTGCAAGGAATGCCTCCTGCTCACGATGCGGAAAGTGGAGACTGCGACTCTGCTCAAGATGTAATTATGGCCCCGAGAGACGGCGTTTACTTCCCTAAATTCGATCCAGGAACAGCAGCAGCTGGCGGTGGCGTGCATATTCCTAATCGAGATCAGAGCAACCAAGAGGACGCCTCCAACACGATGCCGCAGAGGAAGCCCGTGAGTGGGGCAAACGCGGAGAGCGAAACAAGCACTCCGAGGAGCAAAATAGCCGCCCATAACCACCGGCATCGGAAGCTCCTGAGCAGGGAGATTGCGGCCAGCATTCATTCGTTTGCAGAGTCCCTTCTGAGCCTGGAGAAGGCGAAATTAGATCTGTTGAAAGACGCCGAGCGTCGAAGGACGGAGCTGGAGGCTCGGCGGGTGGACATGGAACTCAAGCGCACCGAGATCGTCATGAGCACGCACCTGCAGATCGCCAAACTCCTCTCTGTATCTCTCTCTCGCGAACGGAAGGCTGCCGCCAAGTGACCTGCTGCAGAAGGCACAATCCTTGGCTGAGGCGGTATGAGGGATCCTGCTCAGCACTGCAGCTGGAGGCCTCTAGCACAAATGCATGCGGGTGCACTATGTATTCTGTCTCATCCTGCTGCTGCTGCTGTCGCACAGACGTTGACTACCACTACTAAACCTTTTCTAGGAAAACAGGATGTCGGCTTAAAATTAATGTCAATTTTGCAACCCCCTCCGCCTCCGGGGCTCATGTTCTCTGTCTTTCCTGTTTTTTGTTGAGAGAGAACTGTTCTCTAAACTAATTACTTAACTTGTACCCTTTCGCTCTGTCTCTCTCTCCCTCTCTCTCTCTCTCATGAATTGTTACTCTTTTCACATGAAGGAAACACAGTCTCTCTCTCTCTCTCTGATGAATTGTTACTCTTTTCACATGACGGAAACACAGACCTAGTAGTGACAAGCCCCCACCACTCCACTATGGCTGGATTGCGTTCAAACGCAATCGTTAGGTTTGGAGGATTGATAGTAGTCACTAAGTTTATTCTCTTGTCACTAAAAATTTTGTTTAGTTTTGAGTCCTGTAGTAAGTAGTACTTACTACACCACTTATATAAATTTTTTGTTTGTATGCTATTATTCCTTCCTCACATGTGAAGATGAAGTCCCTTTTAGTCTCAAACTGTAAAGACCGATGGTTTTTGGAAATAGGATGGAATTCCGTTTGCGATTGGGGGGTAAAAGCGAGGAAGACGATGCGCTTCTATTCTCCGCGATTGGAGATGCGGAATGAATGTACGATATCCACACCCCTCAGAATCATCCTCGGTCTGGTTTTCCACACCACCTATAGAAGCGCAAATTGTATGCAAAAAGGTTAACGACTCAATTAGGGATTAAGTTGAGATTAGCAGATGAAAACAGGGATGGACATGTTCAGTGTGTTTGTAATTAATGTGCATGCAAAAAATAGTGACTACATGACTCAATGAACAAGATGAGATGACAATGCCCTTCTTTTAACGGTCTAAAGGGTCACACCATATCCAAGGATACCATTGGTGAGTATCTTCTATCTTTGGAAGATGCCAATTGGCATGACTATGGTGGTGCTTGCTGGTACGGGTACCTCCCATGTATCTATTGGTGCACTTCTTGGAGATTCTTTGAAGATCCGTTGTTACGGCCACCGGAGATAGTCCAACCAGGATGGCCCAAGATGACCTAGATGAATGATCCAGCTAAGGATAGTCCAGCTAGGATGGTTTAGGAACACTACACACCATGAGCACCCTTGGTGGCTATAGGTAGCCCACCACTAGAGTGTTCACCATCCTCGATGAAGAAAAAAGATATAAAAAAAAAGAAACTGAGAAGTTGTAAACAGTGAATGAAAGGAAAGCACTATATTGCCCGTACAGTATGAAATGTAATATGCACAAAGTGAAAAAAAAACTACTTCCCCATCAAGCTAGAGAGAAATCGTGTGCTGACTGAAGAACTTTGGACCACAGTAAATGTTGGGATCCATTAAGAAGGTGATAGAGAGTTTGGCAACAAAGAGTAGTGGGTTCTATAGTCAGGGCCCGTAGAGATATAAGCTTCCCATCATGTTGTGCCACCTGCCACCTGATCCTGTAGCGTTAGCACCTCCTAAATGCAGTGAGAAGATGAAGTGTGAAGGTAGGCACTGCTGAAGAGTGGATTGTTGACCTTGGACATCCTAGATCGTGTCCTCTGCCTAGCGAGCCCGTGCTCTGTGGCATCTCGTGACAATGGCGAGCTCAAAGAAGTGGTCTATGACATAGGAAGAGCAGATACGAAGGTCGACAAAGAGGTTATCCAGGCCACAGACAATGAGAGCAGTGAGCTCGACAAGAATGAGGCAAGGAGAGCCGCATTGGGGGATCAAGGAAGAACCTCAAGCAAGGCAAGTCTCCCACAAAAATGTCCAGACCAATGTAAGAGGAAGGGAAATTGAGAATCTCTAGGTGCTCTCTAAACCACCACCACCAAGGAAGCGAACTCCATGTGTTGAATCTGGAGAAGATGTAGGGATAGTCCCTAGTAGCAAGTGGCAAGAAGAGTGGTAACCACCATGGAGGTAGGGAGGTCGCCTATGAGGGATCTAGAAGACATCCCATTGCCCATGTGTGCAGTGGTGGAAGAGTGGCGAGGTTGCTGAGGGCGGATGGTGAGGTTGGGGAGGAAGCGGAAAATGCTACTAGACGAAGTGGTGACCGTGTTTGGCAAGGTGGTTGCCTTGGGAAGTAAATGAGGACGAGGGAAGTGGGCCGCCCTGTGAATAGAATACTCATTTGATATATTACACCTTCACAAAGGACCATCCTCTTAAGCTATTAAGCTATGGCAAACCACCCCTTCATCAGTATCCCTCTTAGTATTAAGCCATTGCAACTACAACTTCATCAATTTCTAACCAACAAGAATGCTTAGGTAATAATGCCTGCACTCTTTATGTACATAAAGTATGCCTTGGTCCATGATATTCAAATGTCCAAATGCTTACAAGATATGCCTTGGTCCATGATATTCAAATGTACAAATGCTCACAATCTTTTAATGACAACGTTCCCCAACACGTATGATTAGTCTCAAAGTTGGGATGTGTCAATAGATTCTAAGTGACTATGCTTTCCTTGTTTGTAAAAAAACTGCATCTTGTTGAGAAGATGGACTGGCAATAATTGTTTGTGCGAGTCATTTGCAATTAATCGTGATGACAAATATGAAGGTTTTATTAAAGGAGCTCTTTGATTTATTCTAACTTTTATTAAGTGGGATTACCTTTTTGAATGGTGGCATTGATGCAAGCCTAAGCATGTGAAACAATCATTTATTTATTAATCATTAATTTGCAATTCTGCTATGTAAAGATGCAAACCTAAGCATGTGGTGCACTAATGTGGCGAAGATTCATTCTCATTGTTGCTTTGAAGAAACAAAAGATAATGCACTAGCTTTTACAATGGTGGCATTGATATTGTCCGAAGCATGTAAGCACTAATTGGTCCAATGATTCATTCTCATTGTTGCTACAAAGAAAGATCCGACTTTTTGAAACAACATCAAGCATGCACTATAGTAACATGGCAACAATTCATTCTCTATGTTACTGTAAACAATTCATTCTTAATGCATGCTTGGGATTAATGTTAACCCAAGCATGCACAATACTAACATGGCAACAATTCATTCTTAATGCATGCTTGGGATTAATGTTAACCCAAGCATGCACAATACTAAGAGGTCAATAATTCATTCTTAGTGTTCCTATGAAGGAACATAGAAAACTTGATGGAATGGCATAAGAATTGTAAGAAATTTTGATTAGGATTTCTCATCAGCACAAAAATTAAAAGTGCACCTATTAGAATTTTAAGAGTAATTGTCAACAAGAAAGAGATTCAACAAAAAATCAAGCTTGTGAGTAAACACATGAAAATACATGAAAACACATAAAAATACTTAGCTTTCACGTGACATGAGCAGTGGATATAATCTTCTCATCACCTCATATGTGTGGCCTATCCCCACATGAGTATGTTTGTATATCACGGCCAAAAATACAAAAGTGGTGATTTTACTTTGCACGTCGCTCTATTTTTATCAAATTTCTTGAGGCTAGGGGAAAGCTCTGAAGCTTTACAAATTATCGAAAAATATTGCCAAAGTTTATGCTTCAGGTCTAAGCTCATGAGAATAAATAAAATAATGTTCACAAGCTTGCACATATATACAAAGCTTACTCAAAATTGCGAATGCCTTCAAAAATTATTATTTACGTGCATCCGCCTCAATAACACATATTCCATAGGTAAACAAAACATCACCACACCATGTTCATAAGGCGTAAGTACTTTAGGAATCGCCTTGCCATACAAACCAAACAAACACTAAAGGCCCAAAGCATACCCAATGTGCACTAAATGTATTAATATTTATAATGGAAGCACCCACGATACTAACATAATTTGGCATGAGGCATAAATTATTTAAGAAGGCTTAAAATACATTCTCATAACATGAAGATAGATGCATGTTTTACTACTTAGAAGACTGTTAATAATAGTGCTCCAATGCTTCTAAGTTATGTGGATGCTAAAGGCTTTAGCTATAAGCATCGGTTGAAATGAGATAGAAATGAGCATACCCCACATGCTATAACTATGAAATGAGATAGAAATGAGCATATCCCATGAGCTAACTAAACACTGGCATCAAGTGGTAGCCAATGGGGACCACAAAATAAACTGAGACTTTGTGGTGGCATCACCATTTAGAAGATCATCTTCATATAATTGTGTCTGGGACTCTTCTGGAGGCCTACATGGTCATTACATCTACACCTAATTTGTAGTTCTCATGTGAAACTAGTTGGAGTGGCATGTATGCACACATGTGTGTGTTTTGGGTAGACATAAATGTCATGGGGATAACTGACCCGTTTGAGGTGTTTGGACTAACAAGTAGTCAACCTCTCTCTTGGGCTATTATGGTCAAGTATGACCATACAAAGTGGGCTTGAAGTTTGTAAGTGGTCAAACTAAATAATTTTGAGGTAGGTTTGTAGTACTACATGTGTATACTTGTGGTGCAAATGAATGGCCAAATGTTGCTATCTTAGACCGAAAACTATTCAGGTTCTACTTTTTGATGTGTAGGTCAAAAATGTATTGCTCTCAGTTAGATGTCTATCCATTGTGAGGTCAATCCTACCACGTGTGAAATCGTCAACAAGAGAATTGAGAGCACATTGCCAAATTGTAAAGAGGGTAGGATGATTAGTCTCAACTGCCTTAGCACCTCCATGTTGATGATCAGTTGCTTCTTTTGTGATGGGGGTGTGCTTCCCTGTGTGTGCAACTAAGCATCATCGCCCCAAAACAAAAGATTTATTACCAAAGGGGTGACACTTTTTCTAAGGCTATTTCTACTTAAGTAATGGTTAAATTTCACCTCTCTATCACTATTTCAATAACATGACATAAAAGTTAGGATATTAATGGAATTCTATCTACACATAAAAGATGTCTTTTGCATCCCTCTTTTGGATCATCATTATTATGTATTGAAAAAGAAAGTAACATTTTTCCCAAAAATAAATGATAAGTTCATCACGTTCATTTTAAGGTTAATTTTAGAATCAAAATTCCATCTTGGTTATTAATGCTGCTAAAAAGGTAAAAAATGGATGTGTGATTTTTCCTTCTTACTTGGTCATGTGGCAATATTGAGTATGGTGAAGGAAATTATCAAATGAAATTTTTATTGAGAGGATGGTTTTTTAGAAATTTTTTTCCCTATTTTCAATCCTTGATATACTCGTATCTATTTAGCATGGTGTAACTATGAAGTATGAGCATTATTCCCCATGCCAATAATTTTAACATGATGTTAGTATAATGTAGATTGATCATGGATAAGGAAACTAAGAAATAATTGTTTTCATGAGATAAATTATTTTTTTCCCCAAAACTATGAAAAGACATTTTTATGTCCTGTAATGTTACCTCATCTCTATTAAGCATGGTATAACTGTATAATGTAGATTGATCATGGATAAGGAAACTACAAAATAATGGTTTTTATATGAGATAAATGATTTTTTTCCCAAAATTATGAAAAGACAATTTTATGTCTTGTAATGTTATTAAGCTAATGCTAAAGCTACATTATCATCATCTCCTTCATCATATCATCATCATCTTCTTCTTCTTCTTATTCCTCTCTCTCTCTCTCTCTCTCTCTCTCTCTCTCTCTCTCTCTCTCTCTCTCTCGTGTGTGCACGTGTGCATGTAATTGCTCATCTAAACTTGATCTTTTTGTGTTTATCCATGTTATCTAAAAGAAACATCACAAAAGATGTGCACTAAACATGAAAAATCTACAACATTAAACCTAATTTTTATTTACATTTACACGTGCTTTTTATTATTCAATTAGTCAAACAATTCATTTGAAGTGATAACACACTTCACACTTACAAATATAGAGTAAACGTGTCAATTTACTTGCATTAGTCAAATAATTGTTATTATTTGAATTAGTTAAATAATTTATTTAAATCAATAGCACACTTTAGACATAACGAAGATGAATATGGACTAAGCGTGTTCACATGTACAACGGAATCAAAATATTGGGTTAGTCTTATTTTTATGAGCTTAAAATTTCAATTACATATTTTAAAAAAGTATCATTACCAAACAACTCCTTGACAATTAAACAAGTAAGGAAAACAACTCCAAATTAATTTGAAGCAAATATATACCATGTCAGAAGCATAGGTCTTTTTTTCCCCACTTACACACACATGTACATACACAAGAAGCATTACTATAGTTTAAAAGATTTACCTCATTAAAACTAATATTGGTAAACATGTTGATGTGCATGGATTTCCTGAGAGGCTTCTTGTATATTCAACAATCAAAGCATTCCATCACTACTCCATAATTGTGTGTTGGTCGCAATGATAAAATATAATTTCTTTCATCTCACAAAGGGGGCTTGGTAAAAACAAAAACTCTTTTCTTCTAGAGAGAACTTTAACTTTTTTGAGGCAAGCTCCAAAGAGAATTCTATGTTGTCGAATAGGTCTACCTCTCCGCTGTGTGAGACTCCTTAAACCTTCATGCATCTTAGGATCACTAGAGAATGAATATGCCCAATGTTCACTTGATTGGCATGGTGCATATAGAATACTATCATTTTTCTCTCTTATCTTTAAGATAAGATCAATGTCCTTTGGCATTATTGTTACTCTCTTTACATGGATGGTACACTTGTGGACATCACATAATAGTTATGTGAGGTACGATTCAACTTCTTCTTGGAGTGCCTATGTTGTGACATTCATGTAGAATTCAGTTTCTTTCTTAAACAAACTAACAATGTATGTAGACATTCAAAATCTTTGAAACTAATAGCCTATATGGACATTCAGAATCTTCCTTAAGTGGATAATAGCCTATGCAAACATTATGAATATTCTGAACCATCCTTGCAAAGAAGATTTATAATGCTCTTTTGATATTTTCAAATCTCCTAGAAAGGTATGACACCAAGGAGACCCCTTTCTTTCTTTGCTTGAAGTGAACTTTGAAACTCGGACCTGGCCTTTTGTTCACTTCCTTTTCAAACTCTTATATCTCAACAGAGACACGTTTTACCATGGATTCGACTTTGTCATAGTTACATAAAGAAATCAAATGATTGAGTTACTCCCACTATTTCTCAAACCCATCTCTCTCTCTCTCTCTCTCTCTCTCTCTCTCTCTCTCTCTCTCTCTCTCTCTCTCTCTCTCTCTCTCTCTCTCCCCTAACAATCTTCTTGGGTACATATTTTAATAATCTCTATTCATTCATTGTAAGTAGCTCATCATGAACTTGTACTTTGGCCCAATGTAAGCCTTTAAGTGAGACACATGGATTACATCATGAATATTAGTGATTAATGGAAGCAATAATTGGTGGATTACTTCCCCCACTCTCCTCAAAACCTTGTATGAACCATACTAGCCAATGAGCTAATTTAGTGTTGGTGTTCCCTTTGACCCATATCTTGATTTGGGGATCTATTACATCATGAATATTAGTGATTGGTGGAAGCAATAATTGGTGGATTACTTGCCCCACTCTTCTTAAAACTTTGTACATTTTTAGGGTTTTGATTTTTTAAGCATTTCAAGGTTTCTGCATTTTTTGGTTTTTGTATTTTGATGTTGCCACTTCCATCATCATCACCGTTGCGTTTTTCTATACACACTGATTATGTGTGTTTGCCTCTGTGCACATAGCACCATAAGATCACATATATATGGCTACATTTTTTCTTTCTTGCATGAGCTGCATTTTGGGTGTGTTCTTCTTTACTACATGAGATGTGTTTTTACTTCCTCAACTCAGCACATGAAGCTATATTAATCCTCTCAATCATGGAGACACATAGGAGCAACATCACCATCGAGAAGTTTATTGGGGAAAACTTTCTTGCATGGAAAACTAAGATCAAACTCCTTTTGATGTGAGAAGGCATGTGGAACATCATCAAAGGAACAGAGAAGAAGCCTATATCAGGAGGACAAGAATGACAAAGCAATGGCACTGATTAGCTTAGGCCTTGTCGACAACCTCATTCACCATGTGGACTTTGACAAGACAACCCAAGCTGGAAAACCTATTCAATAATAAAATCAACAACTCAGAGGTATTCATTAAGTAGAAGTCTTTTGAATTTAACTTAGATAAATGAGAGTCAAACTTTCGGTGACCATATGAGAAACTTAGGCTCCATCATTAAACAACTTGCTACCACCAAAGCACAAGTTGATGAAGATGATATGAAAGCTATCCTAATCAACAACATAGGAGGGATTTTAAATGCAATGAGATCCTACCCATACTAAGGACATCTCCTGAGATGGAATATGATGAGTTGATAGCACTTCTTATTGATGAAGAGCCCGCCATCTTAAAGAGATAGTTAAAGTCTTCCTCTCTAGGATGAAAGGCAAACAAGAAAGAAGGATTATCAAGTGCACCTATTGTAAAAGACTTGGACATACAGAAGTTAGGCATTTTAAGAAGATGGCCAAAGAGCAATCAAAGGACCATGCTAATCTAATGTAGGAACTAGAAGTTGATGAAGATGAAGCTAAAGCATCTACAATAACAAAAGAAAAATTCCCCACTAACATGACTAATCTTTCTCTTAAAGAGGAAGAGTATGATTGGGCTTTCTAGTCCTTTTCTATTTGAATCAAGGGTTCTCTGCCCAAGATGTCTCCCAAAATCTAAATATTTTGTAGCCAAGTGTTCTCTGCCCGGGATATCCCCTAAATTTTGAATATTTTATAGTCAAGGGTTCTCTGCCTAGGATGCCCCCAAAACCAAAATATTATGTAGTCATGGGTTCTCTGTCCACTTGCAGGATGTCCCCCAAAATCTAAATATTTTGGGTTTCTTTATTTTACCTTACTTAAAACAAGGGGGGTTGCTTTGGTATGCTGATGTAGGTTATCTTTATCTCTTAAGATAGGACATGACCTCTGAGTCTATCCACAAAGACCATGATTGATGAGCCACCATGCTTGTTGAGCCTTTTGAGCCATGCTTATTGGCCTCTAAGGCATGCTTACTTGCCTCTAAGTTTGAAGAAAGGACCGTATCTTGTTTCTTTACTAATGTTTGAGTACAAGGATTATTGAGGGCTATCCAGACATTACCTCCATTACTCCAAAGAGGGAAGTAGGTTGGGTATTCAAAAGATGAGGTTTAATGTCTATAAAAGTAATGTATATGGTTAATACACTATCATAATTCATTCATCATTGTGTTGTACAATCTCTCTCCACCATTTCCCTCTCTTTCTATCTCTCTATCTCACTCTCTAACTCTCTAAAGCACCATGTAATCTCAACAACCTTAGCAGCCAGCTGACATTTCTTTGGCCCCAACGAAAGATGTTAGGAGCACAAGGCTTCTAAGAAGGGATCTCCCAATAGTTGGGTTCCAAAGTCAAGAAAACCTACACCATTAGCCTCTACAACCATGCCATCAAATACCAGACCAAAGATGTAGTGGAGACCAAAAGCCATGCCTCTAATACCAACTCCAAAGCTTCTTAAATAGGTTTAGAGGGCAGTGCCTCCCACTTCAACTCGTGTGTCGACACCACCTTCAAATAAATTGAAAGATTATGTGAGACTCCCAAGCTTAAGCAAGTTTAGAGAGCAGTGGATTCCACCTCGACTTATGTATGGACATCACCTTCAAAGAAATCAAAAGATTTCGTGGACTCTGAGCACTAACAAGAAGCAACACCTTGCCTATGTGTAGTAGTCCTACCCATCCCTATTCTATCAAAAAAGGGCCACCCATGGTGCTAAAACCTAAAGAGAATCATGCATACACTCATGCGGCACCACCCACTGAGAAACCTTAGGTCTCGAAAAGATCATTGTAACCCCCATAACATTTTTGCACGCCATGTAACAACACCAACTCACAAGCTAGAACTAGAAAGACAAAGCTCAATTAAGCATGCCAATAAAGTTGACCATGGTGGCAAGGTGACATTTAAGCTTTCACATCGTGGAT
The DNA here is from genome assembly GCF_041138505.1 of Cibotium barometz. Classification (NCBI taxonomy): domain Eukaryota; kingdom Viridiplantae; phylum Streptophyta; class Polypodiopsida; order Cyatheales; family Cibotiaceae; genus Cibotium; species Cibotium barometz. The sequence goes on along the minus strand of NC_141108.1, from coordinate 21,312,185 downwards.
GGGTAGACGATTCTCTACTCTCCCCTGCTAAGCATGCATTCAATAAGCTTGAACCCTAAGCCCATGCATTCAATAAGCTTGAACCCTAAGCCCATGTGTAAATATGTAATGTAGTCCCCCCTTGGCTAAAGTATACAATATTACCTTCACTAAGAATGATAAAAAACATAAAAACCTAAGAAATGTTAAAAAAACAACTAAAAACACACACGTGTACACATATTTTCATATACATGCACATTCACTTGTAACCCATGTCCGTGCACACACACATGCGTATTATGCATCGTTATTTGCATGCATTTGCCCATGCACACCCCACCATTACTCATGTACACCACTCTTGCATGCACACACGTGCACCCCCATGCACTTACACTCACATGTGTACCCATAGTCAATCATGTATACACATGCACATACCTTTGCATTCACACATGTGGAACCATTTACACAATACACACACATACACTGCAAATGTGCACCTCGCACATTTGCATACATTCATGCATGTGCGCACAACACACTCATGCGTTGTCGTAACGTGGACGGTGTCGCTGGGAAAGTACGAGACTTCTAGCTGTGAGAGTAGCTTCTAATCTCCACAAGGAAACTCACATACATAACTCTCCAAGGAGCACAAGGCATCTCCATTTTTGATATCATTAATATGTGCAAATTCACCTCAATACATCCCTGAATTCAGCCTGATAATTGCACATAAATTGTGTATCAAGTGATTGTCCCTTTCCAAGCATAGATTTACTGGCTCCTTTTTCCCAAATCCCTCAAACCAATCACATGTAGGCATAACATAATCTTCAAATATTTCCCACATACATGTGACCATTTACATTCCATACATCAAGTGACATCAATTCCATCATTTCAAGCTGTTTCTTTATCACCTGAAAACCTGCTTTTAAACTCCAACAACTCACAAACAAAAGACGATATATGGCATATCTATAACATGCTCACACGATTCTAAGAAACTCCATGACTTGCATTCCAAATCCATTTGAGTAGAAAACAAAATCGAATGTCCAGAATCCTTACTGCATTTTTGATGCTTTGATTCCACGTGTTTTTGATGCTTTGAATCCACAACTCTTCAAATCCAGGCTCTTCTTAATTTACAAAACCTTTAAAGGTTTATAGGCTTTACGATTTTCCAAATTGTAGGTAGGTTAGTGAATAAAAATAAAAAAAAACATCACTTATCTGAAAGTAAACAAGGTAAATTTTTCTTGATTTTTGCTAATTTCCATTTGGTCTCTTCGCTGCAGGCCACGCAAGGATGAGTACATGTATTAAATGAAAATCATATCACTAGATAATACTCAATTTGCTCTTCAATTCTAACTCCAACAAGCCATGAACAGTAGCCGCCCTTTTGATTTTAAATTCTCTGGTTAGTTGGCGTTCCTGGTTCACCCTTTCTGCACACGCTGCTCACTGATATATACCCCCCCTCTCGTTTTCTCTGGTTTTTCATCACTTTCCCCGCAAGGAAATCGGGCGCACCTGCCTTTTGCAGCTATTTTCACGTATTTTCCCAGTTTTGAAAACTCATGCGCCACCTTTCTTTTTATATTGTTTTCGGGTATTTATTCTTTTGCTGCCACGCAAGCTGCCCTCATAAGCTTCAATACATATGATATGTCTATTTCTCATATGCAAATGTTTGGACCCAAGCTACATCAAACATCACATATATGTCATAAGTCTACTAAAGCATGCCTCATGCTTGCACTCCCGTAAGAGGTATTCATTGACTCAGTCCATCGATACCATAGAGAAGGTACTACACATCATGCATATGGGTAGTCATTTATATCATTAACATATCCCTTTGACGAGCCACTCATACCATCATTTACATAGCCACGTAGACCATGTATTTAACTGAGTGCTTCCAACTTTCCCATGAGGTCTGAGTAACAGCAGAACCATCACCACCATACTCACAAGAGTCATTTTGAAATAGCTCCCACTAGCATGGTTGCCACTAGGTTCACCATCCATGGGCATGAAGATATTATTGAAGGGATCATTCTGCCTATGAGGATACACAAGAACTTTGAATGTGTGCAGTGTCTTAATAAAGTTCTTCTTGTTTTTGCTCATTCCACGATATCTCCAAAGGGTATTCTTCAAAACCAATCCTCATATCATACATGCTCTCACATTTCCATACATGTTGAGAAGGGTGTTCCTTACTGCAAGGCTTACCATAAGCATAAGGCTCCATATTTCACACCACACTCATATACAAAAGCTTCAAGACCTGGCTCAGCCTCAGCTCGTCTTATTGAACCTCATTTACAATATGAACATATGTACATGGCATCATATAATGACTCGTCATAGCACTTAATCCCATGCATCTGGATTTGCATTTGATAGTCTCATATGCATGGTTTCACACCATAGACATGCCATGGCACGACATCCACCCCCTCTAAACCTGCACATCCTCTGGTATGTGCCAAATCATCATCAAGATCCACATATATCTGGATGTCGTCTTCATCTTCTACATTATTAGGGAAATCATCCTCTTCCTCTTTAGCTATATCCATCTTGATCCTTTTGCCTGCTATAAGATTCTTTATCTCTGTTCCATCAAGCTCACACAGGGTATACGTAGCATTTCCATGCACATGCTTGACAATGTAAGGGCCAAACCATCTTTTCGCAAATTTTCTTTGAACAGTGAATTGGTTGTCAAGGCTACTATCATACATTAGGACCCAATCACCTTCTTCAATAGGTTTTGGCCGAAGTCTGTGTCTTCTATCAAATCTTTCTTTATTTTTCAACCTTGCATCTTTCAAGCGAGCTCTAGCAAGCTCTACATCTTCAGGCCTCCTCTCCAACTGCCTTATTCGCAATGCAAGGAGGTCTTCCCTGCTCAATTCTTCCACCCAGGGCAATACATTCCAAGTTGGAACTACTTCTTCAACTCGCATTACTGGCTTCTGACCATACATTAATTCTGCAGGCATGTATCCTGTCACTGAGCTATGAGTTGTACGGTCAGCCCACAAAGCATATGGTAGCAACCTTGGCCACTCTCGCATTCTTTCTCTGCATGCCTTAGCCAAAGCTTTAATGATTGGAGGATATCCTCGCTCACTTTTACCATTGCCCTCAGGATTGTAAGCACATGTTAGGGACAGTTTAATGCCAATTCTAGAGAAGAATTCCCTTGCTTCTTCAACATCTAGCTCACCCCTATCAGCTGTTATTTTCCCAACACAACCATACCAACAAATCACATCTTCCAAGAGAAATTTGCATACTGTTTCCGTACTCTTTGTTCTAAGAGCACGCCCCTCTACCTGATTTGTCAAATCTTCTCTTGCAAGTGCTATGTACCGCATCTGCCAAATTCCCAAAGGCATTGTAACTAGATCCACAATTTGACCCCTCTCAGCAGCTTGCTGCTGTTGCATATACATAGTAAACATCTAAAACATTTGCATAACCCCGGGGTCAAAATGAACCCCCTCACCCTCAGGATTCTCAGCCATAGCTTCCCTGTATATTTCACCCACACTCTCACCCCAGCAAATCAAATCGAGTTCACCAAAGAGCTGTCGTAACGTGGACGGTGTCGCTGGGAAAGTACGAGACTTCTAGCTGTGAGAGTAGCTTCTAATCTCCACAAGGAAACTCACATACATAACTCTCCAAGGAGCACAAGGCATCTCCATTTTTGATATCATTAATATGTGCAAATTCACCTCAATACATCCCTGAATTCAGCCTGATAATTGCACATAAATTGTGTATCAAGTGATTGTCCCTTTCCAAGCATAGATTTACTGGCTCCTTTTTCCCAAATCCCTCAAACCAATCACATGTAGGCATAACATAATCTTCAAATATTTCCCACATACATGTGACCATTTACATTCCATACATCAAGTGACATCAATTCCATCATTTCAAGCTGTTTCTTTATCACCTGAAAACCTGCTTTTAAACTCCAACAACTCACAAACAAAAGACGATATATGGCATATCTATAACATGCTCACATGATTCTAAGAAACTCCATGACTTGCATTCCAAATCCATTTGAGTAGAAAACAAAATCAAATTTCCCGAATCTTTACTGCATTTTTGATGCTTTGATTCCACGTATTTTTGATGCTTTGAATCCACAACTCTTCAAATCCAGGCTCTTCTTAATTTACAAAACCTTTAAAAGTTTATAGGCTTTACGATTTTCCAAATCGTAGGTAGGTTAGTGAATAAAAATTAAAAAAAACATCATTTATCTGAAAGTAAACAAGGTGAATTTTTCTTGATTTTTGCTAATTTCCATTTGGTCGCTTCGCTGCAGGCCGTGCAAGGATGAGTACATGTATTAAATGAAAATCATATCACTAGATAATACTCAATTTGCTCTTCAATTCTAACTCCAACAAGCCATGAACAGTAGCCGCCCTTTTGATTTTAAATTCTCTGGTTAGTTGGCGTTCCTGGTTCACCCTTTCTGCACACCTGCTCACTGATATATACCCCCCCTCTCGTTTTCTCTGGTTTTTCATCACTTTCCCCGCAAGGAAATCGGGCGCACCCACCTTTTGCAGCTATTTTCACGTATTTTCCCAGTTTTAAAAACTCATGCGCCACCTTTCTTTTTATATTGTTTTCGGGTATTTCTTCTTTTGCTGCCACGCAAGCTGCCCTCATAAGCTTCAATACATATGATATGTCTATTTCTCATATGCAAATGTTTGGACCCAAGCTACATCAAACATCACATATATGTCATAAGTCTACTAAAGCATGCCTCATGCTTGCACTCCCGTAAGAGGTATTCATTGACTCAGTCCATCGATACCATAGAGAAGATACTACACATCATGCACATGGGTAGCCATTTATATCATTAACATATCCCTTTGACGAGCCACTCATACCATCATTTACATAGCCACGTAGACCATGTATTTAACTGAGTGCTTCCAACTTTCCCATGAGGTCTGAGTAACAGCAGAACCATCACCACCATACTCACAAGAGTCATTTTGAAATAGCTCCCACTAGAATGGTTGCCACTAGGTTCACCATCCATGGGCATGAAGATATTATTGAAGGGATCATTCTGCCTATGAGGATACACAAGAACTTTGAATGTGTGCAGTGTCTTAATAAAGTTCTTCTTGTTTTTGCTCATTCCACGATATCTCCAAAGGGTATTCTTCAAAACCAATCCTCATATCATACATGCTCTCACATTTCCATACATGTTGAGAAGGGTGTTCCTTACTGCAAGGCTTACCATAAGCATAAGGCTCCATATTTCACACCACACTCATATACAAAAGCTTCGAGACCTGGCTCAGCCTCAGCTCGTCTTATTGAACCTCATTTACAATATGAACATATGTACATGGCATCATATAATGACTCGTCATAGCACTTAATCCCATGCATCTGGATTTGCATTTGATAGTCTCATATGCATGGTTTCACACCATAGACATGCCATGGCACGACAGCGTGTGCCCTCACACACACACATATACACACACTCACACCATGCATGCACGATGCATGCATGGTGCACCCATTTACATGCACATTCTCACCTGCACATGCACCACATTCCCACAACCACACACTTGCACATTGCATGTGCATTTGTGCACCATCTACACATACGTGCACGTGCACTACACTCACATTTACACTTTGTACACACACACACCCATGCACTCACATTTACATATGCACCCATTTGCACATTAGTAGGTACCTGCATACACACACACTTGCACCACATATGCATGCAAAAATATTTGCTTACATGTGCACCCCACCCAATTGTACATTTATATATATACATGCACGTGTATGGCATGTGCACGTGCACTACACTCACATTTGGACTTTGTGTACACACTTGTATTTGCATGTGCACATCATGCACCCATTCAAATATTAGCGCATACACATGCACCCCACACATTTGCATATTCAAGCACTCGCATGTGCACCTCACACATTCCCATTTGCATGCATTTGCACATCGTGCACCCGTTTATGCACACACACATGCACCTCATTCACATGCACATACACTCACCCATGCATGCACCCACGTGCATGTGCACACCCATGTGCACTCCATGCAAGCAAATGTGCACACACATGTCCCTATGTGTAGAAATTCCCTGCCCCCTCTCAAACAAATTAAACCCCCACACCAACCTTACTCTCGCTGTGTGTCTTATTTTTAGAATAGGAAAAGCTTAAATCATAGGAAGAAATAAATATGGAATTTAGAAAATATGGGACACATCAATAATACATCAAGCAAAGGGGTGAATTTGGTGAGCTCAAATGATCGTTTGTGCTTGGTGTGTCCTTGAAGGAGAGAGAGAGAGAGAGAGAGAGAGAGAGAGAGAGAGAGAGAGAGAGAGAGAGAGAGAGAGAGAGAGAGAGATCTATACAATTATAATGACTAGAGAAAGAGATCTATACAATTATATTGACTAGAGAGAGAGATATATATCTATACAATTATATTAACTAGAGAGAGAGATCTATATAATTATATTGACTAAAGAATAAGATAAATAATTAAAAATATTAAGAGAGATACAATAAGTAAGGAGGTGATACTAAGTTGTTTGTCCTTATCCTTTGGCTTTGTCTCGATGACTCTATTAGTTTATCCTCAAAACCATGGGATTAACTTTTTCACACATTATATGAGTGAGATCATTTCCATATAACCCATCTCAACAAATCACTCCCGCATAATATAAGGATAGTAAGCCATGATCCAACTTAAATATCTGAGAGCAAACGCCTCCATATAGTTGTAAATTGCATTTAATGCTCTCAAAACATCCCCCAACAAACTCTCCATGATACTATATAGTCCACATGAAGCTCTTAAACCATGCACATAATACCATCATGAAGAGGGTTGTCTAAATAGTGAGTCCCCAAAAATGCTAGTAAGTATACTCATTGTGTTTTCAATCATTTCTCCCTCCTCCAAAACCATCCACCAACCCTTGATATCCCTCCAACATTGAGGTGGGTTGTGATGAAGCAAGGCCATCATAGTGCTTGTAAAGTACCCTCTTTCTCATTCCCAATATCTTCTCATGTACATATTCTATTCATCCCTCTTCATTCATTGGAAGAAGTAGCTCTTCATGCACTTGCGCTTTGGACCCAATGTAAGCCTTTGCACTCACTTGCACTTAAATCATAAATACTAGTGGTTTGTGGAAATAAAAATTGATATGCTACTTCCCCTACTCTCCTCAAAACCTTGCATGGACCATATTGATGAGCTAATTTAGTGTTAGTGTTTCTTTCAGAGACCCATATCTTGATTTGGGGATCCTTAAAAACATGCAATCTCCTTTTTGAAACTCCAAAGCTCTCCCAAAGATCTCCCATATAAAGCATCGGTATAATATGCTTTATTATCACTTGAGCTCACTTCATGATGTTTGCCTTGCATTGTTGAAGAAAAGTGCATTCTCTCAACTTCCTCTTTTGAATTTGTATTCTCACTTGAGCTAACTTCATTATCACTTGAGCTCACTTCATGTTTACCTTGAATTGTGTTGAAGAAGAGCATGCATTCTCTCCACTTCCTCTTTTGAATTTGGATTCAATCCTTGCTTGACAACCATCGTAGGTGTATTCACCTTGTAAACCATAAAATTTCTCAAAAGGTGACATGACAATACTCTTGTTAACCACTCCATTGGTTTTAACATGATTAATAGAGGCCCATTTTAAGTTTGGTTGGCCTAGTGTGAAAATTAGGCATTTTTATGTCATTTTTGACAATAAGAAATGAATAATAATTCCCTTGTAATAGTTGTATTGTGAGCTCCCCCTCTTTCCTCTTGCTTACTTACATACTATTGGATTATTACATAGTAGATGGATGCTTATTTGAATAGGTTTAATTATAGGTTCTCCTCTTTAATTAGCTTCGTGTTTCCCTACCTTTTGTGAGAGAGAACCATTGTAAAAGACCATCTCTTGATGCCTCTGTCTAGGCATTAAGAGAGCTCTCTACCTTGATGCCTCCATCTAGGCATAGAGATCTCTCCCTTCACCCCTTTGGCAAAGTAGAACTCAAGGAGAGTTTTTATTCATCAAAAGTAGAACTTCTTGAAGGAACTAGCCCTTCCATCTTGAATTGTACTGTATGAATTTTTCACTATGTATTAGTCTTGTGGTATGGGACATGAGATTAATCCTATGTGAAGGATACTTATCTCTACATCTGTGTGGGATAATTTTTGGTGGTATGGGACACTAGAATTTATTACACAAGGAAGTCCTTGATATAATGTATTTTGTTATAAATTAGGAAATATACTTGAATTTATATAGTATATGACAATTGATCTCCTTTGCTCGCAATAAGCAAACACGTATCTGAGGTCAGTTGCTTATCTAAGCAGAAGGGATGTTACATAATGTCCACCCTTTAGTTGTATGGGGATGCCCGAACGTTAGTGTGCCATCCTAGTGAATTGGTATCGTGGGGGCGACTCCACATTAAATATTGATTACCTAGTGGTATTAGCATAGCTTGAGACCATGCTTGACAGGTGTATGTTGTTAAAGTGTAACAAGTAGTGCCATGCTTGACAACTGTATTGTAGTCAAGTGAAACAAGTGGACTATGCTTGATAACTGCACATGGTCGAAGGGAAACAAGTGGTTTATGCAATTGATGCACCATGCTCATTGGAGTGTAACAAGTGGTAACTCACACCATGCTAGATGATGAGTACATAATGATACTCTCATCATAGTGAAACAAGTGGTGAATATATGCTGTGTTTGTGCCTATCATTGTTTCATATTAGGATTAATTGTATAGAAGGTAATTAATTGGGATATGTTTACAAAAATAGGTGATGAGCAATGTGTGTGTGTGTGTGTGTGTGTTGTGCACACATAAGGGATCTTGTCTATATTATATTATTTTGTATTATTATTTGTGATTTGATGATGGGTGCGAGGATCACCAATTTAGGTGTCGCACAAGTTTTTGTTGTTGTAGCATTTTCTTTTACACAACTGAGGACAGTTGCTTCCTCAAACGAGGAGGACTGTTACATGTATATATTTTATTATATTTTTAATGAATTAATAATCGAAGTCTTGATTTAAAGTGTGCAAGATTTAATAATCGAAGTCTTGATTTAAAGTGTGCAAGATTCGACTTAATGGAATGTGCGATTGTGCACAAGATTATTATATGTAAAAATGTGCACAAAATTATTTCATGTGTGTAAAGGCCCATTAGCATTTATATTTGGGCTAAGGTTTTTATATGTACAAACCTTAGGGATTTTGATATGGTTAAAAATATGTAAAGCAATACCCCAAAAGTGGGAAAAGCAAGCCCAATTCGTACGCTCAACTATTATTAGCTCCTTGGCCTTATGAATACAATTCTCTAAATACTCATGTCATGGAAGTGGAGCTACACAGCATGGGAGGGGACCCAATCTTGTCTTGATGTGATGTTGTTCTATTTCTCTTACCTTATGTTATGCTATGTTATTTGATCTCAATTTAATTCAAGTCTTTGTTTTAATTTTTGATGTATTTTGTGAGTTTTTAATTATTTATGACTAGTTCTTACTAGGTCAACCAAACTTAAAAATAGTCTAGCCTCTATTACTAGTCTTAAGCAACTATGTATATGAAGTCAATAGAGTTTCGCTATTGACATTAAGTATATAGTAAGGCTACTTTATATGTTTAAGTGCCATATTACAAAGGATAAGTTTCCCTGTTTGCACGAATAAGATGGCAAAGCACCTTACGGTAGGTTGGATGGGTGAAACCATGTTAGCCAATGGAGTGGTTTGAACATACCCCCTTTCTTAATGGTTGACTATGTCCTTGCATCACCCAAGTTGGTGGTGAAGCTAGAAGGTATGGATTATCGGATACATCATGAAGTTGGTGTGGCCCCAAGGTTAAGTGGTATAGTTCAGGATCGATCTGTAATCGAATATAGGCAAAGTGGTGGAAATATTTCGGTACCCTTGATGGTAGGCAACTTGTTGAGGTGGTATGGAAAGTGATAAGCAATGTAGAGCTTCTTTATGCCAAGCCTCCATTGGTTGTGGAAGTGGTGCCCTTTAACATAAGGTGGTTGGTAGAAGCGATCTACATCTTAAGATTGATGGAATGAGGATCAGGACCGCATGGAATAATTAGCATGGGTAGATGGTGGTATAAGACATCTTGGCATGATAGTGTATTATGCCTAGATCTTACTATGTGATGTTTAGAGATTGGGCTTCATCATGTCGTAAGATGAATACATCGGCTAAGGTGAGGTCTTATTAGAGTTGAATTAGTCAAAAGCAGAGGTTGTATGCATTGAAGTTTGTTGGAGGTATCTGCAAGGTTAAGGGTTCTCTCTAGGCGATGGGTTATACTATAGTGGTGTGCATGGGCCAACATTATGGCCACCATGGTCTCCCCCATCAAGAGATATACCTAAAGGGTAAGCGTTGACAAGGTTACTTGTAGGTGCATGTGTTTAGGTGTGCCATGAGATGTAAGAAGTAAAAAAATGTCTTACCCATCGTGAAATATAGAGGTGGCATGTATGGGCAAAAGGTACGCCTGTGTTTGAGTGTGCACTTCTTTAACTTCTCCAACTCAATTGATTTCTTTGACTCTCTTTTCTACTTTCTTTAACAAATACTTGACATCCCTTTTCTTGGGGAGTTAAGATCATTAGACTATCAGAGGTTTGGCAATAGACTTTGCTCATGGGCTGTGCCCACCTATAATGGACTTGGGTAACCTTGTGGCTCAATGGATTTGGCATTGTTGAGAGCACTTAGAATAGAGGCAATGTGGATAAAATGAGTGGTGTAGTTAAAGATAAGACCATAAAAGATTCCTATTTAATTTGAGGAAGGTCTAGGCAATGGGTCATACCATGGTCCATGAAAGATTCTTGATTAATTTGAGGAAGGTCTAGGTGATGGGTCATACCATGGGCCAGGCTTATGCTTTTCCATGTTTCCCCCATCTAGAAACATACTTGGACAGCCCCCATCTCGAAATATACTTAGACAACTATCAACAGAGCAGTGAGATGAGGCTCAATGTAAGTTTGTGAAAAAAATAGTGTCTATATTGCATGCAAAGCATGTGGATATATTACAGGGGGTGCATGGACATTGGGCAAAAAGTGAACTCATGTAGACACTTGCCTTTTTTATGAAAACTCCAACACTCTACTTTCTTTGACACGTTTCATTTAGATTTCTTTGACTTTTACACATGGTTTTAGATAGAGAATTGGTTGATGATGTGTAATGAGGCCAACTGACTAATGTAGATGTGAAGGAGGTTGGGTTGTCTATGAAAATGGAAGAATGGAAGAATTTAGGACACCCCCAATCAGGTAGGTACATTGGTAGACTACAACTATGGGTGGCATGCTAGACATGGCTGAATGGATCTAGGTGCTTCTTGAGCCTCTTTTTGAAAGGTTAGTGGCTATTTGGCCCGCTTGCTTGAAGCATGTCAATGTCGATGTGAAAAAGGGAAGAATTATAGGTGCCTTGGGAGTGAAATTTTGGATTGTTTGTTGTGCTGACAATGTCGACTGTAGGCATGTGGCATACTTTGACCTTTTGAGCATCTCTACCTTGATTGATATTAGCACAGATGTAGGCAAGTTTTGTGCCGTGGAGGGAGATGTAGAGCATGGTTGATTCAATCACCGCTTTGTGTGAAGATATCTTATTTGGGTGCATGGATCCAAAGGCTCCATAAACTGCTATGGGGATGACCATTTAATTGGGCAAGATGGAGAAATATTCAATGGGTATCTTCATCATGAAGTCCATGTATGATGCTATGTGAGGATGGAAGGCTAGTAGCCCTTCTGAGTATGCAGACATCAAAATTATGATTCATGGTCTGAGCAGTTGTGTTAGACTCATTGGCAAGAATTCCTCGACCCATGGGATGAGTTTTTAAGGTTATTTTCAAGGGCTGGTTACCTTTGTATATATAAATTTGATTGGTTTCCCAATCATAAAACAACCTTATGTCTCTTATGTAAGTCCTTCCAATGATCATGGTGTATGACCCTCTTCTATAAAATCCATCACCAACAAATGTGTGATAAAAGCTTCATCCAAAGGTCTTGATTTTTGTACCTTGAAGGATGCCCAAAGGTTTAGCTATATTCCTGTCTTGATAAGATTAACTGATTATGCACCGGTTGAGAAGCATTTGGTATGAGTAATAGGGCTAGTGGTTGCTTTAGCATCGGTTGTGGTGTCGAGATCCCCTAGTACCAACAATGGGTTGTATTATGGTTCCCATGGTTGATTTAGAGAGCTAGAAGCATAGGTTGTGATGTTGGGTTCCCATGGTACTAACAATGGGCTAGATCATGCTTCCCATGGCACTGGTAATGGATTATATCATGGTTCCATGGTGCTAAGTATAAAAATTTTATTGTCTAGACTGTAGCATCAGGACATGCCGTGCTTGTATGGTTTTGTGATGGCATATTTTGTGCACCAAACCAATCTCTTCATGAGAATAGATGTGGGTGTCCTGCTTGAGGTGCTTTTGGGGCTGAGCCATTAGGGTTGACCCTACCATTATTGGCCTAAATGGTTGAGCAAATTCGCTCCCAACTTGTCCATGCTCTTGTCCTTAATTAGGACTCTAGCGGTTTTGGTTGGGCACCCAAGGTCAATAAGTCTCTGGATGATGCATCCCCTATTGGGTGGATGACTTCTACATCCTTGTCTTGTAAATTGTCCACTATCAACTAGGTCTATTACCTCAAGGTAGCACTCATTGAAGAGATGGTTGTGAAGCTGCTTGCTTTTAAGACTGATCAAATTGATGAGGTGATAGATCATCTAGTCATGGGTGCTGCACTCATCGAAGAGATGGCTATGAAGCTTCTTGCTCTTAATAGTGATCATAAATCGATGAGTGATAGATTATCCAGTCATGGGTACTGCATCTCATACAGAGATACTTGGTTCTAGCAATGTAATCCTGCATTGTTTCTCCCTCCTCTTGCTTGAGGTTAGAAATCTGTACAATGGGGCTCTAGTTGGTAAGAATCCCACAATGAAGGTATGTCTTAAGACCTTGTAGATGGCCTTTTTAAGTGGGTTTATTAATGATCTAAACCATTGGCCTACTTTGTCATTAAGGCAAAGTTTGAATGAATAGATCTTAGTGGGGTCATCAATCTATCCCATGGCCTCACAAATTTGATCAAACTTCTCTCGGTACTAAGTAGGATCTCCAATTTCATCAAATTAGATGTGGATTGGCTTGGTTTTGCCTAACTTTGAGTATCTCAGTGCTATGTTTGTCACAACCCCCATTCTCATTTTAAATGCTAGCCTCAGTATGTCTTCTAAGGATTCACGTGGCCGAGGGAATGTAAGGAGATGGCTACATGAAACCCTCTCTTTTTGGGTATATGATCTTTTTTCCTATGGGGTTAGGCTATGCATTTTCCAATGGAACTTGTCCTCTATTGGTCTGGCTTGGCCTACGGTGGTGGCAGGTGATGGGGCTAAGGACATATTTTGTAAATACCCTTTGTGTTGAGGTAGTCCCAAACATTGGTTTTTTAGCCTTCCTTGTGCTCCCTATTCCTCATCCAAATAGAGAAGAATTGGAACTTGGTTGTGTGGTGGTAAAGGCACTTCTAAAATGACCTTCCATAAAGAACGAGACTCCTACTTGTGTTGTGTGTTGCTGGTTACATGTAATGTGGAACATTTATCCCTGATGATATAGCAAAAGAGACACGTTATATTTGCCATAATTGTGGTTGGGCTTCTTGTGGTCATGATCTACTTAGGATAAACCCAGCTCTAAATGTTTGAAACATTGTGTTATATTTGCCATAATTGTGGTTGGGCTTCTTGTGGTCATGATCTACTTAGGATAAACCCAGCTCTAAATGTTGAAACATTGTGTTGTCTAACATAGTTTGATTGCTTCCTCTATAGGAGTGAACCTTGGAGGTTCCTAGTCTCGCTCTTGCTCCTTCCCTAAAGCTCACCCAAAAATAAGGTAGTTGAATACCTTCTTTATAAAATTAAAGGTGATGTTTATAGAGCTAATTGGTTAATCTAGAGATTGGAGGACTGTACTTGGCCCATTCTATTGTTCATCCACTCACCTTGTGTTTCGTTATCTCATTTCTCCCAACAAAGCTCCTTGCTTAAGGTGGACCCAAAGGAGTCTAGCCTTCTTAACAAGGGAGAGCTCGGTTGAGTGCTAGACATTTGTTGCTAGGATTGAAGAATTGGTGGGTTTAAGGCAATGTGATTTCATGCGCTTAAGACTATATTGTTGTTTCTAACAATTATCCTAGATCGGGTTTGCATAGGTCCTTAGTGTTTTTAGTATAGGTCTAAAAAAGCTACTAAACGCATACATGTAGATTCACGTCTCTAGGTTCACATGTCTCCAGACACACATGTCCAAGTTCATGTCTCTAGACTCATGTTTGTAGGCTCATGTTTCTAGGTTCACATGTCTAAACTCACATATACAAGTTCATGTGATTCACGCCTCCATACTCACGTTTATAGGTTTACGTCTATAGGTTCATGTCATTTTTATATGAACTTGTCTTGTGTACTTCCCTTGTAAGAACCATGCCTACTTGGGGTACAAAAATCCAAGAACTAGGCCTATGACATGGTTGGTGTCTACTTATTGCATAATAAAGTTAAGAAGGACAAGAATTTTTCTTGGAATTTGTAGTTGGTACAAATTATATAACAAGAAAATCTTTAAATAATATGAGTAGGTATGTATGTATGAGTCTTTATGGTAGTTAAAATTCTTCCATATAATGTTAGGTATACCATCTTCTAGACTCATGTCTCCAGGCTCATATTTCACAGCTCACATTTTATAAGCAATAACTGTTTTTCCATTCATCTTTCGATACCTTGTAGATGTCTCAAAATTGATTTTTATGGTGGATTTTACCTTCCTTGGTGGAGATAAAGTTTTAGTAACTTCTTGGAATTAGCCTTACAAGGAAGCTATGGTTTTTGTAGGCTTGGGCAACATCGATAATGAGGCTTTAGTCAAGGTCACATCAATGGATTTACCTTTACCACTTGCATAGATGACCTTTGTTATTATTATCAATGACAGGGTGATTTTCACAAGGGCAATGACAAAGTGTTGGTAATTGAAGCCTTTTCCTCTCTTAGTGAGGTTGGTCTAAGAGATGCTATCATATTAGAGGCTTCATCATGGGATACTGTCATTATAGAGGACAATTTAGAGGATAGATCTAGATCATCAGTGGTGGTGATTATGGAAGAGGCTGCACCCTTGGACATGGGATCTATTGATGTTAAGGCCAATTTTATGAAAATCTAAGAGGAAAATTAAACCCTTGTTGTTGATGTAAAGATAAGAGTGGATGTCACCTAAATGGATGAGAATTTGGAAATAGTAGTTGTTTCTTGGATGGTGAGGATAAAGTTGAAGAAATAGAGGCTTTATGAGAGAGTGCTTCCAATGGAGAAGGCTTTATAAGAGAGTGCTTCCAATGAATAAGTCTTTATCAAAGAATGCTTCCAATGGAAAAGGTAGGTCTTTAATAAGATGGAGGAAGCTTTTTTTTTTTGCATTGAGCACCATAGAGAGAATTCAGTGCATGATCCTCTCACATGTTCAAACTCACATCTATAAGCCCATGGGTCCAGACTCATGTCTGTTTGCATGGGACTATGGGCTCATGTCCTTTACTCGAGAGCTATTTTGGCTAGTTTTTGGTGGTTTTGTGATTTTTTAAGACTTACTAGGGTGTCCAGACTCATGTTTGTTTGCGTGGGATTGGGCTTATGTCTTTTACTCGAGAGATATTTTGGCTAGGTTTTTGGTGGTTTTGTGATTTTTTAAGACTTACTAGGGTGTCCTTCTTGCCATCATAATTTTGGAAAGTGAACGCTTTTCGGACTGATGTAATTTTAGAAAGTGAACGCCTTTTGACTGATTCGAGTCTTTTCGAGAATTTTGAGCATGCAAGGCAACTTTAATAGTGCATCTAACATGATCACTTTCCTCCTCACCTAAGTCGGAAGAATTGGAAGAATCAAATGCAATATTTGACCTCCTCAATTTGCTGATTCGATCCATACTGACGGATTATGAAGAGGATTAGAGTTGAGGAAGGTGGTTTTGTGGTTTTTATAAAGCCACTAATGGTTTTGGAACCTTGCTTTACCCTTTTTACCCTTTGGATAATAGATTGATAGAGATTTGTTATCCAATGGTTAAAAACAAGTCTTCTTTCCACCATACATAAACATAAACGTGTTCTAAAAATTTACCAAAATCATATGTGACTTTGTCTCTTTCACCTCTTGATTTGTTATCCAATGGTTAAAAACAAGTCTTCTTTCCACCATACATAAATATAAACCTGTTCTAAAAATTTACCAAAAATTTACCAAAATCACATCTGACTTTGTCTCTTTCACCTCTTTGTCCACAAGTCTTTGATCAGCTTCAAGAAGATTGAATTAAACCAAAGTTTTGATACCACTCTCACTGGGAAGAAATAATTAAAAACTCACAAAATACATCAAAAATTAAAACAAAGACTTGAATTAAATTAACATCAAATAACATAGCATAACACAAGGCAAGAGAAATATATCAGAGTTACTGGTAGCTGTGCAAAAAGTATCCCATGATGATGGCAATGAACATAAGAGGAATATTGCCTTCATCTCCGCATCAAAATTTAGCTTTTGAGCTTGAAGCTGACTAAAGATGATGTTGAATTCATTGAGGTGGGATGCTATGGATCCACCCTCCTTCATTTGCAACTCAAATAGCTTCTTCATGAGGTACACCTTATTGGAAGTTGTCTCCTTCTCATACGTAGCACATAGCTTGTTCCACAAAGCCTCTATAGTCTTTTCAGTGACCATGGTAAAATAGATTGTCTCTGCCAAATGCAACCTGATAGTAGATCTCGCTAATGCATCCAGCTCATTCCAATCATCCACAAACATGGCTATGGGCTTAGCAGTTATCCCCTTCAAGGGTTTTAGCTGCTTCTTTTGAATGAGTACATCCTGGATCTACTCCTTCCACAGCGAGAAGTTCGTGCCATCGAATTTCTTAATGTTAAACAATGCATTCTCCGATGCCGAAGCCATCACAACGGCTGACAAAATAACCAAGCCTGATACACTGCACCAATGCACCAAACTCAAGCCCAAAAAATATCAACTGCAATGACAACAGCCACTGTCACTTGTCACACATGCATGTTCTGCTAAGGACATCCCAAAACCAGCCAATAACTTTTGCACGGTAGCTCCAATGCAAAAAGTGTAAACATAAGAAATGTAGCCTGTAGGAAACTCTACAACTTCTTAGTTTAGAGTAGGTCCAAAATCCTTACATATTTTTTTTATATTTTGCTGTTGAAAATACCCACCTGCACACTTTTTACTACTGTAGAGCAGCAGTTTGCATTACTACCAGCCTGTTTTGGACAACTAATAACTTTTCAACCATAGCTCAGTTTGCGATTGCTATAAAAAAAATCTTGGAGAACTTTGATAGCTCTATAACTGTTCAGTTCATCAGTGCAGATCCCAGATCTTCACAGATTTGAAGTTATTCACCTTTGAAAGATAACCTATGGCTCATTCTTCACAGCAACTTCTAGCAGTTTTGTATACATCATAACTTTTGGTGCATACTCCAGATGGAAATGCTTCCAAAAGACAAATTGAAGTCTATCCAAAGATCTTCGACTTCTCAGTTCACACACCAAATCCCAATTCCGCACCATGAAAAATATATTCAGTCCCAAAAATGACTGTTCTATCATAAAAAACAACTTTTTAAAGACTTGTCAAGAATATCATTCATTTTCTCATGGGCTTCAAACACATCAACTTTTGGGCATTCTCACCCTCATGTGCATGTTCCAGTTGAGATAGTGCATTCACTCTTCACCAAGCAGGCATAAACTGACCAATATGCATCAATTGATAGCATCAACCAAAATTAATCCAGTATCTCTGAATAATCACTGCCACCAAAAATAGCATGATCACTAGCATGTCACTGTCACTACCAACTGATGTACCTGCAAGAAAAATATGCACCCAACTGACTAGAAAGAGAGAGCCGAGCTCTATGATGAGGGAATGAAGTGGCCACGGAGACGATTGTGTGTTATGAATGTAGGGAGCTCGAAAGAGAATGTCGATGAAGACACACGCTCTTCACAACAATGCCAGCAAACAAACAAAGTCCTGCTCCACTCTTGAGCTAATCCAAAGCTAATTGCAACTCCTAAATCGTAGCTCAGATGGCGATTCTGACTGCACGAATGGCTCCAAAAGGGGAGTAAAACCTCAAGACACCTAGTGGAAAATCTCCTGGGACATTGAATCTCCCGATGCCAAGCTCGAGAAGGGATCGTACCCCTGAAATATGCGCGCGCGCGCACGTGAAAGCGAGAAGCAAGGATATAGAAACACAATGCTTGACTCTGAATGCCAAGCTCCAGGCTCCTTACTCTTCTCTGCTCTTGTGGATCGAGCACAAGAGCTCTGATACCAATTGTATTCAAGCAGAATGCGAGAGAGAGAGAGAGAGAGAGAGAGAGAGAGAGAGAGAGAGAGAGAGAGAGAGAGAGAGAGAGAGAGCTTGTGGTGGGTGCACAATCCACCCAGATCAAGATAATGTTCTTATTAGAAGTATATGCCATATATACAAAAGGGTAACTAGGCCATTGGCCTTTACCACCCCAACAACTTTCGTGTGAAAAAAAGCAAAATGTATGTTTGCAAGACATATTTGGCACTCTCCTTCCATTGTTCAATGCAGACACATTGATGTATAGCATTTGGGTACTCAAAGGAATGCTGAAAAATCAGTCCACACATATAAAAATCAATATGTTTTTTAGCCCACAGATCAGCTTATTGATGAAGCAAATATGGATGATACAGATTGATAAGGAAAGAAGGGAAATTGAGGAGTCAAAAAGTATGCCAAAATGGCTAGTGCACTATGTGACACAGCAAATTGGCCATACATATAAAAATCAATATGTTTTTTTAGCCCACAGATCAGCTTATTGATGAAGCAAATATGGATGATACAGTTGATAAGGAAAGACGAGAAATTGAGGAGTCAAAAAGTATGCCAAAATGGCTAGTGCACTATGTGACACAGCAAATTGGCCACTCCTTTACCTATCAAAACACGTGTAGGTTCTCATCAAGCATCTCATATTGATGCAAGCCATGCTTTAATTACCAATTTATGGAATGAAGAGGAACTTTTCTCCTTTGATGAAGAAAAGGAATCAGAACAATGGATAACTGCTATACAATCTAAATATAATGCTTTACTAAAAAATGGCTAGTGCACTATGTGACACAGCAAATTGGCCACTCCTTTACCTATCAAAACATGTGTAGGTTCTCATCAAGCATCTCATATTGATGCAAGCCATGCTTTAATTGCCAGTTTATGGAATGAAGAGGAACTTTTCTCCTTTGATGAAGAAAAGGAATCAGAACAATGGATAAGTGCTATACAATCTAAATATAATGCTTTACTCAAAAATGGTCCTTGGGAGTTGTTTGCTAATTTGCCTCATGGCAAGAAGGCCATTGGCACGAAAATGGGTTTACAAGCTTAAACATAAAGCTCACGGTAGTGTCAAGCAATATGAAGCAAGGCTTGCTATAAAGGGTTATGCACAAGAAAAAGACATTGACTATGGTGAGACCTTTGTACCCACATGTCATATGACTACCATGCAGAGTATCATTACGTTAGGAGCACATAAAGGTTGTAATGTATGTCAACCATTGCAGCTTTATGGTGGAGTGTAATAAAGCAAGGTCGTGACAAGCCAGATTCTTGGAAAAGATTTCAACGGCACCAATGGGACACTTTGCATCAATTGGAAAAGGAAACTATGTCACAGTATGTAGAAAAGTTCTGGAATACTTTATTACAGGTGCATGTTGTGGATAGAGTCAGCGAGAAGGACCAAAAGAGGAAATTCATTTCGGGCCTTAGATCTACCATTAGGGCCGATGTGAATATGTTTCGACCTCATTCACTATCTTCTGCAATATCTTTGGCAACTAATTCAGAACGTAAAAATGGTTTTCCTAAAGAGATTAAAGCACATGAGGGTACTTCTTCTAAACCATTTACTAAATCTTTTTATGCTTCAAAGAAGATGTATAAACCAGGTTATGACAAAGGCAAGGACGAGGCTAAAGGCAACATGAGTACCAATAAGAAAGTCAATGGTGGCAAACCAAAGACATCTACTATCAAATGTTTCAAGTGCCACAAAGAAGGTCACATAGCCCCGAATTGTCCAGAGCGTACCAAGAATTCGACACCAGCAGCAGCAACAGCTCGAGTCAACATGATTGAAGAAGACGACAATGAAGAAGAATCATTCAAGCAAGAGGGTAATTCCGATCCAGATTACTCAGAACAAGAAGGTAAATCTCATGTTCATTCTTTGCTTAAAATAAAAGGAACGATAAATGGACGAAGTTCTTATTTTGCATGATGATGGTAGTACACATGATTTCATTTCTGAAAAGGCACTTAGAGCATTAAATCTTCATTCTTTACCTACGCACTATAAAGTCAAAGCAGCATTTACTAGAACAAAGTATAATTGCATGCAAGAGGTGAAAGATTTGGACTTATGCATCAAGCCTTTAACAGAAAAGAGGGATTTCTTAGTTGCACCTTTACAAGGGGTAGATATAATTTTGGGTATGCCTTGGAGACACAAATACAATCCTATTATAGACTATGACACTCATAGCATTTCTCTAAGGAAGGACAATGAAGATATTATCCTCCACCAGTGTCAAGTCAAAGGAGAAATGAGTCCTTTGTTGAGTCACACACTCAAGCAAAGAGAGCTCTAAGAAAAAGAGACAAGACTTATATGGTATGGGTTAACCAGCTTGATGCTGAGTCTGACACATCCAAAAGTCCAAAGTTTGATCTTTTTATCTCCAAATTTAGTGACTATTTCATGGAAGATCTGCCTCCAGGATTACCTAAGTCTAGGCCTGAGGATCATAGTATTGACTTATTGCCTGGAAAATCTCCGCCTTGTAAAGCTCCCTATAGAGTCAACAATTTAGAGCAAAAAGAAATCCAAAGCCAAATAGAAGACTTGCTAGAGAGAGGCCTTATTCGACCTAGTAGTTCACCTTTTGGAGCTCCAATACTTCTTGTTAAGAAGAAGAACGGAACTTACCGAATGTGTGTAGACTATCGTGCATTGAATAAGATTACTGTCAAGAACAGATATCCTATTCCTAGGGTAGATGATCTTCTTGACAAGCTTAGAGGATCAAAGGTCTTTAGCAAGATTGACCTAAAGTTTGGGTATCATCAAGTTCGTATGACTCAATCTGACATTTTCAAGACAGCTTTTAGAACCCAAACTGGTCATTATGAGTTTTTGGTTATGCCATTTGGTTTGACCAATGCTCCAGCTACTTTCAGCCGTATGATGAATCGCATATTTCTTAAGTTTCAAAGTTTTGTTATAGTGTTCTTTGATGACATTCTTGTTTTCAGCAAGGATCGACAAGAGCATGAACAACACTTGGAACAAGTGTTCAACCTTTTGAGAGAAAATGAATTGTATGTCAATCTTGACAAGAGTTCTTTCTTTCAAGAAGAGATTGAATACTTAGGTCATATAGTGTCAGGTGAAGGGATTCGTGTAGATTGAGTGTATAGCTTCTTCGCCTACGCCTAGAAACATACATGATCTTAGATCTTTTCTTGGCCTATGTAGTTATTATAGGAAGTTCGTCAAGAATTTTGCTTGTATTGCTCATCCTTTGACTGAACTCCTTAAGAAAGCTACAAATTTCAATTGGATTGAAAAGCAAGATAAATCTTTTGCAACACTCAAGAATGCTTTAACACAAGCACCAGTTCTAACACTACCTGATTTTCAAAGACCATTCTTTACAGTAGTGACTGATGCTAGTGGCAAAGGATTTGGAGCTGTTCTTATGCAACACAACCATCCTATTGCTTATCAAAGTAGAAAGCTTAAGCCTGCAGAGCAAAATTATAGCACATATGACAAGGAATTAGCAGCAGTAGTGCATGCTTTGAAAATCTGGAAGCATTACCTAATGGGCTATGAATTTCTCATCAAGACAGATCAACAAAGCATTAGGCATTTGCTTACGCAACCTCTTATTTTAGATAGGCACATCAAATGGGCATCTTTCATTCAAAGTTTCCAACCTATGGTTCAATACCAACCTGGAAAAGAAAATGTTGTTTCCGATGCTTTGAGTCGAAGACCAAATATCAACAACATTTCCATTATTGAAAGTGAACCATTTGTACTTATGAAAGAAACTTACGAAGTTGATCCAGATTTTTCTAAAATATGGATCAAATTGCATGAAAACAATTGGACACCTCAAGGAAGTTATTCTCATAATGATGGCTATCTTTTCTTTGAGAAAAGATTGTGTGTTACTCAACCTTATAGATAGCTTGTCTTGGAAGAGATGCACCAACCACCATTTGTGGGACATAGAGGAGTTTTCGCAACTTCAAGTAGTTTCTCGAGAATTCTATTGGACTCATTTGAAGAATGATGTAGCTAAATTTGTAGCTGAATGTAATATTTGCCAAACAATTAAAAGCTACAAAGGCAAAGCTTTAGGATTGCTTATGCCTCTACCTATTCCTGATAGACCATGGGAACAAGTGTCTATGGAATTCATTACTAGCTTTCCTACTACTTCCAGTCATCATGACATGATTTGGACAATAGTGGATAGGTTTAGTAAGCAAGCCTATTTCATTCCATGTAAAAAGACACTAACTTCTCAGCAAGCCGCGAACATATTTGTTAAGCAAATTTTTGTTCATCATGGACTACCCAAAGTGATAGTTTCTGTTAGAGATTCTAAATTTTGTAGTCACTTTTGGGTTGCTCTTTTCTCAAACTTAGGCACTAAGTTAGATTTTTCCACGGCTTTCCATCCGGAATCGAATGGACAAACCGAAGTTACAAATAGCACTATCTTAGATATGCTTAGAGCCTATGTTTCCCAGCAACCTAGTGCATGGGATAAGTACATACACCTACTCCAATTTGCTTATAATAATACTCCTCATACTGCTACTGGTCGAGCACCATTTGAGATCATCTATGGTAGAGCTTTGCCTATTCCGGCTACTAGACTCTCTCATAAGATTGAAGCTGCCGACCAATATGTTAGAGACTTTGATCGCATTTTATCTGAAGTGCATGATTGTATTGCAAGAGCTCAAGAGAAGTATACATCTCAAGCAAATAGGAAGTGCAAAGATTTTTCATTTTAAGAAGGTGATTATGTACTTTTGAGGATTGAAAAACGTCGATTAAAGAGTGTAGAAAAATTCCCTGCAGTGAAGCTAGCGCCTAGATATTATGGGCCATTTAAAATCCTTCAAAAGATTAATGATGTGGTCTATAGACTAGAGATTCCATCTAATTGGAATATCCACAATTCTTTTCATATCCATCTCTTGAAACCTTTTCGAGGAACACTTCCTACTCACCCAACATATGAGGAACCACTTCTTATTAAAGGAGAGGAAGAAGTCTTAGTACCTGATGCTATCATTGATCAAGAAATAACAACAACAAGAACAGGTAATCAATACTTCAAGTATCTTTTGACTTTCAAGAATCATCCTCAAGAAGATGCTAAATGGATGCCTGAGAAATTTTTCCGAGTTTACCCTGAAATTCTTCATTCTTTTCAAACCCAGCAAATCCGCAATTGAGGACAATTGCAAACTCAAGCAAGAGGGATGTGATGAGAATATATTTTAAGTCCTCTAGAAAAATATTATTTATCCCCTCTTGAGTAATTTGGGGACGCCTAGGTTACTCTTGCGTCATGCCAGCTAGGTTAATATCGTGGGTGATACCACTATAAATATTAATACGTGCGGTATATGACGTATGTTTGAGGCCACCTATGATTATTTCAGTTAGGTTTGTATGGCAGGGTGATTCCTGGGATACTTACGCCTAGTAGTCATGAGTTGGTGATGATTTGTGCCTGTTTAATATTTGTGGGATTAATTTAATAATTAATTGGGCTTATATTTTCAGGTGATGAAGACTATGGGAATTGAAGAGTTTACTTTGGAAGAAATGTCTTGGTTCATCACATTTTATTTTTGGCAAGCATAGTAGCTTGTAACCTTAGCAAATGATTTTTCTATTTTGAACTTTAGGAAAGATACATTTATTTATGTGGAATTTATTAAAGCCTATGGCTTTACCCTAGTCCCAATATTTGACACTCTATTTTTGTTAAAGAAGAGTGCCGTGCTCTCTAAAAAGCACATCTTGTATATTTTGGAGACTATGGCCTAATTTTGGTGAAAAAGAAAGCTAATAAAGAAATACTCTTGTGTGGGGAGAGGCCACGCACAAAAGGGGGGAAGATTGCACCCAATATGGTCTATTGAGCTAAGTATTTTTAATTTTGTTAAGTGTTTTAAATTTCAATTGATTTGATTTAGTTGAAGCTTACAAAGCAATGGTTTTTATGGTTGAATTAATTCTTGTGAATCCTCTACTCTTCCATAATCAATTCCTAGAATAAGATTTCGGTTGCATCTTCCCATGCGGACATGACACAGCCCATTCACCCTTTGTGCATGCTTCATAAGAGCATGCAAATCACCGTGTGTGAAGATGGCGGGGTCATTTGCTACTATGAGGGGTGCTTCAAATAGAGTGGAAGCCCAAAGTGCCATAAATTTTCTGGCACTCAAATGCCATAAAGTGATTGTTGGTAGTGCTACCATCCACACACTCAAAAAAACTCTTAACCATCCTCGCATCACATGAGGGATAAGAAGAGGTGTGCCTTGTACCCCGCTCCACCACCTATTGTGCATCTCTAAACCTCTCGGTATCGTGCCAAAGCTGGTGATGTCGTAAAGCATGCCTCATGCACCAGCACCGTCATACTCTCCTAGTTCAATCTTAAAAAAGCTCCAAATGACCTATCTGCCAGTCTTTGAGTGCAACCTATGAAGCCAATAGAACTGCCTCGAAGACTTGAACTGACCACCACATTCGTCAAACCAAATCTACCGCTCATGCCATGTGACTCCATGATCCATCATAAATGCATCATGAAAGGGAAAAAAATGCTGTACAAAATCTACATCATCATTAATGTAAAAATAGTACTCCCAGTGTGATAATGATACGAGCCTCAGGGGTGCTCACAACTTCATCTAAGTGTATCTCTGCATGACGATAGCTAATATGTACCAAAATAGCCACCTAAAGTACAATATAACTTTATCTTAATGCAGCCTATCTCACCACAACCAGCACTAGCTCCAACCGGTCAAAAGCGATCTATTACATCATAAAGCAATCAAAGATATTATATGTGCTCTGAAAAGTAGTACTCAGATTGTATCTCTTGGTAGGGCGAGAATGTATAGTTCTTAGCAAAGTCCACCTCTGAGATAACCACACAAATGGAAAACTACTCCAAGCACGTATGAAACTAACGGTTCTGCCATGGCACAATGGGTGTATCACATATAAGGGTAGATGTGCTCTCTAAAAGTAGTGAACAATGCACGTGGAGTATGTTTCTCCATGAGCTACAACCTCTTAGATTGTCCCCCACCATCGAGTTGGCACACTACATAGTCATATTATTGCCAATGCACTATCTTGATGTCACTAACATCCCCCTCAAGCATAGGTAGTGCTGCCGACTCCCCACATGCATGCACCACACATTCCCCTCAAGCATAGGTGGCACTGCCAACCCCCCACATGCACCACACATCCCCTTGACACATGAAAGGTGATGGTATAAGGCATTTGGATCACATGGCCCAAAAGAGAGTATGAAATCATGTGGGTTAGTAGGCCTCCCGTTTTTCCCACTAAGGGAACAGAACACATCATAGTAGAGTTAAAACTCCACATGGTATCAACAACATGTGTCACGCTAATGGGAGTAGCACACAAACCATGGCTTGCATCGCTCAAAAGATCTTTGGCTAATCTTGAGGTGAGGGTGTGCCTCCATAAATTGAGTATATAACTCAGTTTGACTCACCTCAAGAAATCAAGCCCCATGAACACACCCTTTGAGACTCTTTTTCACCAATGTTTTCTTGAACAATGGCAAAGCTCTACAATTC
This sequence comes from Cibotium barometz, assembly GCF_041138505.1. Lineage (NCBI taxonomy): Eukaryota > Viridiplantae > Streptophyta > Polypodiopsida > Cyatheales > Cibotiaceae > Cibotium > Cibotium barometz. The sequence continues at coordinate 21,285,860 of NC_141108.1, read as the reverse complement.
TCCTCCCAAAATTATCTAGAAGTGCCTTGGTGCTATTGTTAAGCAAACAATTACACCTAGAGCACATGAGCACTAAAAGCTCACAATACCCTAGCATCATCCACATCTAGAATTTACCTCCTCAAGGAACCACCTCTAAGAGTGACGGTGGTGTTATGCGAAGAATACAAGAGATAACTCTCATCTCGCCCATCATGTGGGGTCTACATATGGTCGTTACAATAGCATAACAAGTGTTGAGATGTCGAACCTGACACTTATAACGTGCTTGGGTGACCATTCCACATTTACATCACTGGTGTGTTTGGTAGCTGACATGACGGATCTTTGCCATTGATTCTACAGCTCGACTACACCTACCTAGTCTAACCAAGTTATGGCATACTTATCTTACTAGCTCACCTACTTAGCATGTTTACATTATGGACCGCTTATACATAAGTACTCTAGTACTTATGTTGGTTTTCACTTATCTTTTATAGACCTCTTTTTGAGAGCAACAAGAAGAAGAATATTTCAGGCCTCCATCTTTATGTGTGTATTATCCATTATGGTGAGTGTGTGTGTGTGTGCGTGTGTGTGTGTGTGTGCGCGCTTGCAAGAGCTCAAGGTCTCTCTCCTCCCCCAATATTTTCATGGTATTAGAGCCTAGTTCACGCTAAGAAGCTAAGCGGCAAGTAAAGGAGGCTACAAAGGAAAAGGAAGCGATACACGAGTAAGAGCATCATCATCTCTTCCCCTTCTTATTTTGGTATGACACCCCCTGGGTAACTCTAGGGACTACACATCTCTGATTGAGAAGCTGGTTTGGCAAGTGTCGAGGTGCCTATAAGGTGCGTAGTATGTTATAATGTAACTTGCACCAGATTTACGTTTTGGGCATTCATTTTGACCTCCATTCTGTAGGTTGTTTTCAGGCACTTCTCGAAAGTTCCGATTTGGAACTATTTCTATCATCCGAACTCTGGTTATTACAATGCAACAATGCAATTTGGGTGTCCTTGGAAACAATGATTACACATGTATTCTTGATTATGGGTATATGTACATGTACTCTGGTCATGTGTTCTTGATTATGGGTATATGTACATGTACTCTGGTCATGTGTCATAACATACAAATTATGTAGAAATATCACTAGGACTTACAACAGATATTATAGGGTTATAAGTTACATACAGAAATTGTATGTATACAGATTTTTAGTTGTTACAAGCAAAGATATCTATCATCCAAATTATCAGTGAGAGAGAGAAGCTTGAAAACAAGAATAACTTCCATGTGTGGAAGTTCAGAATGACCAATTTCTTGATGGAAAAAGGACTTTGGGACTATGTTAAAGGAGATAATGAAGGAGCCTCTAGAATTGCCTTAAGAAAACAAGAGAACACTACTCCAGTATTGATAAAGGCATTTAAAGACTAGAATCAAGATGTAAGGAAAGTCATGTATTGGTCTTCAGTCGGTGTGACAGACAATATGATAAGGTATATACAAGATGCCAACACCCCATCAGTTGCATGGCAAAACTTAGTGAAGATGTTCTAAATAAACACAGTCTAGGAAGTTGCAGCTAAAACAAGAGTTGTATACAATGGACAAGAAGCACATGTTTATCAATGAGTATACATTGAATATCAAGGGTATTATTGAATCCCTTAGATCTATTAATATCTCAGTGGAAGATGATAACTTGGTGAGCGTCTGTTTGAATGGGCTTGGCAAAGAATATAAGCCATTCAAGACCTCTATTGTTGTAAGAGATAATGTTTCCAACTTTTGAGATTTCGTGTCTATGTTAATCATAGAAGAGAAGTCTGGTGAAGACTCTTCCTTACAATGTAAGAACACTTTAGAATAGGCCTTCTACTCAGGTGAGGTCACGAGATCGAGGCCAACATAGTGGCTGTTGTTTTGGAAATCAGAATTATGGACAATAGCAGCCCAATGATTCATAAAGCAACAACAAACACACTGAGGTGGAAGAGGCTAGTCTCAAGGCAAGGGAAGCCAGAGAGGTCAAGGCAATCGACAAAGATAGCAATCGAGATCAGGTTCAAAGGAATACCTTTATTGTGGCAAACCAGTTCACTTCGTAGCAAAGTGGTGTAAGAAGCAGAGTGACATAAAAAGTAATAGGTTGTAGCAAAAAGATTATGCATTTTCAAGCAACTTGAAGATAGATGTAAGCAGTTGTTTGTTGTTATGTAGAACATGTTAAATTCAGTGACACATTACACAAGTGGCTCATGCATTGATGGTAGGAAGAGCATGTGGCACCATTATTAGGTTAAGGCAGTTTGGCGACTATAGTTTACATTATGAACTAGACCCCCCACATAGCAGCACTATATAGTGTGACTCCAAAGGAGAATTATAATGGTAGAAAACTAGATTCGTCACACGTGAAGGTGTTTGGATACATTGCATATATACACGTTCTTGATGAGCTACACAGTAAGTTGAATCCAAAGGCTAAAAAATGTGTATTCATTAGTTATTTCCTTGAGCAAAAGGGATACAGATGCTACAACCCTGTCACACTTGACATGAGGATGAGTAGGGATGTTGTTTTTACTAAGATGAGTAGTTGGTATGATGATGTAGTTGATTGGGACTGATGCATTGGAGTGAGTGGTTGCACAAAATACAGGTCAGTAGTTATAGTTTTTAAGTGGACCGAGAGATTTCTCTAGCAATGAGTCTATTGATAAACCATGGAGTGGTTGGTTGTGTCAAAAAATCAGTCCTATAGGTTCAGCAAATGCATCACATAACGTTAAAGAGAATGTGGATGAGTCTCTTGGTATGCCTAACATTTCAAGGTATTCATATGTTGATGGAGAGTCTAGTGCATGATGGATCTTCACCAGTGATTTATAGCTTGACTACACCTACCTAGTCCAACTGAGTTATGGCATACTTATCTTGCCAGCTGACCTACTTAGCATGT